>NC_086448.1:135794326-136140993 GCF_028390025.1 Pseudophryne corroboree | reverse complement strand
GTGGTGCAGAATTTTTTTAAAAACGACAGGGGCGTGCAAGAGATGCTGTCGGTGGCCAGAAGAATTGCGGGACACTTTCGGCGTACAGGCACCACGTACAGAAGACTGGAGCACCACCAAAAACGCCTGAACCTGCCCTGCCATCATCTGAAGCAAGAAGTGGTAACGAGGTGGAATTCAACCCTCTATATGCTTCAGAGGTTGGAGGAGCAGCAAAAGGCCATTCAAGCCTATACAATTGAGCACGATATAGGAGGTGGAATGTACCTGTCTCAAGCGCAGTAGAGAATGATTTCAACGTTGTGCAAGGTTCTGCAACCTTTTGAACTTGCCACACGTGAAGTCAGTTCAGACACTGCCAGCCTGAGTCAGGTCATTCCCCTCATCAGGCTTTTGCAGAAGAAGCTGGAGGCATTGAAGGAGGAGCTAAAAGGGAGCGATTCCGCTAGGCATGTGGGACTTGTGGATGGAGCCCTTAATTCGCTTAACAAGGATTCACGGGTGGTCAATCTGTTGAAATCAGAGCACTACATTTTGGCCACCGTGCTCGATCCTAGATTTAAAACCTACCTTGGATCTCTCTTTCCGGCAGACACAAGTCTGCTGGGGTTCAAAGACCTGCTGGTGAGAAAATTGTCAAGTCAAGCGGAACGCGACCTGTCAACATCTCCTCCTTCACATTCTCCCGCAACTGGGGGTGCGAGGAAAAGGCTCAGAATTCCGAGCCCACCCGCTGGCGGTGATGCAGGGCAGTCTGGAGCGACTGCTGATGCTGACATCTGGTCCGGACTGAAGGACCTGACAACGATTACGGACATGTCGTCTACTGTCACTGCATATGATTCTCTCACCATTGAAAGAATGGTGGAGGATTATATGAGTGACCGCATCCAAGTAGGCACGTCAGACAGTCCGTACTTATACTGGCAGGAAAAAGAGGCAATTTGGAGGCCCTTGCACAAACTGGCTTTATTCTACCTAAGTTGCCCTCCCACAAGTGTGTACTCCGAAAGAGTGTTTAGTGCCGCCGCTCACCTTGTCAGCAATCTGCGTACGAGGTTACTTCCAGAAAATGTGGAGAAGATGATGTTCATTAAAATGAATTATAATCAATTCCTCCGTGGAGACATTGACCAGCAGCAATTGCCTCCACAAAGTACACAGGGAGCTGAGATGGTGGATTCCAGTGGGGACGAATTGATAATCTGTGAGGAGCGGGATGTACACGGTGATATATCGGAGGATGATGATGAGGTGGACATCTTGCCTCTGTAGAGCCAGTTTGTGCAAGGAGAGATTAATTGCTTCTTTTTCGGTGGGGGTCCAAACCAACCCGTCATTTCAGTCACAGTCGTGTGGCAGACCCTGTCACTGAAATGATGGGTTGGTTAAAGTGTGCATGTCCTGTTTATACAACATAAGGGTGGGTGGGAGGGCCCAAGGACAATTCCATCTTGCACCTCTTTTTTCTTTCATTTTTATTTGCGTCATGTGCTGTTTGGGGAGTGTTTTTTGGAAGGGCCATCCTGCGTGACACTGCAGTGCCACTCCTAGATGGGCCAGGTGTTTGTGTCGGCCACTAGGGTCGCTTATCTTACTCACACAGCTACCTCATTGCGCCTCTTTTTTTCTTCTTTGCGTCATGTGCTGTTTGGGGAGTGTTTTTTGGAAGGGCCATCCTGCGTGACACTGCAGTGCCACTCCTAGATGGGCCAGGTGTTTGTGTCGGCCACTAGGGTCGCTTAGCTTACTCACACAGCTACCTCATTGCGCCTCTTTTTTTCTTCTTTGCGTCATGTGCTGTTTGGGGAGTGTTTTTTGGAAGGGCCATCCTGCGTGACACTGCAGTGCCACTCCTAGATGGGCCAGGTGTTTGTGTCAGCCACTAGGGTCGCTTAGCTTACTCACACAGCTACCTCATTGCGCCTCTTTTTTTCTTCTTTGCGTCATGTGCTGTTTGGGGAGTGTTTTTTGGAAGGGCCATCCTGCGTGACACTGCAGTGCCACTCCTAGATGGGCCAGGTGTTTGTGTCGGCCACTAGGGTCGCTTAGCTTAGTCATCCAGCGACCTCGGTGCAAATTTTAGGACTAAAAATAATATTGTGAGGTGTGAGGTGTTCAGAATAGACTGAAAATGAGTGGAAATTATGGTTTTTGAGGTTAATAATACTTTGGGATCAAAATGACCCCCAAATTCTATGATTTAAGCTGTTTTTTAGGGTTTTTTGAAAAAAAACACCCGAATCCAAAACACACCCGAATCCGACAAAAAAAATTCGGTGAGGTTTTGCCAAAACGCGGTCGAACCCAAAACACGGCCGCGGAACCGAACCCAAAACCAAAACACAAAACCCGAAAAATTTCAAGTGCACATCCCTAATTAACATTCAGAACATTCTGTTTGAAGCATTAAAAACAAGTTTTCTTGTAAAACTTCATTCATACTGCAAATTGCCAGCCAATTAGGCTGTATCCTTACTGTACAAAAGGAACAACATTATAGCTCACAACACTGGAAACTCAACTCATGCTGCATAAATAATTATTTTAATTGGTGCTTGATATGAATTGTAGTTGCATTGTACGGTTCAGTATGATATCTGGATTGCCAGCAGTCAGAATCCCGACATCCCCTCCAAAAGTACAAGTACTTTTACCCACTCTCCCCCGCTGCCTAAACCTAACCCCCCCCCCCCACACACACCTCTCCAGTACCTAACCATAAGCCTCCTGTCCCTGCACCCTAAACCTAACCTCCCTTCTAATGCCTAAACCTAATGCCCCCCACCCCCTCACGCATCACATGACTCAAGCACATCCTGCTAGAAGAATGATCAGGCTTCCAGACATCAGTATTTGATGCCGGTCTTATGCCGGCGTTCGGGATTTCAGGATCGGTATTTTGAATGACTGGATTATGTCTGGCGGCATTTTTAACTACATTGTATGTGCTCCGGGTTAAAACATACTAACTAGACTTGTACTAAGGCCCTCATTCCAAGTTGTTCGCTCGGTAAATTTCATCGCATCGCAGCGATTTTCCGCTTAGTGCGCATGCGCAATGTCCGCACTGCGACTGCGCCAAGTAAATTTGCTATGAAGTTAGGATTTTTACTCACGGCTTTTTCTTCGCTCAGGCGATCGTAGTGTGATTGACAGGAAATGGGTGTTTCTGGGCAGAAAAAGGCCGTTTTATGGGCGTGTGGGAAAAAACGCTACCGTTTCCGGAAAAAACGCAGGAGTGGCCGGAGAAACGGAGGAGTGTCTGGGCGAACGCGGGGTGTGTTTGTGACGTCAAACCAGGAACGACAAGCACTGAACTGATCGCAGATGCCGAGTAAGTCTGAAGCTACTCAGAAACTGCTACGAGGTGTGTAATCGCAATATTGCGATTACTTCGTTCGCAATTTTAAGATGCTAAGATTCACTCCCAGTAGGCGGCGGCTTAGCGTGAGCAACTCTGCTAAAATCGCCTTGCGAGCGAACAACTCGGAATGACCTCCTAAGTTCTTTCTAAGCTCATGCATCTAGATGGTGTTTTCTGTCAAAGAAAATAAGTCTCTCTCTAATTACTGTAGAGAATAGACACCATCCACTTGGATCATATAACTAATTTTTGCAGATATTCCCCTGTGGTATGTCAAAGTCGTTAAACAGCCCATCCAATGTAAGTATTTTTTTCCCCTATATTAGCTTCTCCAACTCCACTCAAAAGCTTTTGGTAGAGTTCTTAATTAATACATTGTCCTTCTTATCTGTGGACATTTTTTCTCTAGAGAATGTTGCATATAAGTATAATTCTCCAAGCTGAAGGCATACGAGGAAAACAAAAATGACAATTGATATTGTGATTGGTGGAAAAAAAAATGCTAATGAATGTTTACTGCTATCCAATGGAGCATAAAGCTGATTTTGACAGCATTCAGGTAGAGGAGATTCATATTAAGTGGGATGAGCTTCAGTACCATAGAGGATTGAATGTGACCATTGTGAGCTCCTTGCAGCCAATCAGATGTACGGAAGAGGAGGAGAAAGATATACAGGTATCTGCACACTACTAGTATTAGTGAATTTTATACACTTGATGAGCCCCAATCCATTGTTGATTCATTTGTGGGGGTGTAATCCTAATTCAACATAGGCGTGCGCAGGACATTTTATTAGGGGGTGCACGATTAGAAGGGCGTGTTTAGCACCGCCTATTGGGCATGTCTAACACCACCTAATGGGCGTGTCTAGCACCACCTATCAGGCGTGTCTACCACCACATATTGGCACTCAATGCAAACTAAATAATATAGAGAATTGATTCACAGATATATATATATATATATATATATGTATATAATATATATATAGAGATATATATATATATATATAAAATCTGTTTAATATATGTTCAATTTGTGTATTTTATTACCATAGATTATATCCTAATCTCTCGAAATATATATTGATATTGAATTTGGACTTGTCCTTCTCCAAGAGGAATGCTGTATTCTGTGGCGTTGGCACATGATGAGGAGAGAGAGAGCGTGAGTGTGAGCATAAGCGTGCATGCACGCGGCATGACATCATCACGACACATCCCACAGGTTAGAGGAGCTGGGAGTAGGATTACGTCAGTGATGCTGCACCATACAAATGAATGACAGCCAGACTGAGCGGAGGGGGTGGCGGGCGCAAAGGGCCGGAGGACAGAAATGAGCACACGCTGCGATCGCCGATAATGTAGCAGCAGCAAGTGTGTGTGAGGGGGTGACAGACATTAGGGGGTGCCTGTGCGCACCAGGCACCCCCCCTGCGCACGCCTATGTAATTCAACCAAGTTAAACTATAATTGAAGAGAGAGATCAAGGGGTTGTTTTTAATGGGTGCACCAACCAGATGTAGCAGAAGGATTAACTTGAATTACGAGTCACATTCAAAATGTAAACTGTCTTTTCTTGTCTAGATGACCCCCTCCCCTTATATGCACCTGTGTAAGCCAATACATTGACTGAGCAAATTGCACGCTGTGTATCACTGTTTTTTTAGAGACATATGTGTGTTCAGTAGCTGGAGGAATGATGGTCCTTGTAGTGCCCTATTGCAGTATTATGGGCTTCTCCTGATATGTTTGTTCTCAATTTTAAAACACACAAATTAATGAGGGTTGTAATGTGAAATATACTATAGCGGCTTTTATTGTATAGAGCTAGGACCACTCTTAGCAGAGGCTCCTTACCATTGCGGGTGGCTTATCCTATATTTGCAGTTGTGTTTAACCAAGTCTTCGGCAGTTTTACTTTCATATAGAATGCTGGGTTTTACTGTCTTATAGCAGTGTGCTGGGGGGAAACTTTCTTGTGCCTTTTCTTGTCTAGCTAAAGCCTTCCCCGACAAGCACCTGTGCAAACCAATAAATTGGGTCTGGTATGTTAGGCCGACAGTTATCATGTCAAAATGCATTAGGTCGGTATGAGAATTTTGACATGGTCAAAATGTAGACATCTCTGGTGGTCTAGTGTGTCCTATCTGTTCCTGCCAGCAGCAGCATCTCTCTGGTCCCAGCAGTCATGTGAGGAGCAGTTCTGGCAGTGACATCTGAGGAGTGGCTTTGCAGTGAGTTTTCTTTACCTATCCCAACCCTAATCTCTATCCCCGGACCCAAACCCTAACTTCCCCCTAGTGTCTAACCATAACACGGTATAATGGGTACAGGGTGTGCAGTGCCCACACGCTGCAAAGCCCCATGGCAGCCGACACTGCAAACAGAAATCACCGGGAAGATGGTGCAGCTGCTATTTTCCTGGTGATTTGTGCATGCGCAATAGAGGTGACCCTGGGAACATGGCACGGTTGCCATCTTGCGCAGTAGGCTCTGGAACAAAGTCAGAGTCTACAATGTTGTGAGCGCTGCAGATGCTGCCAGAGAGGAGGAGGCCCACACCAAGCCCCCACACGGGGCGGCTAGGTCTGTGACTTATATTTCAATAAGGGTTTTCATGTAACCAGGACACAGGGAGTGTTGCATGCTTCTTTACTGAAAAACTGCAGGAAGCCAAAAACACAGAATGATATTCATACGCCAGCTATTACAAACAAAAAATAAAATCTGTTGTAACCTTCCACCAGAACACACATATAGCAATTGGAACTATATACACCACAGGGCCCTCTCCTCTCTTAGGGGTATATTCAATTAGGGTTGGATCCATTCCGACATGCATTTGTCGGAATGGATCCGACAACCCCTATTCAATCTCATCTCAATTTGACTTTCAAAAAGTCGAATTGAGATGAGGGACCCAGAGGGGGGCGCGGGGAGACCAGCGGTGTCAGCCGCGGGCAGACGGAGGAGAGCAGCGCTACAGCAGCACTGCAGAAGGATGTCTCACAGCCACCAGACCTCATGGTAGTGTCCACCCGGCTCCAGCAAGCGTGACCTCACTTGCTGTAGCCGGGTGGACGCTGCCATGAGCGGCGCGGCTGTGAGACATCCTGCTGCAGCGCTGTGCTATAGCGCTGCTCTCCCCTGTATGCCGGCGGCAGTCCCCCGTCTCCCTGCAGCTCTCCCCCCTCTCCTCCTCTGGGTCCCACATCTCAGTCCGACATTTTTTTATGTCGGACTGAAATGGTCGGAAACGGGGCCAAATCCTGTTGAATTTTGCCCCGTTTCACTCAAAAGTACGTGAATCGGCAGCTATACCGCCTATTCATGTACTATTCGACAAGTCGAATTCCACGACTTGTCGAATAAAAACTGATGGGATTGAATAGGTCGAATCACTATTCGACTTTAAAAAGTCGAAAACTGACGTCTTTTCGACAGACGCCAATTTTCGACCCTAATTGAATATATCCCTTAGTCTGCCCCTGCTTAGTATCACTTAAACCTAACCGCCAGCATTCTGAGAATGTCGACATTTCACAAGACAACATTTCAGATTGTGACATTGTGAACATGTTGACATTCTGGGGATGTTGCCATGGTGAATGGAAATTACTGCCTGACAGCACTAAGGTCATGGGTTCAATTCCCACCATGGCCCTAATTGTGTGGAGTTTCTATATTCTCCCCATACTTCCTTGGGTTTCCTCCGAGGAACTCTGGCTTTCTCCAACAATCCAAAAATATACTGGTAGGGAGAACCTTTTACTCCAATGGGTCCTCAGATGCTACAGTGTGTGCCAAGGAATAATACAAATAGGACAATATGGCTGGTGTATTCCACAGCAGACCGGAATTTCCTCTACCAGTTTCCGAAGCCGGTTCAGGATTTCTGGATGGTTCTTAGTCCAAAAGGTGGACAAAGGTAGGTGTACCAACGTGAACAGAAAAATGAAAAAAGAAGACTCTTGTGTGGGCGCACTCTTTAAACTAGTATAGGAGAAATTAGGTCATATATAAAGTTGAGCTCAATATGTTTTATTATCCCTTGGCACATACTGTAACATCTGAGGACCCTGCACCCATTGGAGTAAAAGGTTCTCCCTAGGAGAGCATCAATCCCTCTAGCACTGTTTTGTTGCCCTAAACATCATACTGGACATACTTGTAATACAAACCAACTGCATTAAAATCAAGTAGGCTCCAGAAGTATAATCAGGACCAGGGTTAAACCAGGACTCTAAATGGACTATATATATAATGGAACATTTCCATGGGTGAGGTACCTGCTGATAACAATGATATACTGTTAACTCCCTCCTCTGCCCACCACCACCTCCTCTCCCTTCCTCATTGTCTGCTCTTGACTTTGCCACTTATTTCACATCCAAGATTGACTCCATACGTCAGGACATCACATCCCACCAGTCCAGCAACCAGCCACCACCCATCCTTTGCCACCCCTCCCCTACCCTCTTACCAACTCTGACATCTTTCTCCCATGTATCTGGAGAGGAAGTCATGGCCCTCATACACTCCCCCCCCCCACAACCTCCCCACTCGACCCTATCCCCTCCCACCTCCTCCGCTACCTCTCTCCTTCTGCCTGTTCCCATCTTGCCCACCTTCTCAATCTCTCCCTCTCATCAGGCACTGTCCCCTCTGCCTTCAAGCATGCTCTTGTCTCCCCTATTCTTAAAAAACCTACCCTTGATCCTAACACTCTCTCCAACTATCGACCCATCTCTCTCCTCCCCTTTGCCTCCAAACTTCTTGAGCGTATTGTCTATAATCGCCTCACTGCCTTTCTTTCCTCTCACTCACTGCTTGACCCATTCCAGTCTGGTTTCCGCTCTCTCCACTCCACTGAAACTGTCCTCACAAAAGTCTGCTATGACCTCCATGCCGCCAAATCTAAGGGCCACTACTCTCTGCTTATTCTTCTTGACCTCTCTGCTGCTTTTGACACTGTGGACCACCCTCTCCTTCTGCAAATCCTTCACTCTCTTGGTCTACGCGATACTGCCCTCTCCTGGCTGTCCTCCTACTTCTCTGATCGTTCCTTCTCTGTCTCCTCTCATGATGCTACCTCGCCCCCACTTCCACTAACTGTTGGTGTCCCCCAAGGTTCTGTTCTTGGTCCTCTCCTTTTCTCTCTCTATATGTCCTCTTTAGGTGAACTCATTAGTTCTTTTAATTTCCAGTATCACCTCTATGCTGATGACACTCAAATCTACCTCTCCTCCCCTGATCTCTCCACGGCGCTCCTCACTCGTGCCTCTAACTGTCTTTCTGCTATCTCTTCCTGGATGTCCCAGCGCTTTCTTAAACTCAACATGTCTAAGACTGAGCTGATCATCTTCCCACCATCCCGCACAACCTCACCTCCCACAATCTCATTATCCATTGATGGCACGACTATCTCCTCTAGCCCCCAAGTACGCTGTCTTGGTGTAATCCTTGACTCCTCCCTCTCCTTCAAACCACACATTCAGCACCTCTCACAAACCTGTCATTTTCATCTCAAAAACATTTCCAGGATCAGACCTTTTCTCACCCAGGATGCCACTAAGATCATTATTCACTCACTGATTATTTCCAGACTGGACTACTGTAATCTCCTCCTAACTGGCCTCCCTGACAATTACCTCTCTCCACTCCAATCTATCCTCAATGCTGCTGCCCGGCTTATCTTCCTCACCAAACGCACTACGTCCACCTCCCCTCTCCTACAAGCCCTTCACTGGCTTCCCTTCCCTTCCAGAATCCAATTCAAACTTCTCACTCTCACTTACAAAGCACTCACCCACTCCTCTCCCATTTACATCTCTGACCTTATCTCCCTTTACTCTCCCACCCGTCCTCTTCGCTCTGCTAATGCACGCCGGCTCTCCTGTCTTCTGATTACTTCCTCCCACTCCTATCTCCAAGATTTTTCACGTGCTGCTCCCTTCCTCTGGAATTCTTTACCTCTCCCCCTCAGACTCTCCACCTCTCTACAAAACTTCAAACGGGCTCTTAAGACCCATTTCTTTACCAAACCCAGCCAAATCTCATCCTAACCCTCTGTTCCACGCTCTCTATGTACCCCATCTGTGTCACCCCTGTCTGTCTACCCCTCTCCTTAGAATGTAAGCTCTCACGAGTAGGGCCCTCTTCCCTCATGTGCTTATCCTTTTCTTACTTTAATAATCCTCAACTGCCCAAATCACGCAGTTTTTTGGCCACCTGGAACTTCTCTGTCATTTACTGGTGTAGTTATGCTTAGTTACCCTGTACTTGTCCTAAATTGTCTTCAACTGTAAGTCACTGTTTTCCTGTTTTGATTATGTGCATATGTACTCTGTAATTGGGCGCTGCGGAACCCTTGTGGCGTCATATAAATAAAGGATAATAATAATAATAATAATAATATAATTCATTGCTGCATAAGCACTTTCTAATTGTCTTAATTTTATATATTAAATGTATTTCATTTTTATCCTACAAGTGATTACTATTTATTACTTACTTACTCTGTGAATAGCTCTTCTATATATTGGTTGTTGTTGTTTTTTTTTTTTTTTTTTTTGCGATATTGACATGGTGCCTGTCAACACGTTGGACCATATTGACAGTGTGGTGTCAATGTGGATATGGCAAATGCCAACAGTGTGACTGAATCCCCGCTGATTGAGCAACTTGCAATTAAAAATGAATAAAGGTTGGCAAAAACTAAATTGAAGCCTGGACTTGTTTGTCATGTCATATTTATGTGTCATCCCACTGACAATAATTCAAATCTGTGTTTTTTCTCAGATTAGTCTAAACAATATCTCCCTGTTGTGTTCAGTCTGTGTGTAAGCAAGTATACAAAACACACATTTACTTTTCAAACTGTGTAAATAACCTGTCTGTGTGCACACAATGAAAACCACTTATTTTACATCATGTGGACTACGTAAAAGTATATGTCAAAAAATAAGTGAAAGTGATGTGCACTGAAGCATGAAACCTCGTCATATATCCAACCTGCTTCTACTCCAACAGCCACAGCGAACAGTAATATAATGACACACATAAACACTGGCCCTCATTCCGAGTTGTTCGCTCGGTATTTTTCATCGCATCGCAGTGAAAATCCGCTTAGTACGCATGCGCAATGTTCGCACTGCGACTGCGCCAAGTAACTTTACTATGAAGAAAGTATTTTTACTCACGGCTTTTTCTTCGCTCCGGCGATCGTAATGTGATTGACAGGAAATGGGTGTTACTGGGCGGATACACGGCGTTTCAGGGGCGTGTGGCTGAAAACGCTACCGTTTCCGGAAAAAACGCAGGAGTGGCCGGGGAAACGGTGGGAGTGCCTGGGCGAACGCTGGGTGTGTTTGTGACGTCAACCAGGAACGACAAGCACTGAAATGATCGCACAGGCAGAGTAAGTCTGGAGCTACTCTGAAACTGCTAACTCGTTTGTAATCGCAATATTGCGCGTACGTCGGTCGCAATTTTAAGAAGCTAAGATTCACTCCCAGTAGGCGGCGGCTTAGCGTGTGTAACTCTGCTACATTCGCCTTGCGAGCGAACAACTCGGAATGAGGGCCTCTGTACAGTAATGTGAAGAGTACATTTCAGCCACTGCCTCTTGCATAATACAAACCAAATGTTTCAAATTTGCAAGGAAGTCTGTAGTGTTTGGGCACCAGCAGTCACATTAACGGAAAACAGTCCTAAATGACTGGAAGATTGCAGGAAACATCCTTTTCATGTTTTACAGAAACAAGGACTGTGATCGTGAGAACACAATAAAGTTCCGGTAGAAATTACTGAAGAAAATTAGCAAATATTATCTTAAATGTGATAGTTGGTTATTATAGTAATAACCATCCAAGTTAACACAATTTACATTGCCCATTCCTCAGATGTAAAGCACCACTTTCTTCTGTCATTTTATGCCTCATTAACTCTATATTAATCCATGGTATTAGTGTCATTTACAGGGGAACATACTTTGGAAGAAACTTGGAACATGTTTTGGCAAAAAATCAACTAATTGCAAACTTTTTAAAATCTCTTTTCTCCTAACCTTTATACTGCGCTTAGTCATTGTTCCGACAATTACATAAACATCGTTTATTATCAAATAGGAAAAAAAGACAAAAATAAAGGGACTTTTTAAGATAACATTGGTAACTGGAGGTATATAAAGCGCATTGTTTTGTTATTATTTTGGCAGTGCAAGAGGTTTATTGCCTAAGGTTCTACTCCTGAATGAGGGCAGGGGTAGGATCACTGAACATTTTCCTTGTAGATGACACAAATCTGCTTTGCTGTCCTTTGGATATAATAGTATCCAAAGAAAAAATCTACTTTTAAACCAAGACAACAAGGTTGTGATTATGTTATAAAGACCTTACTTACTGGCACAGAGCAAAGCCAGAGAGCTAAGGTAATATGCTTACTAAAAACTGCAGGGGTGGGGGGCACACCTTAAATAGATACAGTATGCCTAATTACAACTTTGTTGAATTAGTTAACTATTGCCATAAGAAGTATACATTATGGGGTATATTCAATTGAAGTCGAAAGCTGCCGTCTGTCGAAAAGATGGCAGTTTTCGACTTTTTTAGGTTGGAAGGGGTTCCGACCTATTCAATCTTACCCCAAATTATTCGACAAGTCGAGGAATTCGACTTGTCAGAAAGCACGTGGATCGGCGGAATAGCTGCTGATCCGCGTGCTTCTGTCGAGAACGGGGCCAAAGCAGACAGGTTTTGGCCCCCTTTTCGACCATCTCAATTCGACTTTAAAAAAAGTTGAAGTGAGATGCGGGAGCAGAGATGGGGAGAGCCGGGGCAGACGGTGGAGAGCAGCGCTACAGCAGCGGGCAGCGCAGCCGGAGGATATCACAGCCGCCGCTCACGGCAGCATCCACCCGGCTCCAGCAAGCGAGACCTCGCTTGCTGGAGTCGGGTGGATGCTGCCGTGAGCGGCGGCTGTGATGCGGGAGCAGAGACAGGGGAGAGGAGGAGACGGGGGAAGGGGGGGGGGAGACGGGGGAGAGCCGCGGGCAGACGGGAGAGAGCAGCGCTACAGCAGCAGGCAGCGTAATAATTGAATATACCCCATATATCTTACCCATCTGGGCATTAGTCATACCTTATTATATAAGTCATTTTCAATCCAAGAACCCTGTCTTTCAGGTTTTTTTCCTGTCAATCACTCTAAAATGCAGTAATCAGCTTTAATGTTGAGATGTGGTCAAGCATATTTGTAAAAATGTACATAAATTATATACATTTTTCTGTCTTGTTTTGACAATAGATCTATTTCCAAATTTTAAAAGTATCACAGTGATAAAAAAAAAAGAGTTAAGCTGCCCATACGCCTAAAGCAGTGGTTCCCAAACTTTTTTGAGTCACGGTGCCCTACAGTATCAGAATTTTATTAATGGCACCCGTAAGCCAAAAGTTTCTTATTGAGAAATTCTGGAAAAAAATATTAACTTAAGCAAATTGTGATTTATATGTCATCCTTAGGTTCAGTTATGTTGTGAGGGACAGGATTCACTTCTGTTTGTCCACATATTTTATGATTGGCAGTCACCAGCACTGGTTTTGTCTATTACATTGATGGTATTTAATTTGAATTGGTCCTGGACCACCAACCCAGGGCACCCCTGCAATTGTCCAGAGGCACCCCAGGGTGCCACGGCACACAGTTTGAGAACCACTGGACTAAAGATTTATTGTCCGATTCGGCTGCTTTGAACGAAAATCTAGTAATGTATGGGAGCAAATGACAACTGACCATTTGCTCCAAAATGCTGGAAAACAGACAAAAAAACGGTCGTTCAGACAAACTGGTTAAATCAAATGGATTATCTGATTGACCATTTTTGTCTGTTTTTCATTGTTTGGGAGCAAATGGTCAATTGTCATTTGCTCCTATACATTACCAGATTTTCAAACCAACCATCCAGGTTGAACAATAGGTGTATGGCCAGCTTTACTCACAGGCCGTCTTTCCGTAGAATCCTTCTATGTCACTTTCTGCAAGTATTGTCCTTGTGTGTGGTTGGTGTAATAGTACCTGCTTGTTCTTAATTGCTTCATTTAAATTTTCATATATAGTATTAAAATCAAACCCTAAGCGGCACATTTTATCATTAAATATTTGCGGGATAGTCCCCCTGTAAACAGCTGTTTTTGGGGGTGCCCGCAAATAATATACATCCTCCAGATTCACCTTGGATTGATTGCAGCAGCAGATATCTACGATATCTGCCGCAGTGCCTCCATTTTCTGCCACAGATGCTGCCCCCATAGGTTTCTGTGCTGCTGTGGTTTACCAGGCTCAGGAATGTGAGGCATTCAGAAGCTTGATCCCGATAGGTAATGCCATCTCCAGGTGGCATTATTTTACAGTAGCCTGTTGGCTACTGTTTTGCAATTTTTTATGAAGCCCCTGGTAATGCATGTGAGGGACAACAGCTGCACTTGCGCAGTATGTGCGGAGGCCCAAACCAGGAAACAGAGTGATAGCTTTACATTATCACACCGCTTCCAGCTCGTCACCAGGATGGGCACTTATTGGTGCTTTTCTCCTGGCAAGAGCTACATAGTAAATTCCCATGAAAACATTCTTGACTTGCTGTGTGAATCAAAATAAGTCATTACTTATGTATATATATATATATATATATATACGTGTGTGTGTGTGTATATATATATAAAGATATATAGATAGATAGTGTCAAAGTCAAAAAATATTGTGATACATATCCATTGTACTAACCCCTCATGCACATGCACGCTGCTCGTGCACCCGGTCCCCGTGCGTACACATATCCGCAAGTTGCGTAAGAGACGCTCCGGCGACTTTTGAAAGCTGGCAGTGCTTTCACTCTAGTGGTAGCATGAGATGGAGTCTACAACCCACACAAGTGGCTTAGGTAGTGCAGCTCATCCAGGATGGTACATCAATGCGAGCTGTGGCAAGAAGGTTTGCTGTGTTTGTCAGCGTAGTGTCAAGAACATGGAGGCACTACCAGGAGACAGGCCAGTACATGAGGAGACGTGGAGGAGGCCATAGGAGGGCAACAACCCAGCAGCAGGACCGCTACCTCCGCCTTTGTGCAAGGAGGAACAGGAGGAGCACTGCCAGAGCCCTGCAAAATGTCCTCCAGCAAGCCACAAATGTGCATGTGTCTACTCAAACGATTAGAAACAGACTCCATGAGGGTGGTATGAGGGCCCGACGTCCACAGGTGGGGGTCGTGCTTACAGCCCAAGACCGTGCAGGACGTTTGGCATTTGCCAGAGAACACCAAGATTGGCAAATTCGCCACTGGTGCCCTGTGCTCTTCACAGATGAAAGCAGGTTCTCACTGAGCACATGTGACAGACGTGACAGAGTCTGGAGACACCAAGGAGAACATTCTGCTGCCGGCAACATACTTCAGCATGACCGGTTTGGCAGTGGGTCAGTAATGGTATGGGGTGGCATTTCTTTGGGGGGCCGCACAGCCCTCCATGTGCTCGCCAGAGGTAGCTTGACTGCCATTAGGCACCGAGATGAGATCCTCAGACCCCTTGTGAAACCATATGCTGGTGTGGTTGGCCTTGGGTTCCTACTAATGCAAGACAATGCTAGACCTCATGTGGCTGGAGTGTGTGAGCAGTTCCTGCAAGACGAAGGCATTGATGCTATGGACTGGCCTGCCCGTTCCCCAGACCTGAATCCAATTGAGCACATCTGGGACATCATGTCTCGCTCCATCAACCAACGCCACGTTGCACCACAGACTGTCCAGGAGTTGGCGGATGCTTTAGTCCAGGTCTGGGAGGAGATCCCTCAGGAGACCATCCGCCACCTCATCAGGAGCATGCCCAGGCGTTGTAGGGAGGTCATACAGGCACGTGGAGGCCACACACACTACTGAGCCTCATTTTGACTTGTTTTAAGGACATTACATCAAAGTTGGATCAGCCTGTAGTGTGTTTTTCCACTTTAATTTTGAGTGTGACTCCAAATTCAGACCTCCATGGGTTAATAAATTTGATTTCCATTGATAATTTTTGTGTGATTTTGTTGTCAGCACATTCAACTATGTAAAGAACGAAGTATTTAATAAGAATATTTCATTCATTCAGATCTAGGATGTGTTGTTTAAGTGTTCCCTTTTTTTTTTTGAGCAGTATATATGTATATATATATATATATATATATATATATATATATATATATATATATAGTGTGCGACTGGCACTCAGGTGGCTTTGAAAAGAAGAGCTGACACAGTTGTTTATGCCAACGTTTCAGAGCTCACACTCTTTTATCAAGACAAACTGAGCAACTGTGTCAGCTCTTCTTTTCAAAGCCTCCTGAGTGCCAGTCGCACACTGTCTATACTATAGTTCTTGAATGACAGGGCACCAGAGCAGTACCTATCTTATTTGAGGAGTGCCAAACCTCTATCTGTTTCATATATATAAATATATATATATATATATATGTATGTACCATACATTTTACTGTCCCATAAATTTTAGCAGAAGCCTCAGGTTGCCCCATTATGGGTAGGACCATATAAATACTTGGATTGCATGTTGCTTTTGTAACACTGAATCACAGTTTCCATCCACGAAGCTAGATTTTAAATAATGTGTAAATAATATGTCATAGTAGTAAAGAAGAATTGCAATATATTACATATTTATTTTTAGTTATTGATTTAGTCGGTGTGGTGCCATATGATATTTATCCATTATTCAGCTTTATAGAGTGATGGCAAATTTGCACAGGTGTTTGTGTTGTAGCGAAGAATTATCTAATTGACTGACCCAGCTGTGGTCTTGGGAGGTATCTTTGACATGTGGAGTGTTTATACTACAGGTCTGGTGAATGGAGAGAACTACGAATGTAGTGTCTTTTGTACTGAGCCACTGCACATGTAGTAAAGTCTTCCAAATATAAAGAAAGTACAAGTATAGGCTGTAGCGAGACCAGTACACCAAAATAAAAAAATAAAATGAAAAAAGGCAATTCATTCTATACTATATACAATAAAATAAAATATACATTAATACTAACCAAGATAAACCGTGTGCAATAAATCCTCACAGCCGGCTATAAAGCAATTTATGTGCTGAAAAAAAACATGATTATTTTTTGTTGACATATAGCCTCAAATATTAAAACCTAGATCAGTAGATGATCTGTCTGAACGGTATATCTAGCTCTTGTTAACATACCAAATAAAATGTCAAATTTCTGTCAAGTCGAAAGCTTCTATAAACTGTTTAGACTGGGTGTACTCTGGTCATATACATTAACCTTCAGAGATCATGCAGAGAAGATAAAAACAGGAGGACAGAGGAACATTAGCTCACAGTTAGCTTTTTGGGGGAAAATTACACTTTGGGTCATTACTCTTTTAGTCAACAAGATCAGTCTTTCTCAAACCTTACACATGTTGTAATGATGTTTGCAATGCTTGGGTGGCATTCAGGAATTATTTGCGTAACTCAACACGACTAAACATAATACCATATGATCTTTACATTCGATTGGTTCTTTTTAAAGTAAAATAAAGATGGAGTTTCTTGCTCCTCATTTGTTTTTTAGAACTGTACTTTGTGTTCTTTTGGCTGCCACACCCTAAAGTCCATCTTCCCACACCATGACCTCTAGTAGACCTTCGAGACTAAGAATAATAGTATATCACTCTTTGCTTCTCTGCTCATTTTCCCACACACAATGCATCCCAGACCTCACCTTCTGCTCTCCTGAGGCCACTTTGGAAGCCAGTGCGATGACACAGCCAAAGGCCATCCATGCAACACTGGACGAATGAAACTCATTCCAAGTGGTATCACTGTCCACCTGAGCAAACAGTCAGCAAAGAAAGGGAAAAAAAGGGAGAGAGAACGTATAAGAGAAAACAAGTCTGTGAAGGAGAGCTGGCAGGGTGACAGCCAATGTACAATAACATTAGTCTTCCGTCTTGGCCAGCTGAAAGACCCTTCTGGACATGTCTTTGCTTAAACTTTTTCCTGATACAGACTTCTCCAATGGAAACACATTCCTGTCCTGCCTCACTGATATTCCCTGTTTAGATTTCACATTACAAACAGCATTACATAGGCCAGAACTGGCATACGTACAAGCCCCGTCAGATGAAGCACACAGTAGTAGTGGTAATGCTCAGCATGACTTAGAACTGAAATCAGAACATCGTAGAGGCCCAAACAAAATACAGTAAAAACGTAACAATGCAAAATATGTCTGTGCAACCGTGATACATATAGGAAATGTCATTTGAACGTTTACAAAACTATATACATTATTCTTTATATACAGTAAAACACGAAGTGGTGAGGGAGGAGTTTGTTATAAATGGTCTTTACAAGAACTGTAAGGCTGGTGACATGTAGCAATGGTGCATTCAGAAATTTGGAAGAATGGCAGTGATTCACCATTGACTAATTAATTTGCAATTCGTCCTGGAATACATGTAAAATTTGTTGAATAATTAATGTTCATTGACTAGTCACATGGCATGGAACGCAAAGCAGCCAATCAGCGAGCATCAACAAATGTCACATGTCTATTGTATTATAAAAATACTTACAGCCTCTCCGACACTTATTCTGCCTAGATGGCACTTGGGGAAACACCTGTCTGATTTTTTAACCTTTTTTTGTATATTATTTATATTATACTAGTTACCAGCTCAGCAAAATTTGCAAAACTTAATTGGCCTCTCCAGGGCTGAAAGGAAGGGGTTGTTCCAAACTGGAAAGATAAATTCATTTGCAATTCGTCCTGGAATACATGTAAAATTTGTTGAATAATTAACGTTCACTGACTGGTCACATGGCATGAAACGCAAAGCAGCCAATCAGGAAGGGTTTGTTCCAAACTGGAAAGATAAATAAAACAGATTTTCCCTAGCACACCAAGGGGCATTAGTAATAAGGTTTGAAGAAGTACAGTACATGGTAGTAGATAATACAGAGATCTTAGGCCCAAATGTATTAAGCCTTGAAAAGTGATAAAGTGGAGACGGATATAGAGTGATAAATGACCAGCCAATCAGCCATGTTACAGGATATGTTTGAATAATGACATTTATGAGCTGGTTGGCTGGTCAATTAGCACCCTTTATCTGTCTCCATTTTATCACTTTTTAATAGAGATATGCGGCGGGCACTTTTTGTGTTTTGGTTTTAATTCCATTTTCGTGTTTTGGTTTTGCCAAAACCACCTTTTCGGGTTTTGGTTTTGGATCTGGATGACTTTTGAAAAAAAAACATAAAAACAGCTAAAATCACAGAATTTGGGGGTAATTTTGCTCCTACAGTATTATTAACCTCAATAACAATAATTTCCACTCATTTCCAGTCTATTCTGAACACCTCACAACTCACAATATTGTTTTTAGGCCTAAAAGTTGCACTGAGGTGGCTGTATGACTAAGCTAAGCGATACAAGTGGACAACACACACACCTGGCCCATCTAGGAGTGGCACTGCAGTGTCAGACAGGAGAGCAGATATTTAAAAAAAAGGCCGCAAACAGTACATGACACAAAGAAGAAAAAGAATTGCAATGAGGTAGCTGTATGACTAAGCCAAGCGACACACACAATTGGCCCATCTAGGCTTGGCACTGCAGTGGCAGACAGTAGGGAAGATATCAAAAAAAGGCCCCTAACAGCACATCATGCAAAGAAGAAAAAGATTTGCAATGAGGTAGTTGTATGACTAAGCCAAATGACACACACAATTGGCCCATCTTGGCGTGGCACTGCAGTGGCAGACAGGAGGGCAGATATCAAAAAAAGGCCCCTAACAGCACATGATGCAAAGAAGAGAAAAAGGTGCACTGAGGTTGCTGTATGACTAAGCTAAGCGACACAACCACCTGGCCCATCTAGTAGTGTCACGCAGTGGCTGAATATCGAGAGTGGGCCGCAATTGTTCGCTCCACTGACAGCATCTCCAGCACGCTCCAGTCACTTTTTAAAAAAATCTGCAATTGGTGGACTTATACGGCAGTACCCCAGGACTAATACAGCAATACCCCTGGACTCATATGGCAGTGTCACAAAGGATGGCACTTTTCAAAAACTAGGCCCCAAAGAGCACCTCATGCAAAGTTGTCGAAGAGGTGCAATGAGGTAGCTGTATGACTAAGTCAAGCGACACAAACAATTCCAACTGGAATTATACGTCCAAATCACTGTAATTAATTGGCAAGATCACTGTAATTAATAATTGTAAATCACTGAAATTAATTGGCAAAATCACTGTAATTATATGTCCAAATCACTGGAATTAAATGGCAAGATCACTATAATTAATAATTATAAATCACTGAAATTAATTGGCAAAATCACTGTAATTATACATCCAAATCACTGGAATTAAATGGCAAAATCTCGCTATTGCCTGCCTAGTGAAGTGGAATCTAGATGGGATTTGGTACCGGGGACACAATACCTCCATCAATAGTCTAAATCCCACTGCACTAATGGCAGATATCGGATGCACGTCTAACACCAACATAAGTGTCAAGGCCTCAGTTATGAGTGCTTCCATCGTCATGTGAAGCTGAACCACTAGTCAAGAACATAGGCCAGGGCCTCAGCCGTTCCTTGCCATCTGTGTCGTAAATGGCATATTGGCAAGTTTACGTTTCTCCTCCGATGATTTCATTTTCTTTTTTTGGTTCTTTTTTACTGAACTTTGGCTTTTTGGATTATACATGTCCTCTACTATCACATTGGGCATCGGCCTTGGCAGACGACATTGATGGCATTTCATCGTGGTATGTCATGGCTAGTGGCAGCAGCTTTAGTACTAGGAGGAAGTGGTTCTTCTTGATCTATCCCTATTTTATCCTCAAAATTTTTATTCTCCATTTTTTGTTGGGAGTTATATGAGACAATATGCAGCACAGAAATGACTGGAATGACTGATGAGACAGGACACTACCATTGGTCTGAGGCAGCACAACAGGTTGTTGTTATAATTATTATACTGCAGCAGTGGACATACAGCAGCAGCGTATATCGTCACTGGAATTACTGATGGCACAGGACACTACCATTGGTCTGATGCAGCACAACACGTTGTTATAATTATTATACTGCAGCAGTGGACATATAGCAGCAGCGTATATCGTCACTGGAATTACTGATGACACAGGACACTACCACTGATCTGATGCAGCACAACAGGTTGTTATAATTATTATACTGCAGCAGTGGACATATAGCAGCAGCGTATATCGTCACTGGAATTACTGATGAGACAGGACACTACCATTGGTCTGATGCAGCACAACAGGTTGTTGTTATAATTATTATACTGCAGCAGTGGACATACAGCAGCAGCGTATATCGTCACTGGAATTACTGATGACACAGGACAGTACCACTGGTCTGCACAACACCGCACCACTTTATACAGCTACACTGGATATATGGCAGCAGAGAACACCAACACTGTGAATGACTGGACTGATGCAGCACAATACACTGACTACACTGGACTGGTCTGCACAACACCGCACCAATTATACAGCTACACTGGATATATGGCAGCAGATAACACCAACACTGTGACTGCCTGGACTGATGCAGCACAATACACTGAATGACTACACTGGACAACACTTGCCTCCCCACTTTCCCGCCCCAACACACAGACACTGAACACTGAGGACACATCCTCTCTATACACTCTCCGAGACTGGAGTGAAAATGGGCACGATGCGCGGCTCCTTATATGGAATCCAAATCCCGCGAGAATCCGACAGCGGGATGATGACGTTTTGCCGCGTTCGAGTTTCCGAATCAGGCGGGAAAATCCGAGCCAGGCTCGGATCCGGACTCGGAAGGCAAAGTTCAGTAGGGTTCGGTTCTCTGAGAACCGAACCCGCTCATCTCTACTTTTTAAGGCTTAATACATTCAGGTCTTAATATATTTGCAAAGATACGGTAAGCCTCCAGGCCAAATGTCAAGGTTTCTTCACCTGAGAGGCATTAATAATTTGACTGAGCAACTTTCTAGTTTGGTACAACTCCTCCCTTTCAGCACCTTAGAGGCATTACTAATCTGACTGATTAGCTTCCATGTTTTAACTCCAATTTAGAGAAGCCTAGATGGGACCTGCATTTGGAGACCATGCTGGTTTCTTTAGAGCCAACTGGGGAACCTAGTGGTGACTGTATGTGCTATTATCATGTAGTCTTTCAGTATACAATTATATGGCACAGTGTGGGTACTGTTATCATGCAGTGTAGGGACCTCCAGTATCAGGGTAGCCTTTTGCCGTTTGGCCTGGAAGTTTACCATATCTTTGCAAATATATGTGACTAAGATCTCTGAATTATCTACTGCCATGTAGTTTTTCAAATCTTATTGCTATTTGTGTGCTGGGAAAAATCTGTTTTGTGCATCTTTCATATATACAACTGTTCATGAACTCCCTAATGTTTCAAACAAGCAGAACATCTGCTGGTCAACCGGGGGCAAGTATTTTGTAGATTTGCGCCAGCAGGGGAAGTTGTATGGGAAAAAGAAAACGTAGATATCTACTAGACCCCACCAACTATGCTCCTGTAAAAAGTAAATTTGAAAAGTAGGTGTAATGCCTCAATGTAAGGGTATTAGGAAACAGATTCTTAGTTTGTTTTATCCCAGTTGAAGATTTATCTTCTTACTGAATTTGGAAGATGCCAGTCAACATTTCTACAGCAGGTGAATAGAGGAAAAAATATATAAAAAATAAAGCCACAGCTACATATTGGCTGAGAAAAGGGTAAGCTTTATATATTTATTGGAAGGAGGGATAAGGTATGGAGGTGAAGAAAGAATGGCCCAACACACAGTACTGCCATCATGCTCAAGTAATCAAATTAAAGGTGTAGATGGGGCCCAACTCGAAGCCCATCACCAACAACTCATGGCTTAGATTGGGGCCAGCTCATCATTAACTACTCAAGGCTCAAGCTGGGAACATACTATATGATATATTGGACTATGTTGTGATACACAATTTTATTGCAGTAACCTTTGTATAATGTGTACTATCAAATCAACCCAATTTATAATTTCATAGGTTGTGTGGTCACATCGTCCCATCTGATGTGCTGCACATCAGATGGCATGATATCCATACGATGCAGTGTTCTTATATTATGCAGGTAACAAATATATTGCATTATCATACAGTGGATCATGTAGTGTGCACATCGATGCAATATATTGTTACATTGTGCCGGCACATTGCACCATAGTTCAGGTGTTTACCAAGCTTTAGATGAGGGCCAATTGCCTGCCCATCACCAACAACTCAAGGTATCCAAACATCCCTACCAATGGCACACAAAAAGGCCCACCTGGACGGGTGGTGTCCCTGGCTCCAGTGTCCTAAACCTGTGTATTGGCTGGGAGAGCAGCTCAAGACCTACAGCAAGACAGCAACTGCTACCATTCATTCCCGCCACACAATACTGCTGACAATTACAATAACCAGGTGGTGGTGTGGGGGTGAGTTCCAAAGAGGCAAGATATCTCACAACCAGGAAATTACTGTAATAAATCAGACAGAACCACAAACTGCACCCCTTAACTGTAATAGGACCACACAATTCAGACCATAAAAAGGGGACACCACTTAAATTTTTAGCCCTGGCTACTAAATGAACTCTAACACAGCCTACTAGTTTACATTCTGCCAGGTATACAAAATGCCTTCTCTCTTTCAGGAGATAACAAAAAGAATAGTAGTGTACACTTGGTTTTTAACTGTACTCTCAGATTTCATAGATGTATTCAGGAGGCATCTATCTCCTACAGACGCCTCCTGCTGCATTTGCAATTCCATACAAATTGGAATCAGACACACTTTTGGAATATTGTTGATTGACACAATACTGATAGTAATTACACTCACCTTGTAAGTTTACTAGATACACTTTGGGCAAACTTGCACCAATGGCCAAAGGTGGTTGTTAGTAGGACAGAAACCTTTTCGGCTTCATCTATCATCAATAGAGAGAAGAAGAATGCATTTTACTGTTATGCTTTATATATGTTATCACTGAAGTCTTACCCATTACTTATTACGGTGTTGTAGAAGACACAATTATGGACCAAAATCAGACCTGATCGCTGATGTCTGAGATTGCACAGCGCCATGTATATGCACCGCAATGAACAGGCGCGATGCCAAACAGCTAAAAAAAATCCTGCAGTTTTTTTTTTTATTGCTCGCTGAACGCAGGCTGATTGAAAGAAAGCCGGCGTTTGGAGGTGGTACCTGCCCGTTTTCTGGGACTGTCAGGAAAAACGCAGGCGTTCCCAAGCATTTTCAGGGAGGGTGTGTGATGTCAACTCCAGCCCCGATCAGCCTGTTTCTTTCGCACTGTAGGAGTAAGTTCTGGGCTACACACAGCCTGCACAGACTGGAAAATACATTAGATGGTGAGTGAATTGCGAACGGATTTGCAGATGTCCGCTGTCTGGCAAAGTATTCGCACGGCGTAGACATGCATTTGCACAGTTGCACGTGGCAGGTTTTCACTATCTATGGACGGCGACTATCTGATTGCAGACCTCTCCAAAACGCAGAGGAGCTATCAGGTCTGAATTAGGCCCTATATTTTCAGTTTAGGCAAGTATGTATTATAATATTTCGAGAGCTTGACTGTAATCTGAAATGGACGAGTTGATTTGTTTCTGATTTTGACTTCTACTTAGAAGTTAGATGTTGCCAGCTTAAGATCCATTTAGTCTTCGACCTTAAAAATTAGATGTAAATGTTATGATCTCTGGAACAATATCACACTTTGAAAGAGTACTTGAAAAAGAATTCCGTATAAAAACAGTATATTAATTTCCGTAGCCAAAATATAATTTTGCTATAACATACAGTAGTTGCCAACTTTTACAAATAATTGCCAATGACACTGTTAAATGAGTTGGGATATTTAATTACCTCTCACGATGTACTGTCTAGGATTGCTCTGCCATACCCACAGTTACATATTTATTGAACTTGACTTTTATATAATTTTATTACTTTTAATCTAATCCAGTTCATTAAATATTTAAGTAATAATCACCAAAGAACACTTCATTACTGGCCAATTGTCCCATCAGCTGCAGGTTCCGTAGCAGCTGCTACCCAGCTAGTTACACCCTTGGCAGTGACACTTACTGCAGCAGCACTCTCAGCTGGCTGGCTGCCAAAATTCCCAGGCATTACTAGAAGAATAATACCAATAAATCAGCCAATCAGCCTATCAGCTTCGAGAGCTGCCTACAATAACAACCAATCAGACTTTAATAATTTCTAAAGCATAGAGAATAAGATTACAGGTTGAGTATCCCATATCCATATATTCCGAAATACGGAATATTCCGAAATACGGACTTTTTGGAGTGAGAGTGAGATAGTGAAACCTTTGTTTTTTGATGTTTCAATGTACACAAACTTTGTTTAATACACAAAGTTATTACAAATATTGTATTAAATGACCTTCAGGCTGTGTGCATAAGGTATATATGAAACATAAATGAATTGTGTGAATGTAGACACACTTTGTTTAATGCACAAAGTTATAAAAAATATTGGCTAAAATGACCTTCAGGCTGTGTGTATAAGGTGTATATGTATCATAAATGCATTCTGTGCTTAGATTTAGGTCCCATCACCATGATATCTCACTATCGTATGCAATTATTCCAAAATACGGAAAAATCCCATATCCAAAATATCTCTAGGCCCAAGCATTTTGGATAAGGGAGACTCAACCTGTATATTGTAAGGATTGCATACTGTATGCCTAGTCACATAAATTCAACTGTGCAGCTGGTCAATACTGAAAATAGGGACATTTACAAGTGTCAACTATGCTTTAAAAAGGTCAAATCTTATTTAATTATTCTTTTGCTGTATTGAAGAAGAAGAAGAAGAAGAAGAAGAAGAAGAAGAAGAAGAAGAAGAGTTTGGAGCAGAGAAGGGAAAGGGGGGACATGATAGAAACTTTCAAATATATCAAGGGTTTTAACAAAGTGCAGGAGGGAAACATTCTCCAAATGAAGAGAAGCAATAGGACACGAGGACATGCACTGAGACTGGAGGGGGGGAGGTTCAGGGGAAATTTGCGGAAAAATTATTTCACAGAAAGGGTAGTGGAGAAGTGGAATAGCCTCCCATCAGAGGTGGTAGATGCTAAGACAGTAGAGCAATTTAAACATGCATGGGATAGACATAAGGATATCCTTACAAAGAAATAAGGATCAAATAAGGTTAGAGATAAAAATAATATATAAAAAAAAAAAGGGGCAGACTAGATGGGCCAAGTGGTTCTTATCTGCCGACAAATTCTATGTTTAATTTGATTATACTAAATATGTAAAGTAATTAGTACATGTGGCATGTTTATTATGGATGCGTGAGCAACTACTGTGGTTGGCACTGTAGTGTCCCCTCCCCATACTCAATCATCTTTCCGGGGAAACATTCTAAAAGATGGCTCCACACAGTAGCTAGCAAATACACTGGCTCTGAGACAGATTCTTTGCTCACTTCTGTGCATGCGCCAACATTTCAAATATTACCTGAATAGATGGCGCCACCAGTGGCTGGATGGTTCCATTAAGGTTTCAGTGTTAATCCAAAACTAATCTATTTTCTGCTAACAGAGGTGTCCAAATATTTTCCACCCAGCCAAAATCATTTCTGTGCTTTTATATTTATCTTTCAGTAAATCTAGGAAAATATTTTATTACATCAGCTCTACTGTTGCCAAATTAGTTTTAATCAGTAATCATTCATAAATTAGGGGAAATTAAATATTATATGTCATACCACAGATCACTGGCTGAAAGAACTAGACTGTTGCTAGAAGAAACTATACTGCCCTCGTATACTAACCTTTAGCTTTGTTATATAGAATAGTTTAGGCTAATACGTTCGTCTGTTGATTCATTTCAAAGTGTATTTTCTAAGGCCAACATGAAGAATAGTGCGTAGCGAAGCTAATATGGTTAAGCTTTAATGTTAGTGTTAGCATAGTCATTATTTCATTTGTAAGTCACAGTATTTGCAATTTTTAAACCATTAAAGAGAGTTCTGCGGTGTCTGCAGAGTCTGTGGTGTGCAGGTTCCCTTGACAAGACCAACACTCAAAGCCAACATCCTTTAAGAGAGACAGAAATTCTCTCCAAGTCCAGCTCCTCCCAGCTGAATTGAGACGGTGCCAATGACTGACCTTACAATACATATCCACAGGTTTCAGCTTTTAGGAATCCCTTTGCTTGCCTTACTCATATATCACAGGAGGTAACTATTAAGCCGTTGAGAAAATTCATAAACTATGGTTGTATTTTTATTCAGCTGGCAGGACAGCAAATAAATTATAGTCTATTTCAGTGCAGCCAAACTGATATACTGACACATTGCTCAACAAAATAATAACGGCTCATACTAGTGGTATGCTGTTTATAACGTTAATAATGGTCTTTGCTTGACATTAAATAACAATCTCATCCATTAGATTTAGAGTTTATAAAGCAAAGTTTACATTTTTTACATTTTTACAGTACATATATCAAAGATCTTTGCAATTTTCAAAAGGAGAGAATTACTATGGGTTCTGTGCTATCAACACTGCAATGATGTTATATGCCAAATATTTGTATTAGTGTTATACTGAAGCCCTGGGATATAAGGTGTCTGTTATAGGTGGGAAAATGAATTACATTTTTTATAGAAACTCATGGCTTTGGATAGTTACGGGGATCTCAATGCCTTGGGCATGGCTATATGAATACTGGGGCTGTTACAGAGCAGTGAAGCTTGTTTTCCACAAGCAGACTACCTGGGTAACCAGCTCTATATCCATGACGTGCTTCCTCTAACTTGCCAAATAAGGTAAAATTGTAGGAACCTAGGGCCATGTATATGCTTAAATCATCTCTAGAGTCATAAATGTGGAAAATTAACTTGAGAGGATAAAAGGGGACTATGGGGGAGTCGGGTTGGGCTTCTGGTCACCATACTGATGCCGGGATCCCGGCTATTAGTTGGCCGGCGTGCGGGAAGGGGGTGGGGTAGCTCAACGAAGCCCCTGTGGACTCACTGCACTCACCACAGGTTCTATTCTCACTCTATGGGTGTCGTGGACACCCATGAGTGGGAATAGTCCCTGTTGGTCGTCATGGCGACCGGCGTGATATTCAGGGTTCAGGATGCCGGCGTCGGTATTGTGACCGGCGGTCTCCCACCCGTCGGTCACATAACCACATCCCGGGGAGATGTGTCAAACAAAATTAGTGGACAATTGGAGAGAAGTTGCCATAGCAACTAATCATCTTCTACCTATCATTTACTGTAGAAATTCTGAGAAGATGATTAGTTGCTATGGGAAACTTCTCCACTCATCCACTTATCCACTGTTTAGGAAGCTTTATATATTTACCCCTATGTCATTAAACATGTGGACACATGGGAACAGTTTAAACTGGAGGCAGAAATTAGAACTGAGAATTGAAGATGTAATTCTATATATTTTATTATTTTACAAAGGGGCAGTTGTGATGAATAGACAGAATCATGGCATTTATAATTATCGAGCACACTATAATGGACCAGTACGAATCCATTCAATTTTCCGTCGGTTGGGATTCCGATAGCCGCCCGGAATCCCGCCCGCCAGTAGATTGTATGTATTCTGATCAGTAATGACATTTACATCCTATATGATAGTAGTGATGCAGAGATCTCCGTTACATATATTTGCAAAGATTTGGTTAAGCCACCAGCCACTTCAAGTCGTTTATAATATGGCGGTCCTAGCGCTACATGATAATAGTACCAACTTTGGGTTATATATTTGTATATTTTTATTATGATTAATCTAGAGTAGACCCTTTCTTGCATGCACCTGTACTGGACCAATAAATTGTTTTGTGCAACCTGCCATTTTTGTATATCACATTTATATTTATCATAAGAGACCAGGTGTGCCTTTTAAATAAAATAGTCCCTTGGAAATGGTACGCCCAGGGAATACTGCAGAGTTGGGTGGTCTATTACTGTGAAAATTTTGCCCGGAGAAATTACATTCCTGGTTTTGCATGGCTGTGCAGCCAAACAACATTCTCCTTGTCTCCATGCTCAGATCTATTACAATCTTCTGGTAAAGACAATTTACTGGGGCCTCCACATCACTTGCCCAGGAGTCGCAAAGTATTATGTATTCAAGGGGGATCTCTGTGCCTAATAGAGACTGTACAAAGAAGAGTGAAAAAGAAGACTCTTGTTTGGGCGCACTCTTTATATTAACGATAGAAAAATTGTATGTGTATCAAAAAATGAATATGTCTAAGACTTAACTTTTATTAATTCCTATCATAAAATCAACCAACATGCTACAAAGCTTTTAAAAAAAAAATTATGTTCTGATTCATCATCAAATAAGATGTTTTGAAGGCGGCAAGATAGATATAAATGATCTTACTTCCGTCAGCCTTGGATCAGTACAAACCAGGTTTGTATTAATAGAACCCAAATGGGCCAATTGTTGTAAGGGACACCCCACTCGCTGAACTAAAAAAAACTCATAATGCTTGTCTTAATCAAACATATAGTACAGATATATCCCCCATACTGTATGTATGACAATGACTAGGTACTGGTATATAAACCGTATACAGAAAAATTAAGATTTGGTTCAGTTAAGAAGAAAACCGTAGTCAAAGTGTTGATCCTGCTGTTAGTGTTCTTGTCAGAAAAACATATATCATTGATATACTGTATGATAATATAGATAATGATATATGTTTTATCTTTGATAAAACCACTACTATGGTGAAGCAACTCGGCTGTTCGTAGTTGTAAGCAGCCACGGCTTCTTATATGTCTGGCTCCCTGGCCCTGCCCTCCCGGTGATTGGAGGATTATGTCACTGGTAGATGGGGCTAAAGTCTGGCAGTGGCAGAAGGCAGGGCTTAAGTCCGGCTGTGGGTATTAAGACCAGCACTGGTACAGAACAGACTGGCTTCTAGGGACTGCATTGGCCTCTAGAAGTCAGATCGGGCTGTTATAATAGCAGGGAACGGCAGTCCCAGGGGGAGAAAACACCCTGGAACTTATCGGCGCATCTATAATGGGTGCAGTGTGTGCAGGGCACATGGGCCCCGGGGTCCAGGGGAGCCCACCCCACACACACTGCACCCATTTAGTATTTACCTCTTTAGAGTCCCCCGTCAGAGCCATCCCTTCTCAGCAGCGCAATAGAGTCTGAACACTAGGGGGAACAAACTCTATTGTGCCTGCTGAAAACTCCAGAAACATGGCACGGCGACCATTTTTCCAGAGTTTTGCGCATGCACATTAGGAAGATCCTAAGGAAAATGGCCACTGCGTCGTGTTCCTGGAGGTTTGCGCATGCGCAATAGAGTTTGTGCTCAGACTCTATTGCAGCTGCGGAGAAGGATGGCACTGCCGGGGGACTCCGGAGAGATACTGTAGGTATTAAAACCTTGTGCATCGGTCAGGGAGGAGGGGGCCCCTGATGCAGAAGGCTGCACATGGGCCTCCTCCTCTCTTAAAACGCCCCTGCTGGGACTGCTTGTCTGGTTGTGATTAGCAGGGAGTGATTCCAATGGGAAGTCATTGCCACTGTTAGGCAGTCCCTGCAAAGACAGTAGTGCCATCTAATATTGTGATGTATATTTTATATTGTACACATTGATCACAAAATTTCCTTGTTAACAATATATGCAGTTTTTCCTTCAGGGATTAACATAAAAAGATGCTTGGGGCTACTAACTCGTAAGCAAACCACATAAAGCTGCCCATGGGAGATGCAGCAGGTCCTGAGAGCTAGTACGCATGCAGCCTGACCGTCTGCACCTGCGACTTGTTGATCGTAGCAAAGCAGACACTTACAGGAAACTGCAGGCACTTAAATTGAAAAGGAAAATTGTTAGGGATAAGGGGAATATGTGGTAAAACATTGTCTCACCTGCGCCACATCTCATTAGATTTGCTGCCTTAATTAGGTTCCTCTGCAGAGCAGTAACTTTAAGTCAGGTTCCATTGCATAACTTGGGCGGAGTCAAGTTCTGCAGACGCATGATAGGAACACCAACATACCGACATACCAACATACTATACACTGGAAGTCCAGCTTCACCAAGTGAGTTCTGAAATGATACACATCTGGGGGGTGATTCAGACCTGATTGCTGCTGTGCGTTTTCACAAAGCGGGCGATCAGGTCATAACTGCGTATGCAACGCAATGCGCACGCACGTTGGACAACAACAACGGGCATCGCCGCTCAGCTACAGGATGGTGTGAAAATTCAAATCGCACGGACGTTTGCAAGATGATTGACAGGAAGAAGGCAATTTGTGGGTGGTATCTGACCGTTAATTGGGCGTACCCAAGAGTTTTCAGGGAGGGTGTCTGACGTCAGCTCCGGCCTGATGTGATTGCACTGTAGGAGTAAGTCCTGGGCTGCACTGAGGCTACACACAATGGATTTTTGCAGCTCTGCGTACACATGGGATTGCACACTTGCACGAAAAATTTACACTCTCCCTGGAGGCGGCGACTATCTGAATGCAGGTCAGCAAGGATAGCAGCCCAGCGATCAGGTCTGAATCACCCCCATAGTCATTTTGGATTTGAGGAGCTTGCACACTGCAAGTGTCTGTTTTTTCCTTTATTGCTCCTCTCCCCGATGTCACATTGACATACCTCAGTTTCTATCAAGGTTACTCAGCTATACAATAATCAAGACGTGATACAAATTCACCCAGTAGCTTTTGTGTGATACCGGAACGAATAGACAGAGACAGACAAAAAAACTGAAATTCTTTTATTTTCTTCTCCCTAGTTCCAAAAACAGTACCTAGAAGTGTATTTCTAAAAAAAAATTGCTATATACAGACACAACCCGTACAGTTTTATTATATGTATAGATAATATATTTTTTCATCAAATCATGCATGTCAAGTATATATTTTTCAGCAGCAGCATGCAGCACCCTACAAATATAATGTTTTGTGGTGATAACAGAATTACAGTATCTTCATATGTTAGTAGTGGGCTCGGGATAGTAGAGTATAAGTAAAGGGCTAGGACCTCTTATTCAGCACAATCTCATTGATCCTTAGGCTACTGAACAAAACATGAAGGAAGGAGGGCAGTGAAAGGCAATCGCCTCCATTGTCCTGTGCCTGCAACTTCGATGAGCCATTACTGAGCTGGAACTCCCTCCCTCCTACGCTCAAAGCATTGAAAATTGTAAAAGCTAATTACTGTAATTCCAACTAAAGCTCTCTCATGCTGCTCACACATCTTGTAATTAGACATTATCATCAATCAGTCAATAAGCATTTTTCTAAATAATTCTGATTCAGAATTAACTTCATGCCTCCCACTTAAAAATTCACACAAGGCCTAATTCAGACCTGGTTGCACGCAGGCTATTTTTTGCACTGCTGCGACCAGGTAATCGCCACCCTTAGTGGAGGGGGGATTGGCTGTGCAGGGCTGCAAACGCTTGTGCAGAGAGCTGCACAGTCTCTGTACAGCTCAGGACTTACTCATCCGCTGTGATGAACCAGGACGGAGCTGACGTCAGGATCCCTCCCTGGAAACGGCCGGGCACGCCTGCGTTCGCATGGACACTCCCTGAATATGGTCAGTTGACGCCCACGAAAGGCCTCTTCCTGTCAATATTCTAGCGATCGCCAGTGCGATTGCTTTTTTCGTTAGATCCATCGATCCATCGCGCCTGCACATTGCAACCCATGCGCAGGCGCACTTCAGAACTGATAGCACCGCTGCGAAAAATGGCAGCATGCGATCAGGTCTGAATGACCCCCATTGCACATAAGCCTCAAATCAGTTTAATCAGCACAAATTTATTAAAATGTCACTTTTATTGTTATAGAACTATTACTTAAACTTTCACCTTCACCTGTTGGGTGTCCTATCAATCAATGTATTCTGTAGTTGCGGTAATATGTTTCCTCTATCCTTTTTTGATGAATGATCTTGAATTCTCATTCACTTACCGGTAATACAGTGGCAAATTAAAAAAAACTTCTAGTCATTGCTAAAACTACTCCATAAACTTTTTATTCTATGCCCATTTAATCACTCTAACACTCATAAATATATACTGTAATACAAGGTCATCGTCATCAATGAACATATTAGGAATGTTTGGTGTAATGATTAGCATTACTGTCTCGCAGTAGTGAGTTTCAATTCACACCACAGCCGTTTCTGTGTGGAGTTTGTATATTCTCCCAGTGTTTGCGTGAGTTTCCTTCAATAATCCAAAAAAATACTTTCAGATTTATTGGCTCCTGACTAAAATGAACCTTAGTGTGTGAACTGGTGTACATGTAGATTGTATATAGATTGTAAGCTCCACTAGGTCAGGGTCTGATGCAAATGGCCAAATATTCTCTGTAAAAGTACTGCGGAATATGTATGAGCTGTATAAATAACTGATACAGGTTGAGTATCCCTTATCCAAAATGCTTGAGACCAGAAGTGTTTTGGATATCGGATTTTTCCGTATTTTGGAATAATTGCATACCATAATGAGATATCATGGCAATGGGACCTAAATCTAAGCACAGAATGCATTTATGTTTCATATACACCTTATATACACATCCTGAAGGTCATTTTAGTCAATATTTTTAATAACTTTGTGCATTAAACAAAGTGTGTGTACATTCACACAATTCATTTATGTTTCATATACACCTTATACACACAGCCTGGGGGGTCATTTAATACAATATTTTTAATAACTCTGTGTATTAAACAAAGTTTGTGTACACTGAGCCATCAGAAAACAAAGGTTTCACTATCTCACTCTCACTCAAAAAAATCCGTATTTCTGAATATTCCGTATTTTGGAATATTTGGATATGGGATACTCAACCTGTAATAATCTGGCTACTGAAAAAATATCCTAATTATAATCAGCCACAAAGTAATTATCTAGGACCTATAACAGATCATTTAATAAGACAATTTAACATTGAAGTCATGCCGGAATAGATCATCCAACTTTGCCCTATTAATATCTCCTTCACAGCTTGCTTATTGCAGCAGTGAAGGAGGAGTTTGTTCTACCAGTGGCCTACAGGCACCAAGTGTGTGTTTGTGTGGAGTAAGGGATGCCATCAGGGTTGTCTCGAGGAGTTGAGTGCCAGTACATAATGCCATCTCCTACATCCTGGGGAACCAGGTCTCGATCCGGCATTTTTGCAGTTTGGATTGCACACTATCTGTAGTGTAACTAGACGTCACTGTTCAGCGTGCTAATACGTGGCCATCAGATCACTCATGCGCACAGTGGCCCTCATTCTGAGTTGTTCGCTCGCTAGCTGCTTTTAGCAGCAGTGCAACTGCTAAGCCGCCGCCCTCTGGGAGTGTATCTTATCTTAGCAGAAGTGCGAACGAAAGGATCGCAGCGCGGCTACAAAAAAAAAATTGTGCAGTTTCAGAGTAGCTCCAGACCTACTCTTATAGGCCCTACACACTGGCCGATTTTCTGAAAGATATGAACGATCTCGTTCATAAATGAACGAGAACTCATTCATATCTTTCAGTGTGGAGACTCCAGCGATGAACGATGCGCGTCCCCGCGCTCGTTCATCGCTGGTCTCCCGTCGGCTGTGCATGCAGGCCAATATGGACGATCTCGTCCATATTTGCCTGCACTTCAATGCAGCCGCGTGACGGGGGGAGTGAAGAAACTTCACTCCCCCGTCACTGCCCCCCCGCCGCCGGGTCGCTCGTCGGCCGTATCGGCCGTCGGGCACCTCGGCGGCGCATCAGGAAATGTGTAGGGCCCCTTAGCTTGCGATCTCTTCAGACTATTTAGTTCTTGTTTTGACGTTCGGCCAGCCAATCCCCCCGTTTCACTAGCCAGTCCTGCGTTTTTATCTGACACGCCTGCGTTTTTTCACACACTCACCGAAAACGGTCAGTTACCACCCAGAAACACCCACTTCCTGTCAATCACTCAACGATCAGCAGTGCGACTGAAAAGCGTCACTAGACCTTGTGTGAAACTGCATCGCCTTTTGTGAAAGTACATCGCGCGTGCGCAGAAGTGACGATTTTTTTGCCTGTTCGCTGCGAACAACAGCAGCTAGCGATCAACTCGGAATGACACCCCCCCCCCCCCAACCCCCGTAATGGCTGTCAGAGAGGGATCCAATGATCCGGCTTGGGCGCATGGAGGTCCAACTTGGCCACAATGCTGTATATGGTTGTTTTACTTGTATGTGTTGTTGCCATGAAGGTTACAGGGAAATTCCACCTGATCAAGCACCTTTCTTAACATAAGGATTGATCTGTAAATGATACTGTTCCTGTACCGTTGTGTCTTATGGGATATCGCCTGACTTTTGACAAGGCATTTGATATTGTCAAGTCCATGAACAGTTGTTCTCTGATATGTAAGATTTACATTGAAATTGCCTTGCAACTTCTTCCCATGCATTCTGATTCATTCCTGAGAGATGGATTCTACATAGACAAATGTTTCCTATAGGTTGCTTAGTCTCCTGCACTTACTTTGATAAGTTCCGTACTTTTCTCGACTGGCGCAAAGGCGGGGACAGTGTTGGACTGGGACATGAAGGGCCCCTTGAGATATATATATATATATATATATATATATATATATACTACTAGTAAATAAATACTGCTAATGCATGTATGATAATGTGCCAGAGTAATAACAGCAGTGCACTGCAGAGAATACATCATAGTCCTGTGCAGTATAAGGTAAAATACATATAATGTATAATCATACTTGCCTACACTCCCGGAATGGCCTGGAGGCTCATGAAAATCGTCTGGCACTCCCGGCCTCCCAGAAGAGTGGTCAAGTCTTCCGGCTGGGTAGCACTGTCAGCCTGCACCCCCTCTACCCTTATTGCTCAGCAACCCCCCACGCCACTGTCCGAAGTGTGCGTTCCGGGGGTAACAAATGACGCGATTTGTGCAAAGTGGCCACGTGATCATGTCATCAATGCCTGTAATCTTGGCATTGCGTTGCAGGGGGTGGGGCCATGATAATGCAATCACATGGCCACACCCTCAGTTCTGCCCCTACAGATGGGTCCACGTTTATCTTGACCTTTAATAGGATTAATTGAGACTGGCCAATTGGACTTAATCCCCGGCTTTAATGACTTAATCCCCTGCTGTATTGTTCTCTGTATTGTATTGCAGCTGAGAACAATAGATGAAGGGTTTATGTTAATAAACCATGTTGCGCCTAGGCGCAGAAAACTAGTCAAGATAACCGTGGACCCATCTGTATGTTGCATCCTCCCGCATGGGGCAGCCAGAATATCAACAAGTATGTGTATAATTCAAATGCACAGTCTGGAACCTGATGCCTAGTGAAGGGGGGGGGGGCAGTGGAGCCCACCGGGGGGGGGATCCCCATAACCCCTTTGGGCCAGTCCAACTCTGGACAGAGAGCACGGGATAGCTCACTACCTCAATTACTTCCTTCTTGTATGACCTGGCAGCTCACCCCACTGTAAGGATCTCCTTTTATTGATGCATGCTTTGTTTGCAACATTGATGTCCTAACTGTGCATTACAAGACAGAAGGCCCCACTACAATAGCATACCACAGCATTGAAAATGAATCTTGATTGCTGATGCTGTCTTATCTTATTGTAGAGAAAGTGCGCAACTGTGAATGGCTATTGCTTCCGAAAAGACAACAGGAAAAGGATGTTGCGGCAGGTGCAGTATTTGCTTGATCAGCTTAATATTGCCTCCAGTGTACTTCCCATGTGGAGGGTCTTTTGTAGTCAGGGCCGAAACTAGGGTATCTGTCACCCGGGGCAAGACAGTCATTTGATTAGCCCCCCACCCCCCAATATACAGAAATACATCCTCCTGTACATGTACACACCATCAATATACAGTACGGTACATATATACACAGCCCCTGAATATACACATACCCCAATATACTGTGTTAAATGCACCCCTCCTATACATACAAATGAAGATTGCTTGAATATCCGCAGCCCGCGTGTCTGACTGCGGTGCAGTCTGTGGTGGAAAGTGCCTGAGGCCCTGAGCAGAAAAGTACCGCCCTCTCCCGTTCCCATGCTGTCTGACTACCTGCCAGAGCTATCCTGTCGAACTACAAGTCTCAGTGATGCTGAGAGAAGACACAGTGGGGTAGGTGATGGTGTGCTGAGTGACGACGCAGGGGTAGGTGATGGTGTGCTGAGTGACGATACAGGGGTAGGTGATGGTGTGCTGAGTGATGACGCAGGAGGAGGTGATGGTGTGCTGAGTGACGACGCATGGGTAGATGATGGTGTGCTGAGTGACGACGCAGGGGGAGGTGATGGTGTGCTGAATGATGACGCAGGGGGAGGTGATGGTGTGCTGAGTGACGATGCAGGGGGAGGTGATGGTGTGCTGAGTGATGATGCAGGGGGAGGTGATGGTGTGCTGAGTGACGATGCAGGGGGAGGTGATGGTGTGCTGAGTGAGAGACGACCAGAGCCGTAACTAACTAACTTATTTTTTAATTAGCAGACAGCAGCAGCACGTAAGAAGGAGGCCCTGGAGGATTCACGCCTGCACCTGTCACCGGACCGACCAGAGCCGTCCGGGCTGAGTGGAGAAGATGCCACAGAAGAGGAGTCCAGCCAGCCGCAGGACCAGGAAAGGACATCCAAACTTTGGTGGATCGGGACACTGCAGCAAGGGAGGAGACTGACCAGCGATGGGAGCACCAGCAGAAGACCCTGGCTGGCTTAAAGAAGACAACACGGAACAGCGGAGAGGATGGCGCAGATCGGGATCCTGCAGCAGGAGAGAAGATTCCTCTTCGGAGCGCAGCAGACCACACTGAAAAGGCTGCATTCCCGATGCGGTGCTCTGCATCCTGGGTGGCGCCGAAGACGTGGAGTGTCGGAGGTGGCAGAAGCGCCGCAGCTTGGGGTGAGAAATTGCTGCAACCCTTCTGCTGCTAAACTCTGCAATTAGTCAATTAAGGGGGTAGGCTACCCTCACCACAGTGCCCCACAGGCCTTGTTAATAAGGGGGTAGGATCCCCTCACTCAAATAATGTTAATTTTGGCTCCTACCGTGTGTTATAATGTGAAAGGGGCACCAGTACTAGACAGTATAAGGGGTCCTACTACACTGAAGGACATGCCCCCTTTCCCAGAGCGATGGCGCGCGCATAATTCAAACCTTCACTTTTTCATATTCCCCCTTCAAAAATTACACTTCGACCACTGCACCTACATCTATACATACACACCCTGACAGCTTTATATTAGAGATGAGCGGGTTCGGTTTCTCTGAATCCGAACCCGCACGAACTTCATGTTTTTTTTCACGGGTCCGAGCGACTCGGATCTTCCCGCCTTGCTCGGTTAACCCGAGCGCGCCCGAACGTCATCATGACGCTGTCGGATTCTCGCGAGACTCGGATTCTATATAAGGAGCCGCGCGTCGCCGCCATTTTCACACGTGCATTGAGATTGATAGGGAGAGGACGTGGCTGGCGTCCTCTCCATTTAGATTAGAAGAGAGAGAGAGAGAGATTGACCTGATTTACTGGAGCTTAGGAGTACTGTAGAACTGTAGAGAGTGCAGAGTTTACTAGTGACTGACCACAGTGACCACCAGACAGTGCAGTTTTATTTAATATATCCGTTCTCTGCCTGAAAAAAACGATACACAGTGACTCAGTCACATACCATATCTGTGTGCACTGCTCAGCCCAGTGTGCTGCATCATCTATGTATATATCTGACTGTGCTCAGCTCACACATCTTATAATTGTGGGGGAGACTGGGGAGCACTGCAGTGCCAGTTATAGGTTATAGCAGGAGCCAGGAGTACATATTATTATTAAAATTAAACAGTGCACACTTTTGCTGCAGGAGTGCCACTGCCAGTGTGACTGACCAGTGACCTGACCACACTGACCACCAGTATAGTTAGTAGTATAGTATACTATATTGTGATTGCCTGAAAAAGTTAAACACTCGTATCTGACTGTGCTCAGCTCACACATCTTATAATTGTGGGGGAGACTGGGGAGCACTGCAGTGCCAGTTATAGGTTATAGCAGGAGCCAGGAGTACATATTATTATTAAAATTAAACAGTGCACACTTTTGCTGCAGGAGTGCCACTGCCAGTGTGACTGACCAGTGACCTGACCACACTGACCACCAGTATAGTTAGTAGTATAGTATACTATATTGTGATTGCCTGAAAAAGTTAAACACTCGTCGTGTGACTTCACTTGTGTGGTGTTTTTTTTTTTATTCTATAAAAAACTCATTCTGCTGACAGACAGTGTCCAGCAGGTCCGTCATTATATAATATATACCTGTCCGGCTGCAGTAGTGATATATATATATATTTTTATATCATTATTTATCATCCAGTCGCAGCAGACAAAGTACGGTAGTTCACGGCTGTAGCTACCTCTGTGTCGGCACTCGGCAGTCTGTCCATAATTGTATACCACCTACCCGTGGTTTTTTTTTCTTTCTTCTTTATACATACATACTACTACTACATCTCTTTATCAACCAGTCTATATTAGCAGCAGACACAGTACAGTACGGTAGTCCACGGCTGTAGCTACCTCTGTGTCGGCACTCGGCAGTCCGTCCATAATTGTATACCACCTACCCGTGGTTTTTTTTTCTTTCTTCTTTATACATACATACTACTACTACTACATCTCTTTATCAACCAGTCTATATTAGCAGCAGACACAGTACAGTACGGTAGTCCACGGCTGTAGCTACCTCTGTGTCGGCACTGGGCAGTCCGTCCTAAATTGTATACCACCTACCCGTGGTTTTTTTTTCTTTCTTCTTTATACATACATACTACTACTACATCTCTTTATCAACCAGTCTATATTAGCAGCAGACACAGTACAGTACGGTAGTCCACGGCTGTAGCTACCTCTGTGTCGGCACTGGGCAGTCCGTCCATAATTGTATACCACCTACCCGTGGTTTTTTTTTCTTTCTTCTTTATACATACATACTACTACTACTACATCTCTTTATCAACCAGTCTATATTAGCAGCAGACACAGTACAGTACGGTAGTCCACGGCTGTAGCTACCTCTGTGTCGGCACTGGGCAGTCCGTCCATAATTGTATACCACCTACCCGTGGTTTTTTTTTCTTTCTTCTTTATACATACATACTACTACTACATCTCTTTATCAACCAGTCTATATTAGCAGCAGACACAGTACAGTACGGTAGTCCACGGCTGTAGCAACCTCTGTGTCGGCACTGGGCAGTCCGTCCATAATTGTATACCACCTACCCGTGGTTTTTTTTTCTTTCTTCTTTATACATACATACTACTACTACTACATCTCTTTATCAACCAGTCTATATTAGCAGCAGACACAGTACAGTACGGTAGTCCACGGCTGTAGCTACCTCTGTGTCGGCACTCGGCAGTCCGTCCATAATTGTATACCACCTACCCGTGGTTTTTTTTCTTTCTTCTTTATACATACATACTACTACTACATCTCTTTATCAACCAGTCTATATTAGCAGCAGACACAGTACAGTACGGTAGTCCACGGCTGTAGCTACCTCTGTGTCGGCACTGGGCAGTCCTTCCATAATTGTATACCACCTACCCGTGGTTTTTTTTTCTTTCTTCTTTATACATACATACTACTACTACATCTCTTTATCAACCAGTCTATATTAGCAGCAGACACAGTACAGTACGGTAGTCCACGGCTGTAGCTACCTCTGTGTCGGCACTCGGCAGTCCGTCCATAATTGTATACCACCTACCCGTGGTTTTTTTTTCTTTCTTCTTTATACATACATACTACTACTACATCTCTTTATCAACCAGTCTATATTAGCAGCAGACACAGTACAGTACGGTAGTCCACGGCTGTAGCTACCTCTGTGTCGGCACTCGGCAGTCCATCCATAATTGTATACTAGTATCCATCCATCTCCATTGTTTACCTGAGGTGCCTTTTAGTTGTGCCTATTAAAATATGGAGAACAAAAATGTTGAGGTTCCAAAATTAGGGAAAGATCAAGATCCACTTCCACCTCGTGCTGAAGCTGCTGCCACTAGTCATGGCCGAGACGATGAAATGCCAGCAACGTCGTCTGCCAAGGCCGATGCCCAATGTCATAGTACAGAGCATGTCAAATCCAAAACACCAAATATCAGTAAAAAAAGGACTCCAAAACCTAAAATAAAATTGTCGGAGGAGAAGCGTAAACTTGCCAATATGCCATTTACCACACGGAGTGGCAACGAACGGCTGAGGCCCTGGCCTATGTTCATGGCTAGTGGTTCAGCTTCACATGAGGATGGAGGCACTCAGCCTCTCGCTAGAAAAATGAAAAGACTCAAGCTGGCAAAAGCAGTAGCACCGCAAAGAACTGTGCGTTCTTCGAAATCCCAAATCCACAAGGAGAGTCCAATTGTGTCGGTTGCGATGCCTGACCTTCCCAACACTGGACGTGAAGAGCATGCGCCTTCCACCATTTGCACGCCCCCTGCAAGTGCTGGAAGGAGCACCCGCAGTCCAGTTCCTGATAGTCAGATTGAAGATGTCAGTGTTGAAGTACACCAGGATGAGGAGGACATGGGTGTTGCTGGCACTGGGGAGGAAATTGACCAGGAGGATTCTGATGGTGAGGTGGTTTGTTTAAGTCAGGCACCCGGGGAGACACCTGTTGTCCGTGGGAGGAATAGGGCCGTTGACATGCCTGGTGAAAATACTTCGGTGTGGAAGTATTTCACCAGAAATGCGGACAACAGGTGTCAAGCCGTGTGTTCCCTTTGTCAAGCTGTAATAAGTAGGGGTAAGGACGTTAACCACCTCGGAACATCCTCCCTATACGTCACCTGCAGCGCATTCATAATAAGTCAGTGACAAGTTCAAAAACTTGGGCCGACAGCGGAAGCAGTCCACTGACCAGTAAATCCCTTCCTCTTGTAACCAAGCTCACGCAAACCACCCCACCAACTCCCTCAGTGTCAATTTCCTCCTTCCCCAGGAATGCCAATAGTCCTGCAGGCCATGTCACTGGCAATTCTGACGAGTCCTCTCCTGCCTGGGATTCCTCCGATGCATCCTTGCGTGTAATGCCTACTGCTGCTGGCGCTGCTGTTGTTGCTGCTGGGAGTCGATGGTCATCCCAGAGGGGAAGTCGTAAGCCCACTTGTACTACTTCCAGTAAGCAATTGACTGTCCAACAGTCCTTTGCGAGGAAGATGAAATATCACAGCAGTCATCCTGTTGCAAAGCGGATAACTGAGTCCTTGACAACTATGTTGGTGTTAGACGTGCGTCCGGTATCCGCCGTTAGTTCACAGGGAACTAGACAATTTATTGAGGCAGTGTGCCCCCGTTACCAAATACCATCTAGGTTCCACTTCTGTAGGCAGGCGATACCGAGAATGTACACGGACGTCAGAAAAAGACTCACCAGTGTCCTAAAAAATGCAGTTGTACCCAATGTCCACTTAACCACGGACATGTGGACAAGTGGAGCAGGGCAGGGTCAGGACTATATGACTGTGACAGCCCACTGGGTAGATGTATGGACTCCCGCCGCAAGAACAGCAGCGGCGGCACCAGTAGCAGCATCTCGCAAACGCCAACTCTTTCCTAGGCAGGCTACGCTTTGTATCACCGCTTTCCAGAATACGCACACAGCTGAAAACCTCTTACGGCAACTGAGGAAGATCATCGCAGAATGGCTTACCCCAATTGGACTCTCCTGTGGATTTGTGGCATCGGACAACGCCAGCAATATTGTGTGTGCATTAAATATGGGCAAATTCCAGCACGTCCCATGTTTTGCACATACCTTGAATTTGGTGGTGCAGAATTTTTTTAAAAACGACAGGGGCGTGCAAGAGATGCTGTCGGTGGCCAGAAGAATTGCGGGACACTTTCGGCGTACAGGCACCACGTACAGAAGACTGGAGCACCACCAAAAACTACTGAACCTGCCCTGCCATCATCTGAAGCAAGAAGTGGTAACGAGGTGGAATTCAACCCTCTATATGCTTCAGAGGTTGGAGGAGCAGCAAAAGGCCATTCAAGCCTATACAATTGAGCACGATATAGGAGGTGGAATGCACCTGTCTCAAGTGCAGTGGAGAATGATTTCAACGTTGTGCAAGGTTCTGATGCCCTTTGAACTTGCCACACGTGAAGTCAGTTCAGACACTGCCAGCCTGAGTCAGGTCATTCCCCTCATCAGGCTTTTGCAGAAGAAGCTGGAGGCATTGAAGAAGGAGCTAAAAGGGAGCGATTCCGCTAGGCATGTGGGACTTGTGGATGCAGCCCTTAATTCGCTTAACAAGGATTCACGGGTGGTCAATCTGTTGAAATCAGAGCACTACATTTTGACCACCGTGCTCGATCCTAGATTTAAAACCTACCTTGGATCTCTCTTTCCGGCAGACACAAGTCTGCTGGGGTGCAAAGACCTGCTGGTGACAAAATTGTCAAGTCAAGCGGAACGCGACCTGTCAACATCTCCTCCTTCACATTCTCCCGCAACTGGGGGTGCGAGGAAAAGGCTCAGAATTCCGAGCCCACCCGCTGGCGGTGATGCAGGGCAGTCTGGAGCGACTGCTGATGCTGACATCTGGTCCGGACTGAAGGACCTGACAACGATTACGGACATGTCGTCTACTGTCACTGCATATGATTCTCTCACCATTGAAAGAATGGTGGAGGATTATATGAGTGACCGCATCCAAGTAGGCACGTCACACAGTCCGTACTTATACTGGCAGGAAAAAGAGGCAATTTGGAGGCCCTTGCACAAACTGGCTTTATTCTACCTAAGTTGCCCTCCCACAAGTGTGTACTCCGAAAGAGTGTTTAGTGCCGCCGCTCACCTTGTCAGCAATCGGCGTACGAGGTTACATCCAGAAAATGTGGAGAAGATGATGTTCATTAAAATGAATTATAATCAATTCCTCCGCGGAGACATTGACCAGCAGCAATTGCCTCCACAAAGTACACAGGGAGCTGAGATGGTGGATTCCAGTGGGGACGAATTGATAATCTGTGAGGAGGGGGATGTACACGGTGATATATCGGAGGATGATGATGAGGTGGACATCTTGCCTCTGTAGAGCCAGTTTGTGCAAGGAGAGATTAATTGCTTCTTTTTTGGTGGGGGTCCAAACCAACCCGTCATATCAGTCACAGTCGTGTGGCAGACCCTGTCACTGAAATGATGGGTTGGTTAAAGTGTGCATGTCCTGTTTATACAACATAAGGGTGGGTGGGAGGGCCCAAGGACAATTCCATCTTGCACCTCTTTTTTCTTTTATTTTTCTTTGCGTCATGTGCTGTTTGGGGAGGGTTTTTTGGAAGGGACATCCTGCGTGACACTGCAGTGCCACTCCTAGATGGGCCCGGTGTTTGTGTCGGCCACTAGGGTCGCTAATCTTACTCACACAGCTACCTCATTGCGCCTCTTTTTTTCTTTGCGTCATGTGCTGTTTGGGGAGGGTTTTTTGGAAGGGACATCCTGCGTGACACTGCAGTGCCACTCCTAGATGGGCCAGGTGTTTGTGTCGGGCACTTGGGTCGCTGAGCTTAGTCACACAGCTACCTCATTGCACCTCTTTTTTTCTTTGCGTCATGTGCTGTTTGGGGAGTGTTTTTTGGAAGGGCCATCCTGCGTGACACTGCAGTGCCACTCCTAGATGGGCCAGGTGTTTGTGTCGGCCACTAGGGTCGCTTAGCTTAGTCATCCAGCAACCTCGGTGCAAATTTTAGGACTAAAAATAATTTTGTGAGGTGTGAGGTATTCAGAATAGACTGAAAATGAGTGGAAATTATGGTTTTTGAGGTTAATAATAATATGGGATCAAAATGACCCCCAAATTCTATGATTTAAGCAGTTTTTTAGGGTTTTTTGAAAAAAACACCCGAATCCAAAACACACCCGAATCCGACAAAAAAAATTCGGTGAGGTTTTGCCAAAACGCGGTCGAACCCAAAACACGGCCGCGGAACCGAACCCAAAACCAAAACACAAAACCCGAAAAATTTCAGGCGCTCATCTCTACTTTATATACAGTGACACCTATTTGTGCAGGAGATGATGATGGTAAGGTGCATGTGGAATTGAAAAGAATGTTCCCAGTATGAGCTGAAACAGCTGGCGTGTCATGTTGGCACATCGCCATTGGCGTGCGCACATACTTTCCTTCTGTATTTTTTTTTTGGAAGGGGGCGCCATTATTGATCTTGCCCTGGGCTCCAAAACTTGTAGTTACGCCTCTGGTCTCCTGCTTCAGCCAGACCTGAGCCACAGATGTGGATGCAGGATGATCCCCATAAATACACAAGGACCCACTGATTCATAAGCCTGTGTGCACCTTACACCTTGAACCAATGGTGAATATTCCACTGTTCTGCAGCCAGACTACACTCAGTGTAAGAACTTTCCTTTCTGACGGCTGCATACTGTCCTATATTTAGTATCACGATTGTTACGAATATGCTGCTGGTATTTACCATAACTTACCTGTCAGTACAGTCATAGGGCCCAATTCAGACCTGATCGCTGCTGTGCATTTTCGCACAGTGGGCGATTATCGAACTACTGCGCATGCATATACACCGCAATGCTCGTCAATAACCAGAGACAGGATGGTGCGAAAATTTAGATCACACGGCTTTTCACAAGGTGATTGACAGAAAGAGGACGTTTGTGGGTGGTAAATGGCCATTTTCTGGGAGTGTCAGGAAAAACGCTCCGGACCCGATCAGCCTGTTTTGATCACACTGGATGAGTAAGTCCTGGACTACGCACACACTGCACACACAGGGCAAATCATTCAATGGTGAGTGTGGTGTGAACGGTTTTGCAGCTGCCTGATGACTGAGGAGAATTGTCGCACAGTGTACACATGCAATCGCACATCTGCATGGGGCGAATTTTCACTCCCCCTGGGTGGCGACTATCTGATCGCAGGACAGTGTAATTTGCTGCACAGTGATCAGGTCTGAATTAGGCCTACAGACAGCAGTAAGCTAAACTTGCCTCTGCTAAACACTGAATGTATGCCATAACTACTATTAGCATCAAAAATGAACACTAAAGCTTAAATGGAGCTTTTTGTGCAGTCACACAGCATTTCATTGCACGAAGCCAGGATAGCTGATACACACACCGTGCTAATCTTCACAGGACGGTCACAGGTGTCTATAAAGTGGGAATGGCCAAGAAGCTGAATGTGCGACCATAATAAAATAGGCTGTAGACTGAGGTCTCTAGTTTACATTTGGAGTTTGTGGAGAATTGACTCAGTCACAGTCACAAGAAACACACAATAATGTAAAATAAGAACTTAGGACTTCAGTTACAGGTTTAAGCTGATTGGTTGGTACTTTATCTCTCTCCACTTTATCTCTCTCCAAGCTTTTGATTACTCTCCCCCTTACTAAGGAAAACACATGCTGTAACTAGATTGCTAACTGAGCTGAACCCATAACCAAACGTGTTACACAATGATTAGGTCTGTAGATAAGATCTTTTTATAGTTAAATGTCACTTCCTATTGTAATGGTCTAGTTTGATTTGTTTATTTGTATAACTTTGTTTCAGTAACAGATATTGCAGCATACTTTTATGTGTTCTGACATAAGTGACAGTTGGATTACAGTGATGTCAAACAGCAACCACTAGCTCCTTTCTCATGCACTAAGAAGCAAACCAACTGGCTTTATATCATAAATCATATTATAGTGTTTTAGAAATACACTTTTACTGCAACAGCTTTCCAACACGCGACAGATGACTCTCAGGTAACACGGGTTGCTGCGCATTTCCAGAGAATCCCATCTACATGAAATGATAACTGACTGTGCATGGTAAAAATAGTAGATATTCATATTTCAGCTGCTTCTCTCTAATGTTTTTCTGTGATCCCTTGAAAATCATTATTATTATTATTATTATTATTTTTACATTCCTATGTGGTTCTTTGGCTGAGGACTGAGTTCCTCCTACACATTTCCTGTCTGCACCAACCTAGGCGACTCCAATCTCTTTTCTGAAGATTGAGATGAGCAAAAATCACAAGGCTCTGCTCTGAATTGTTGGTACAGGTTGAGTCTCCCTTATCAAAAATGCTTGGGACCAGAGGTATTTTGAATAGAGATGAGCGCCGGAAATTTTTCGGGTTTTGTGTTTTGGTTTTGGGTTCGGTTCCGCGGCCGTGTTTTGGGTTCGACCGCGTTTTGGCAAAACCTCACCGAATTTTTTTTGTCGGATTCGGGTGTGTTTTGGATTCGGGTGTTTTTTTCAAAAAACACTAAAAAACAGCTTAAATCATAGAATTTGGGGGTCATTTTGATCCCAAAGTATTATTAACCTCAAAAACCATAATTTACACTCATTTTCAGTCTATTCTGAATACCTCACACCTCACAATATTATTTTTAGTCCTAAAATATGCACCTATGTCGCTGGATGACTAAGCTAAGCGACCCTAGTGGCCGACACAAACACCGGGCCCATCTAGGAGTGTCACTGCAGTGTCACGCAGGATGTCCCTTCCAAAAAACCCTCCCCAAACAGCACATGACGCAAAGAAAAAAAGAGGCGCAATGAGGTAGCTGTGTGAGTAAGATAAGCGACCCTAGTGGCCGACACAAACACCGGGCCCATCTAGGAGTGTCACTGCAGTGTCACGCAGGATGTCCCTTCCAAAAAACCCTCCCCAAACAGCACATGACGCAAAGAAAAAAAGAGGCGCAATGAGGTAGCTGTGTGAGTAAGATAAGCGACCCTAGTGGCCGACACAAACACCGGGCCCATCTAGGAGTGTCACGCAGGATGTCCCTTCCAAAAAACCCTCCCCAAACAGCACATGACGCAAAGAAAAAAAGAGGCGCAATGAGGTAGCTGTGTGAGTAAGATAAGCGACCCTAGTGGCCGACACAAACACCGGGCCCATCTAGGAGTGTCACTGCAGTGTCACGCAGGATGTCCCTTCCAAAAAACCCTCCCCAAACAGCACATGACGCAAAGAAAAAAAGAGGCGCAATGAGGTAGCTGTGTGAGTAAGATAAGCGACCCTAGTGGCCGACACAAACACCGGGCCCATCTAGGAGTGGCACTGCAGTGTCACGCAGGATGTCCCTTCCAAAAAACCCTCCCCAAACAGCACATGACGCAAAGAAAAAAAGAGGCGCAATGAGGTAGCTGTGTGAGTAAGATAAGCGACCCTAGTGGCCGACACAAACACCGGGCCCATCTAGGAGTGTCACTGCAGTGTCACGCAGGATGTCCCTTCCAAAAAACCCTCCCCAAACAGCACATGACGCAAAGAAAAAAAGAGGCGCAATGAGGTAGCTGTGTGAGTAAGATAAGCGACCCTAGTGGCCGACACAAACACCGGGCCCATCTAGGAGTGGCACTGCAGTGTCACGCAGGATGTCCCTTCCAAAAAACCCTCCCCAAACAGCACATGACGCAAAGAAAAATTAAAGAAAAAAGAGGTGCAAGATGGAATTGTCCTTGGGCCCTCCCACCCACCCTTATGTTGTATAAACAGGACATGCACACTTTAACCAACCCATCATTTCAGTGACAGGGTCTGCCACACGACTGTGACTGAAATGACGGGTTGGTTTGGACCCCCACCAAAAAAGAAGCAATTAATCTCTCCTTGCACAAACTGGCTCTACAGAGGCAAGATGTCCACCTCATCATCATCCTCCGATATATCACCGTGTACATCCCCCTCCTCACAGATTATCAATTCGTCCCCACTGGAATCCACCATCTCAGCTCCCTGTGTACTTTGTGGAGGCAATTGCTGCTGGTCAATGTCTCCACGGAGGAATTGATTATAATTCATTTTAATGAACATCATCTTCTCCACATTTTCTGGATGTAACCTCGTACGCCGATTGCTGACAAGGTGAGCGGCGGCACTAAACACTCTTTCGGAGTACACACTTGTGGGAGGGCAACTTAGGTAGAATAAAGCCAGTTTGTGCAAGGGCCTCCAAATTGCCTCTTTTTCCTGCCAGTATAAGTACGGACTGTGTGACGTGCCTACTTGGATGCGGTCACTCATATAATCCTCCACCATTCTTTCAATGGTGAGAGAATCATATGCAGTGACAGTAGACGACATGTCCGTAATCGTTGTCAGGTCCTTCAGTCCGGACCAGATGTCAGCATCAGCAGTCGCTCCAGACTGCCCTGCATCACCGCCAGCGGGTGGGCTCGGAATTCTGAGCCTTTTCCTCGCACCCCCAGTTGCGGGAGAATGTGAAGGAGGAGATGTTGACAGGTCGCGTTCCGCTTGACTTGACAATTTTCTCACCAGCAGGTCTTTCAACCCCAGCAGACTTGTGTCTGCCGGAAAGAGAGATCCAAGGTAGGCTTTAAATCTAGGATCGAGCACGGTGGCCAAAATGTAGTGCTCTGATTTCAACAGATTGACCACCCGTGAATCCTTGTTAAGCGAATTAAGGGCTTCATCCACAAGTCCCACATGCCTAGCGGAATCGCTCCGTGTTAGCTCCTCCTTCAATGTCTCCAGCTTCTTCTGCAAAAGCCTGATGAGGGGAATGACCTGACTCAGGCTGGCAGTGTCTGAACTGACTTCACGTGTGGCAAGTTCAAAGGGCATCAGAACCTTGCACAACGTTGAAATCATTCTCCACTGCGCTTGAGACAGGTGCATTCCACCTCCTATATCGTGCTCAATTGTATAGGCTTGAATGGCCTTTTGCTGCTCCTCCAACCTCTGAAGCATATAGAGGGTTGAATTCCACCTCGTTACCACTTCTTGCTTCAGATGATGGCAGGGCAGGTTCAGTAGTTTTTGGTGGTGCTCCAGTCTTCTGTACGTGGTGCCTGTACGCCGAAAGTGTCCCGCAATTCTTCTGGCCACCGACAGCATCTCTTGCACGCCCCTGTCGTTTTTAAAAAAATTCTGCACCACCAAATTCAAGGTATGTGCAAAACATGGGACGTGCTGGAATTTGCCCATATTTAATGCACACACAATATTGCTGGTGTTGTCCGATGCCACAAATCCACAGGAGAGTCCAATTGGGGTAAGCCATTCCGCGATGATCTTCCTCAGTTGCCGTAAGAGGTTTTCAGCTGTGTGCATATTCTGGAAAGCGGTGATACAAAGCGTAGCCTGCCTAGGAAAGAGTTGGCGTTTGCGAGATGCTGCTACTGGTGCCGCCGCTGCTGTTCTTGCGGCGGGAGTCCATACATCTACCCAGTGGGCTGTCACAGTCATATAGTCCTGACCCTGCCCTGCTCCACTTGTCCACATGTCCGTGGTTAAGTGGACATTGGGTACAGCTGCATTTTTTAGGACACTGGTGAGTCTTTTTCTGAGGTCTGTGTACATTTTCGGTATCGCCTGCCTAGAGAAGTGGAACCTAGATGGTATTTGGTAACGGGGGCACACTACCTCAAGAAATTGTGTAGTTCCCTGTGAACTAACGGCGGATACCGGACGCACGTCTAACACCAACATAGTTGTCAAGGCCTCAGTTATCCGCTTTGCAGCAGGATGACTGCTGTGATATTTCATCTTCCTCGCAAAGGACTGTTGGACAGTCAATTGCTTATTATTATTATTATTATTATCCTTTATTTATATGGCGCCACAAGGGTTCCGCAGCGCCCGATTACAGAGTACAAATGCACATAAAAAATAGGAAAACAGTGACTTACAGTTGAATACAATATAGGACAAGTACAGGGCAGCTAAGCATAACTACACCAGTAAACATAGAGATAAGTTCCAGGTGGTCAAAAAACTGTGGGATCTGGGCGGTTGAGGATTATTAAAGTAAGAAAAGTATAAGCACATGAGGGAAGAGGGCCCTACTCGTGAGAGCTTACATTCTAAGGGGAGGGGTAGACAGACAGGGATGACACAGATGGGGTACATAGAGAGCGTGGAACAGAGGGTTATGTTGAGATTTGGCTACGTTTGGTAAAGAAATGGGTCTTAAGAGCCCGTTTGAAGTTTTGTAGAGAGGTGGAGAGTCTGAGGGGGAGAGGTAAAGAATTCCAGAGAAATGGAGCAGCACGTGAAAAATCTTGGAGATAGGAGTGGGAGGAAGTAATCAGAAGACAGGAGAGACGGCGTGCATTAGCAGAGCGAAGAGGACGGGTGGGAGAGTAAAGGGAGATAAGGTCAGAGATGTAGATGGGAGAGGAGTGGGTGAGTGCTTTGTAAGTGAGTGTGAGAAGTTTGAATTGGATTCTGAAAGGGAAGGGAAGCCAGTGGAGGGCCTGTAGGAGGGGGGAGGTAGACGTAGTGCGTTTGGTGAGGAAGATGAGCCGGGCAGCAGCATTGAGGATAGATTGGAGTGGAGAGAGGTGATTGTCAGGGAGGCCAGTTAAGAGGAGATTACAGTAGTCCAGTCTGGAAATAATCAGTGAGTGAATAATGATCTTAGTGGCATGCTTACTGGAAGTAGTACAAGTGGTCTTCCGACTTCCCCTCTGGGATGACCATCGACTCCCAGCAGCAACAACAGCAGCGCCAGCAGCAGTAGGCGTTACACGCAAGGATGCATCGGAGGAATCCCAGGCAGGAGAGGAATCGTCAGAATTGCCAGTGACATGGCCTGCAGGACTATTGGCATTCCTGGGGAAGGAGGAAATTGACACTGAGGGAGTTGGTGGGGTGGTTTGCGTGAGCTTGGTTACAAGAGGAAGGGATTTACTGGTCAGTGGACTGCTTCCGCTTTCACCCAAAGTTTTTGAACTTGTCACTGACTTATTATGAATGCGCTGCAGGTGACGTATAAGGGAGGATGTTCCGAGGTGGTTAACGTCCTTACCCCTACTTATTACAGCTTGACAAAGGCAACACACGGCTTGACACCTGTTGTCCGCTTTTCTGTTGAAATACCTCCACACTGAAGAGCTGATTTTTTTGGTATTTTCACCAGGCATGTCAACGGCCATATTCCTCCCACGGACAACAGGTGTCTCCCCGGGTGCCTGACTTAAACAAACCACCTCACCATCAGAATCCTCCTGGTCAATTTCCTCCCCAGCGCCAGCAACACCCATATCCTCCTCATCCTGGTGTACTTCAACACTGACATCTTCAATCTGACTATCAGGAACTGGACTGCGGGTGCTCCTTCCAGCACTTGCAGGGGGCGTGCAAATGGTGGAAGGCGCATGCTCTTCACGTCCAGTGTTGGGAAGGTCAGGCATCGCAACCGACACAATTGGACTCTCCTTGTGGATTTGGGATTTCGAAGAACGCACAGTTCTTTGCGGTGCTTTTGCCAGCTTGAGTCTTTTCAGTTTTCTAGCGAGAGGCTGAGTGCTTCCATCCTCATGTGAAGCTGAACCACTAGCCATGAACATAGGCCAGGGCCCCAGCCGTTCCTTGCCACTCCGTGTGGTAAATGGCATATTGGCAAGTTTACGCTTCTCCTCCGACAATTTTATTTTAGGTTTTGGAGTCCTTTTTTTACTGATATTTGGTGTTTTGGATTTGACATGCTCTGTACTATGACATTGGGCATCGGCCTTGGCAGACGACGTTGCTGGCATTTCATCGTCTCGGCCATGACTAGTGGCAGCAGCTTCAGCACGAGGTGGAAGTGGATCTTGATCTTTCCCTAATTTTGGAACCTCAACATTTTTGTTCTCCATATTTTAATAGGCACAACTAAAAGGCACCTCAGGTAAACAATGGAGATGGATGGATACTAGTATACTTATGGATGGACTGCCGAGTGCCGACACAGAGGTAGCTACAGCCATGGACTACCGTACTGTGTCTGCTGCTAATATAGACTGGATGATAATGAGATGAAATCAATATATATATATATGTATGTATATATAATATCACTAGTACTGCAGCCGGACAGGTAGATAATATATTTATTAGGTAATGATGACTGATGACGGACCTGCTGGACACTGTCAGCTCAGCAGCACCGCAGACTGCTACAGTAAGCTACTATACTATAGTAGTATGTACAAAGAAGAAAGAAAAAAAAAACCACGGGTAGGTGGTATACAATTATGGATGGACTGCCGAGTGCCGACACAGAGGTAGCTACAGCCGTGGACTAACGTACTGTGTCTGCTGCTAATATAGACTGGATGATTGATAATGAGATGAAATCAATATATATATGTATGTATATATAATATCACTAGTACTGCAGCCGGACAGGTAGATAATATATTTATTAGGTAATGATGACTGATGACGGACCTGCTGGACACTGTCAGCTCAGCAGCACCGCAGACTGCTACTGTAAGCTACTATACTGTAGTAGTATGTACAAAGAAGAAAGAAAAAAAAAAACCACGGGTAGGTGGTATACAATTATGGATGGACTGCTGAGTGCCGACACAGAGGTAGCTACAGCCGTGGACTAACGTACTGTGTCTGCTGCTAATATAGACTGGATGATTGATAATGAGATGAAATCAATATATATATGTATGTATATATAATATCACTAGTACTGCAGCCGGACAGGTAGATAATATATTTATTAGGTAATGATGACTGATGACGGACCTGCTGGACACTGTCAGCTCAGCAGCACCGCAGACTGCTACAGTAAGCTACTATACTCTATAGTAGTATGTACAAAGAAGAAAGAAAGAAAAAAAAACCACGGGTAGGTGGTATACAATTATGGATGGACTGCCGAGTGCCGACACAGAGGTAGCTACAGCCGTGGACTAACGTACTGTGTCTGCTGCTAATATAGAGTCTAGACTGGATGATAAATTATTGATAATGAGATGAAATCAATATAATATCACTAGTACTGCAGCCGGACAGGTACTATATATATTTATTATGTAATGACTGATGACGGACCTGCTGGACACTGTCAGGTCAGCACAGCACCGCAGACTGCTACAGTAAGCTACTATAGTAGTATGTATAAAGAAGAATGAAAAAAAAAAAACCACGGGTAGGTGGTATACAATATTATATATATATATATATATATATATATTATATACAATTATATATATATATATATATATATATATTAAACTGGTGGTGATTGATTATTAAACTGGTGGTCACTTCAGGTCACGTTGCAACTAGTACTCCGAGGCCTAAGCAGACAATCACAAAATATATTATTATACTGGTGGTCAGTGTGGTCACAACAATGGCAGTGTGGCACTGACTCTGGCAGCAAAAGTGTGCACTGTACGTTATATGTACTCCTGAGTCCTGCTCTCAGACTCTAACTGCTCCCCACTGTCAGTGTCTCCCCCACAAGTCAGATAATACACTTACAGTCACACTATCTAATCTATAAATATCACTTCAGCAAGTAGTAAGTATATAGAATCCGAGTCTCGCGATAGAATCCGAGCCTCGCGAGAATCCGACAGCGTGATGATGACGTTCGGGCGCGCTCGGGTTAGCCGAGCAAGGCGGGAAGATCCGAGCCTGCTCGGACCCGTGTAAAAAACCTGAAGTTCGGGCGGGTTCGGATTCAGAGGAACCGAACCCGCTCATCTCTAATTTTGAATATGGGATTTTTCCGTATTTTGGAATAATTACATACCATACTTATATATTATGGTGATGGGACCTAAATCTAAGCACAGAATGCATTTATGTTACATATACACCTTATACACACAGCCTGAAGGTCATTTTAGCAAATATTTTTTATAACTTTGTACATTAAACAAAGTGTGTCTACATTCACACATTTCATTTATGTTTCATATACACCTTATACACACAGCCTGAAGGTCATTTAATACAATATTTTTAATAACTTTGTGTATTAAACAAAGTTTGTGTACATTGAGCCATCAAAAAACAAAGGTTTCACTATCTCAATCTCTCTCAAAAAAGTCCGTATTTCAGAATATTCCGTATTCCGGAATATTTGGATATGGGATACTCAACCTGTATATACAGTATGACTGTTATATCAAATATTAACAGCTGAAAGTCCGTCTGCTACATATAGCCTTATTGCATAATACTAGATATAAACTCCAGGTGATCTTGTATATGTCTCTTTACAATAACTATATTTATTGTTTAATGGTGAAATAGTAGTTTTCTGATAACTCCACTTTTATACATTAGATGTATTTTTTTCTGCATACTACTTATGTCTAATCTTTAAAACACAGTTCACTAGTCTTTGTAGTTTGCTAAACACTATATAAGTACCTCTTAATTATTACATGGTGCAAGACTTTAAAACTTCATGATGTCATCAAAGTGACACAACAGGGGCGGGGAAGTAACATAATAACATAGTTTCTGAAGTTGAAAATATGCAATTTGTCCATCGAGTTCAACCTATATGTTGTCTCCTACGCTGTATTATTTTTTAAGACTAATTTTGTCTGTTGCTAATGTTGGCCGTTGTGTTTATTCCTTATTCCTCTTTTTTAATACCTATAGTGCGTGACTATGCACCATAATCCTTATCCGTTTGGAATTTAGCTAACCCATCCTAAAAAGTGTCTCAGGCAGGGAATTCCAAACTGTACTTCTGCATACTGACTGGCTGAGGGCAATCAGGAAAAGCTATGCAAGAGCCAAGCAGTAATTAGAAGAAGCAGAGATGCCACAGGCCCTGATTCAAGGTGGACAGATATACCGGGCTCATGTAGCCATTTTTTTCCTCTAGGCATATATCCAGGTCACAAAGCATGTGCATTCTGATGGTTAGCGCCATGAGGCGCAGATCAGAACTTCGTGGAGATCCATGCAGTTCAAATAAACGTTCCCAGAGGTGACAGGGTGATGTCTCAGCCTACAACTGTGATCCTGTAAGCACAAAACATGGCCCAGAGCTTAATTACTGCTGCCATTCTGCACAAACATAAGGTTAATCAGGGAATCAACTATCAAATGAAGTTTGCAACCAAAGCTGTATATTTTGTACGCAGTTGCTTGTATCTATGAAGCCACCAGAGTACTGTACGTCTCAATAGAAATCTAGACACCTCAGTCATTTGCATATTTTCTATCATCCACTGTGTACGGGATCTCAGCTACTAGTGCACTAGCATACATCTCTGAATCATGCCCTTTGTCCTTACTTCCTCAGGACTGTAGAGTGCAAAGTAAGAGCTACAGTGACCTGGTGTGAAAACAGAGCCCAACAGTAGGAGATGGTGCCACACTACAGCAAAGCAGTGGGAACAGTGCTTCACCCCCAACTTTTACCCCACGCAGGGCCACAATGAGGGGGGGGGCACAATGGTGTCACCTAGGGGGCCCTACACACTGGAATCAGCAGGAAGATGTATCTGGATGGGGTCTGCTGTGGCCCTACGTTCTACATGCACAGTCCCGTTCATCAGTGACACATCCCTTCTGTGTCGGTAATAAGGGGACTCGGGAGCTGCTGCTCTGCCCTGTACTCAGGGGATACTGGGAGGGAGGTGCCCTGTGCAGCATACAGTGGGGGGGTAGTGTTATGGCATATTGGGGGAGGAGAAAGACAAGGGGGCCATTTTATTGGAGGGTGCCCCACAATTTAGTTGCCCTGTGGCCCCCACAAACAGTAATCCAGCCCTGCCCCAGCGGGACACTGCGGGATAGTCCCAGAGACTGTCCTGCTGGAAGTAGTAGGGAGGTACAGTATCCTACACTGTGATACGCTGACACAGCCACAGGTAGAATCAGGGGCGGAACTACGGGCAGGGCAGGCAGTGCAGTGCACTGGGGCCCCGCCGCACTAAAGGGCCCACAGCCGCCGGCCGGCATTTAGAACAGATTAACATGCGGACGAACGTCCGCATGTCAATCTGCGGTCTCCTCTCCCTCCCTGCTGTGGTGCCTGCTCCCCCGCCCCCCCCCCCCCCCTCCTATGTGTTGGAGGGACACGAGCGCATTGCGCGTCTCTCCTGTGTCCCTCCTGGCTCTCCCCCCGGCCGATCTAAGGAAGCATGTGCCGTTCGTGAGCTCTGATTGGCTCATGAATGGCACATGCTTCCTTAGACCGGCCGGGGGAGAGCCAGGAGGGACACAGGAGAGACGCGCGATGCGCTCGTGTCCCTCCAACACATAGAGGGGGGAGGGGGGACCGGGGGAGCAGGCACTGGGGGGACAGATCTGGCACTGGGGACATATACCTGGCACTGGGGACATATACCTGGCACTGGGGGGGCATATACCCGGCACTGAGGGCATGTACCTGGCACTGGGGGGGCATATACCTGGCACTGGGGGCATGTACCTGGCACTGGGGGCATATACCTGGCACTGGGGGGGAGGCATATACCCAGCACTGGAGGCATATACCTGGCACTGGGGGGGAAGCAGGCACTGGGGGGGAATATCTGGCACTGGGGGCATATACCTGGCATTGGGGGGGCATATACCCGGCACTGGGGGCATATACCCGGCACTGGGGGCATATACCTGGCACTGGGGGGGGGGGGAAGCAGGCACTGGGGGGGAATATCTGGCACTGGGGGCATATACCTGGCACTGGGAGCATATAACTGGCACTGGGGGGGCATGTACCTGGCACTGGGGGCATATACCTGGCACTGGGGGCATATACCTGGCACTGGGGGGGAATATCTGGCACTGTGGGAGAATATCTGGCACTGGGGGGGCATATACCCGGCACTGGGGGCATATACCCGGCACTGGGAACATATACCTGGCACTGGGGGGGAAGCAGGCACTGGGGGGGAATATCTGGCACTAGGGGCATATACCTGGCACTGGGAGCATATAACTGGCACTGGGGGGGCATGTACCTGGCACTGGGGGCATATACCTGGCACTGGGGGCATATACCTGGCACTGGGGGGGAATATCTGGCACTGTGGGAGAATATCTGGCACTGGGGGGGCATATACCCGGCACTGGGGGCATATACCCGGCACTGGGAACATATACCTGGCACTGGGGGGGAAGCAGGCACTGGGGGGGAATATCTGGCACTGGGGGCATATACCTGGCACTGGGGGCATATAACTGGCACTGGGGGGGCATGTACCTGGCACTGGGGGCATATACCTGGCACTGGGGGGGAATATCTGGCACTGTGGGAGAATATCTGGCACTGGGTGCATATACCTGGCACTGTGGGGGAATATCTGGCACTGGGAGCATATGTGGCACTGGGAGCACGGCCCTAGCAACAAGCACTACCCACTAGCAACGAGCATGACACCCAGTGCATGAAACCCCTGGCAACGAGCATGACATCCTGGCACCGTGCATGGAACCAAGTGCATGAAACCCCTGGCAACAAGCAGGTAATTTAAAAGTAATTGGAAGCCTTACTGTAGAACTTAATGTGTAATGGGCATTACGGTGTGTGGCATAATGTATCACGGACATTGTGGTGTGTGTCATAATGTTTCAGGCATTACGGTGTGTTGTATACTATATCACGGGCATTGTGGTATGTGGTATAATGTCTCAGGATCATTGTGGTGTGTGTCATACCGTGTCACAGACATTGTATGTGCTATAATGTATCAGGGGCATTGCAGTGTGTAGCATAATGTATAACGGGCAATGCGGCGCACGCATTTTTCTACCTTTGCTAGTGCCAATTACGGGGTGTATGGGGGGGGGGGGCGCCGAAGGATTTTTTGGCTTGGGGGAGAAAAATTTCTAGTTACGCCACTGGTCACAATGACTCATTGTATGTCATGCCACAGCCGCACACCAGTGCTCCCGTGACCCGCCCGTCATAAGGAACGATTCTGGCCACCCGCACACGAAGGAGGGAGGAGGGTCCGTCCCTCCCTCCCTCATATACAAACAGGTCACAGTCTCTCAGTGAAGGAGAGAGCCGCAGCAGCGCTTTGTTACTGGTGGAGGCGCTGCTGCTGCTGCTCCTCTGCTTCACTATAGGCTGTCTCTGAGAACAGCCTATAGGGAAGCAGAGGGGCAGCAGCGCCTCCACCAGTAACACAGCGCTGCTGCGGCTCCCTCCTCCACCTCCCTCCTCCTTCTTCTCTACTGCCCGGGAAGCTGCACCGAGGAGCCTGAGCCAACAGAGAGGGTAAGTATAATTCTTCTTTCTTTCTTTCTTTCTTTCTTTCTTTCTTTCTTTCTTTCTTTCTTTCTTTCTTTCTTTCTTTCTTTCTTTCTTTCTTTCTTTCTTTCTTTCTTTCTTTCTTTTTTTCTGTCTCTTTCTTTTTTTATTTGTTGGGACTGCCTGCCGCAATGTGTAAAAAGGGGGGACTGCCTGCCGCTATGTATAAAAATGGGGAATCTGCATGCCGCAATGTAAAAATGGGGAATCTGCCTGCCGCAATGTAAAAATGGGGAATCTGCCTGCCGCAATGTAAAAATGGGGAATCTGCCTGCCGCAATGTGTAAAAATGGGGAATCTGCCTGCCGCAATGTAAAAATGGGGAATCTGCCTGCCGCAATGTGTAAAAATGGGGAATCTGCCTGCCGCAATGTGTAAAAATGGGGAATCTGCCTGCCGCAATGTAAAAATGGGGAATCTGCCTGCCGCAATGTAAAAATGGGGAATCTGCCTGCCGCTATGTATAAAAATGGGGAATCTGCATGCCGCAATGTGTAAAAATGGGGAATCTGCCTGCCGCAATGTAAAAATGGGGAATCTGCCTGCCGCAATGTGTAAAAATGGGGAATCTGCCTGCCACAATGTAAAAATGGGGAATCTGCCTGCCGCAATGTGTAAAAATGGGGAATCTGCCTGCCGCTATGTATAAAAATGGGGAATCTGCCTGCCGCTATGTATAAAAATGGGGAATCTGCCTGCCGCTATGTATAAAAATGGGGAATCTGCCTGCCGCTATGTATAAAAATGGGGAATCTGCCTGCCGCTATGTGTAAAAAGGTAGAATCTGCCTGCCGTAATGTGTAAAAAGGGCACGCTATCTGCCGTTATGTGTAAAAGTGTATGGTGTCTGCCGTAATGTGTAAAATGGGGACGCTGTCTGCCGTAATGTGTAAAATGGGGACGCTGTCTGCCGTAATGTGTAAAAAGTGCACGCTGTCTGCCGCTATGTGTAACGAGGGCACGCTGTCTGCCGCTATGTGTAACGAGGGCACGCTGTCTGCCATTGTGTAAAAAGTGTATGCTGTCTGCCGCTATGTGTAACGAGGGCACGCTGTCTGCCGTTATGTGTAAAAAGTGCACGCTGTCTGCCGTTATGTGTAAAAAGGGGAATCTGTTCGCTGTAAGGAGTAAAAGGGTCTCTACCTGGTGTAGTGGTGCTACTGTGCGGCGTAATTTGAAGAATGGAGACTACTGTGCACCGTTTTATGAATTGGTATTATTTTGTGGACACACCCCTTCCCCACGAAGCCACGCCACTATGTATTTTTGCGCGCGCCTACGGCGCGCACTGCCCATGGGGTGGACTTGGATGGGATGGGGGGGCCCAAAGCATTTTGTTGCACCTGGGCCCACCGCTTGCTTGTTCCGCCACTGGGTAGAATATACTAATCTCCTACTTCTGGAAGGTTTTGGTCCCTATTGAAGGCTTTGAGTATATCAACTGTTATCCTAGAAGCCGTGGAACTCAGACCAAAGCGTCTAAGCATAGACATGAAGGACTTTATGAATGGTTTATGAATGTTTTAAAAGCATGAAACAAGGGTAGCTTCTTGTGCATGTATGAAAAAAGTCTTCCTAAATAAATATTTGCAGATTAATTATGTTGTAATTAATATGTTTGCTGAAAGATCCAACAGCGTCCAAAAGATTTAGTTAATCCAAATCAGAGTCCCCAGGTAGCACAGAGCGCCAGGAAGCATAAACTCAATATGAAACCTGTATTATTTCACATGTATGCATTTCAGAAGACTGCACAACATATACTAATTATACAGTGTTTACTTGGTCATTTTTTGGGGGGCAGGGGGGCGAGGGGGAGAAGGTCTCTCTCTGGTCTCTATATAATTATTTTGTTCATATCTGTTTAGAGTATTACAAGGTGGATATTTTCATTACTACTTTATATCTGATAGCACAAACTGTGTTTCATTTGTGGGTTGGGGAGAGAGGACACAAAATGATGACTGATTTACATAGACTGGAGAAATGATCCACAGTATGGCACCCATAGTTTAATGGCAGAGATAACCCTTATACATATCATTTTTCGATATATGTCCTAAAGGGATTTCTCCGCCTTCAGGGGCAGATTTATTAAGCCTGGTGAAGTGATAAAGAGGAAGGTGATAACGCACCAGCGAATCAGCTCCTAACTTAAATGTTACAGGCTGAGTTTGAAAAAATAAGAATTTACTTACCGATAATTCTATTTGTCGGAGTCCGTAGTGGATGCTGGGGTTCCTGAAAGGACCATGGGGAATAGCGGCTCCGCAGGAGACAGGGCACAAAAGTAAAGCTTTTACAGGTCAGGTGGTGTGTACTGGCTCCTCCCCCTATGACCCTCCTCCAGACTCCAGTTAGGTACTGTGCCCGGACGAGCGTACACAATAAGGGAGGATTTTGAATCCCGGGTAAGACTCATACCAGCCACACCAATCACACCGTACAACTTGTGATCTAAACCCAGTTAACAGTATGATAACAGAGGAGCCTCTGAAAGATGGCTTCCTAAACAATAACCCGAATTAGTTAACAATAACTATGTACAAGTATTGCAGATAATCCGCACTTGGGATGGGCGCCCAGCATCCACTACGGACTCCGAGAAATAGAATTATCGGTAAGTAAATTCTTATTTTCTCTATCGTCCTAAGTGGATGCTGGGGTTCCTGAAAGGACCATGGGGATTATACCAAAGCTCCCAAACGGGCGGGAGAGTGCGGATGACTCTGCAGCACCGAATGAGAGAACTCCAGGTCCTCCTTTGCCAGGGTATCAAATTTGTAAAAATTTACAAACGTGTTCTCCCCTGACCACGTAGCTGCTCGGCAGAGTTGTAATGCCGAGACCCCTCGGGCAGCCGCCCAAGATGAGCCCACCTTCCTTGCGGAATGGGCCTTAACAGATTTAGGCTGTGGCAGGCCTGCCACAGAATGTACAAGTTGAATTTTGTTACAAAACCAACGAGCAATCGACTGCTTAGAAGCAGGTGCACCCAACTTGTTGGGTGCATACAGTATAAACAGCGAGTCAGATTTTCTGACTCCAGCCGTCCTTTAAATGTATATTTTTAAGGCTCTGACAACGTCCAACAACTTGGAGTCCTTCAAGTCGTCTGTAGCCGCAGGCACTACAATAGGCTGGTTCAGGTGAAACGCTGATACCACCTTAGGGAGAAAATGCGGACGCGTCCGCAGCTCTGCCCTATGTCGAATGGAAAATTAAATAAGGGCTTTTATAAGACAAAGCCGCCAGTTCAGATACTCTCCCGGCCGAAGCCAGGGCCAGTAACATAGTCACTTTCCATGTGAGATATTTCAAATCCACATTCTTTAGTGGTTCAAACCAATTGGATTTGAGGAAATCTAAAACTACATTTAGATCCCACGGTGCCACCTTAGGCACCACAGGAGGCTGTATATGCAGTACTCCTTTGATAAAAATCTGGACCTCAGGGACTGAGGCCAATTCTTTGTGGAAGAATATTGATAGGGCCGAAATTTGAACCTTAATAGATCCCAATTTGAGACCCATAGACAATCCTGATTGCAGGAAATGTAGGAAAACGACCCAGTTGAAATTCCTCCATCGGAGCACTCCGCTGCTCGCACCACGCAACATATTTTCGCCAAATACGGCGATAATGCTTCGCGGTGACTTCCTTCCTTGCCTTTATCAAGGTAGGAATGACTTCTTCTGGAATGCCTTTTCCTTTTAGGATCTGGCATTCAACGCCATGCCGTCAAACGCAGCCGCGGTAAGTCTTGAAAAAGACAAGGACCCTGCTGAAGCAGGTCCCTTCTCAGAAGTAGAGGCCACGGATCGTCCGTGACCATCTCTTGAAGTTCCGGGTACCAAGTCCTTCTTGGCCAATCCGGAGCCACTAGTCTTACTCCTCTTTGCCGTATAATCCTCAATACCTTTGGTATGAGAGGCAGAGGAGGAAACACATATACCGACTGGTACACCCAAGGTGTTACCAGCGCGTCCACAGCTATTGCCTGCGGATCTCTTGACCTGGCGCAATACCTGTCCAGTGTTTTGTTGAGGCGAGACGCCATCATGTCCACCATTGGTTTTACCCAACGGTTTAATAGCATGTGGAAAACTTCTGGATGAAGTCCCCACTCTCCCGGGTGAAGGTCGTGTCTGCTGAGGAAGTCTGCTTCCCAGTTGTCCACGCCCGGGATGAATACTGCTGACAGTGCTATCACGTGATTCTCCGCCCAGCGAAGGATCCTGGCAGCTTCTGCCATTGCCCTCCTGCTTCTTGTGCCGCCCTGTCTGTTTACATGGGCGACTGCCGTGATGTTGTCCGACTGGATCAACACCGGTCTTCCTTGAAGCAGAGGTTCCGCCTGGCTTAGAGCATTGTAGATTGCTCTTAGTTCCAGAATGCTTATGTGAAGAGACTTTTTCAGGCTCGACCACACTCCCTGGAAATTTCTTCCCTGTGTGACTGCTCCCCAGCCTCTCAGGCTGGCATCCGTGGTCACCAGGATCCAATCCTGTATGCCGAATCTGCGGCCCTCCAATAGATGAGCCTCCTGCAACCACCACAGAAGGGATACCCTTGTCCTCGGCGACAGGGTTATCCGCAGGTGCATCTGAAGATGCGACCCTGACCATTTGTCCAACAGATCCCTTTGCATGGAATCTGCCGAAAGGGATTGCTTCGTAAGAAGCTACCATTTTTTCCCAGGACTCTTGTGCATTGATGTACAGACACCTTTCCTGGTTTTAGGAGGTTCCTGACCAGGTCAGATAACTCCTTGGCTTTTTCTTCGGGAAGAAAAACCTTTTTCTGAACTGTGTCCAGAATCATCCCCAGGAACAGCAGACGAGTTGTCGGCATTAATTGGGATTTTGGAATATTCAGAATCCATCCGTGCTGCTTTAGCACCTCTTGAAATAGTGCTAAACCCATCTCTAGCTGTTCTCTGGACCTTGCCCTTATTAGGAGATCGTCCAAGTATGGGATAATTAATACGCCTTTTCTTCGAAGAAGAAATATTATCTCGGCCATTACCTTTGTAAAGACCCGAGGTGCCGTGGACAAACCAAACGGCAGCGTCTGAAACTGATAGTGACAGTTTTGTACAACGAACCTGAGGTACCCCTGGTGTGAGGGGTAATTGGAACGTGGAGATACGCATCCTTGATGTCCAAGGATACCATAAAGTCCCCTTCTTCCAGGTTCGCTATCACTGCTCTGAGTGACTCCATCTTGAACTTGAACTTCTTTATGTATAGGTTCAAGGACTTCAGATTTAGAATAGGCCTTACCGAGCCATCCGGCTTCGGTACCACAAATAGAGTGGAATAATACCCCTTCCCTTGTTGTAGAAGAGGTACCTTGACTATCACCTGCTGAGAATACAGCTTGTGAATGGCTTCCAAAACCGTCTCCCTTTCTGAGGGGGACGTTGGTAAAGCAGACTTCAGGAAACGGCGAGGTGGCTCTGTCTCTAATTTCAACCTGTACCCCTGAGATATTATCTGCAGGATCCAGGGATTTACCTGCGAGTGAGCCCACTGCGCGCTGTAATTTTTGAGACGACCGCCTACCGCCCCCGAGTCCGCTTGCGAAGCCCCAGCGTCATGCTGAGGCTTTTGTAGAAGCCGGGGAGGGCTTCTGTTCCTGGGAAGGAGCTGCCTGTTGCTGTCTCTTCCCTCGTCCTCTGCCTCGTGGCAGATATGAATAGCCCTTTGCTCTCTTATTTTTAAAGGAACGAAAGGGCTGCGGTTGAAAGGTCGGTGCCTTTTTCTGTTGGGGAGTGACTTGAGGTAGAAAGGTGGATTTCCCGGCCGTAGCCGTGGCCACCAAATCCGATAGACCGACCTCAAATAACTCCTCTACGCATCGCCTGTCCACTGTCGTGTCCATAAAGCTCTTCTGGCCGAAATGGACATAGCACTTACCCGTGATGCCAGTGTGCAGATATCTCTCTGTGCATCACGCATATAAAGAAATGCATCCTTTATTTGTTCTAACGACAGTAAAATATTGTCCCTGTCCAGGGTATCAATATTTTTGATCAGGGACTCTGACCAAACTACCCCAGCACTGCACATCCAGGCAGTCGCAATAGCTGGTCGTAGTATAACACCTGCATGTGTGTATATACCTTTTTGGATATTTTCCATCCTCCTATCTGATGGATCTTTAAGTGCGTCCGTCTCAGGAGAGGGTAACGCCACTTGTTTTGATAAGCGTGTTAGCGCTTTGTCCACCCTAGGAGGTGTTTCCCAGCGCTCCCTAACCTCTGGCGGGAAAGGGTATAAAGCCAATAACTTCTTTGAAATTAGCAGTTTTTTATCGGGGCACCCCACGCTTCATCACACACGTCATTTAATTCTTCTGATTCGGTAAAAACTACTGGTAGTTTTTTCACACCCCACATAATACCCTGTTTAGTGGTACCTGTAGTATCAGCTAAATGTAACATCTCCTTTATTGCCAAAATCATATAACGTGTGGCCCTACTGGAAAATACGGTTGATTCGTCACCTTCACCACCGGAATCAGTGCCTGTGTCTGGGTCTGTGTCGACCGACTGAGGCAAGGGACGTTTTACAGCCCCTGACGGTGTTTGAGGCGCCTGGACAGACACTAATTGAGTGTCCGGCCGCCTCATGTCGGCAAACGACTGCTTAAGCGAGTTGACGCTATCCCGTAATTCCACAAATAAAGGCATCCATTCTGGTGTCGACCCCCTAGGAGGTGACATCCTCATATTTGGCAATTGCTCCGCCTCCACACCAATAACGTCCTCATACATGTCGACACACACGTACCGACACACAGCAGACACACAGGGAATGCTCTATACGAAGACAGGACCCACTAGCCCCTTGGGGAGACAGAGGGAGAGTCTGCCAGCACACACCAAAAAGCGCTATATATGACAGGGATAGCCTTATGATTAAGTGCTCCCTTATAGCTGCTTTTATATTAATATATTGCCATTTATTCTGCCCCCCCTCTCTGTTATACCCTGTTTCTGTAGTGCAGTGCAGGGGAGAGACCTGGGAGCCTTCCTGACCAGCGGAGCTGTGACAGAAAATGGCGCCGTGTGCTGAGGAGATAGGCCCCGCCCCTTTTTCGGCGGGCTCGTCTCCCGCTATTTAGTACATTTAGGCAGGGGTAAATATCTCCATATAGCCTCTGGGGCTATATGTGAGGTATTTTTAGCCTTTTTAAAGGTTTTCATTTGCCTCCCAGGGCGCCCCCCCCCCAGCGCCCTGCACCCTCAGTGACTGCCGTGTGAAGTGTGCTGAGAGGAAAATGGCGCACAGCTGCAGTGCTGTGCGCTACCTTAAGAAGACTGCAGGAGTCTTCAGCCGCCGATTCTGGACCTCTTCTTGCTTCAGCATCTGTGAGGGGGCCGGCGGCGTGGCTCCGGTGACCATCCAGGCTGTACCTGTGATCGTCCCTCTGGAGCTTCATGTCCAGTAGCCAAGAAGCCAATCCATCCTGCACGCAGGTGAGTTCACTTCTTCTCCCCTCTGTCCCTCGTTGCAGTGATCCTGTTGCCAGCAGGAATCACTGTAAAATAAAAAACCTAAGCTAAACTCTCTAAGCAGCTCTTTATGAGAGCCACCTAGAATTGCACCCTTCTCGGCCGGGCACAAAAATCTAACTGGAGTCTGGAGGAGGGTCATAGGGGGAGGAGCCAGTACACACCACCTGACCTGTAAAAGCTTTACTTTTGTGCCCTGTCTCCTGCGGAGCCGCTATTCCCCATGGTCCTTTCAGGAACCCCAGCATCCACTTAGGACGATAGAGAAATGACAGTTAGAAGCTGACTGGCTGGTGTGTTATCACCTTCCACTTTATCACTTCACCAGGCTTAATAAATCTGCCCCTCAGTCTTCTAGCAGTAACAGCAGGCTACAATATTGGCGCTGCATAGACATAAATGTCCCAGGTGTTGTTAAGAGAGGAGGTCACTTACAGTACTGTCGGGCATCTTCTCCAGCGCTGGTATCGCCACCTGCTGCTGCCACTGTCTGCTTCTCTTCACGTGAAGAAGCAGGAAGCTGTTTGTCACTTTGCCCATATATCAATAAAGTTTGTTAAGTAAAAATAAAATCTCGGCGTTGCAGCTGCACGGAACTCAGGAAATGTCAGGTGAATCCACAGTGCAGAGGCAGAAAGTATCTGTGCAGCTTCTTGCCGATAACAGGAGAAGCAGGAGCAGCATTAGCTCCTCAAAAAGTGGAGTATTAGTACATGGACCCCCTACGAGGCTTATTTATTAAATACCCGCAAATATTAAGGATCTTCCAAATGTAACACAGAGGGGCTGTAGCAAATATTTATGATATCTGCCAGTTCCGTCCATTTCCAAAACAAGTTGTCCACATAAGTTTCTATGGGTGTAGCTAGGGTCTCGGATTTACCAAGTTCCCGAATGCAAAGTCTATCAGTAGAATGTATAAACTAGGGACTGTACCAAATATCTCCTATACCACTACTGTCCCTCCATTCTGGTTGCAGCTGCCATCCCCATAGGAATGGGCTCCAGATTGCAGAAATCACCGGGAGATGGTTCCTCCTCTTCTTAATACATCACAGGGACACGCTGCTAATGGAGACCTTTTTCCTGTATGTGTTTTTTTATACAATCATCTCAGGCATGTTTACTCCTTATTGCCGAGAACTGATGCAATAAGAAATTACAATTATCTGGTCTAGCATCAGATAACTGATACTCATGGTTCCCAATGCTGCCAGTCTGGGCATTGCCTCTTTCCAACAGTGTGGGACCAGTGGCCTGTCAGTTTGACTTTTAAATCCGTTATTCCCTCTTGTGGGGTTTATGACAGTTACCAGGCTGCAGAGATTTCATATGAAGAGGAAAAGATAGCTTATAACTTGATAACAGCTACAGTACAGCTAATCACTGACATACCACTGTCTGTACTATATGACAGGCTTCCCTTTATTAAATCTCCTGTGGAATGATGGCTGACAAATACAGCAATAGACATTACAAAAGGAGGATGCTATTGAAGGGTTACCTCTTCTGTCTTGGTACATATTACTTTTTATATGATCAGTTTCCTTGTGGTGGTTACAGTATAAAAGTGAATATTTCTATTTCCCTAGTGAAGGGTTAAAACATGCTATATGAACTCTTATGTGTTTGCATGGATGCGTGCTGCCCTGTGCTAGGTGCCTTTGTCTCTCATACAGATACCAGGCCTGTGTGGGTCTGGCATCCAAGGTCAGTTCCATACCAGATGAAACTTGTTCTTTCTACCCAAATATACTGTGTTACAAAAACTTTGTTAAATGTTTGAGAAACTTGTAGAAAACCCATATATGGACATCCGCCTTTTCTGTTCTGCCTGGTAACTATTAACGAGCCAATGGGAGTGTAACGACATGTCAGTTACACCCATATGCATTGTCTTATATACTTTTGTTAACTTCATAATAAACAGTGTGAATTTTTACTGCTTGTGTTGTGCATGTACCTTGTGGCTAAAAGTTCATACTCCAGACGTCTAAGAGGCCATCACATCGAGGGTTAAAGAATATAAGGGCAAATCCTTTCAGCTGGGGGCTACGTCCGCGATTCAGTGATCGTCCCTGAATGGTAAGATAGAGAATTTATTGTCTGTCTTTGCCATACAGGATTGCGGTCATACACTGAAGCTGAATCCGTGTCAGTGTTCCGGGAACACGTGACAAGGTAATATTTAAGTCCGGGACTTAATATTACGAAGTTTTATGTAAAAGCATAAAACAGGTATCAGGGATACCATAGAATCTTTAATGTCTGGGACTTAAAGATACGTCTGAGAAAGGACCCGGGGTCCAAGCGCAATTCTCCAAAGACGTCAGTATCTGGGATACTTAAAAAAATAGACCTGGGGTCTATACGTAACGTAGATTATACCTCGATTTGATCGTCTATATATATTCTTGTATGTTTGTAGTGAGATAAGTTCTTATATTTGGTCCAGACGGCTGGTAAGTTTTCGTCTGCCAGATATCTTTACTCAAACACTTTTCTTGCTTCCTGTTTAAAACGCTGTATTTTTCTGACATCTTGTACGAATGTAAGTATCGTACGCGTCAAAAGATTTCATGTTCTCACTATACAGATAATATTGTGATATTGTCAATGACTAATTAACTGGTTAGCTGATGCATGTATAGTAGAGTTGTAAATTTTAGATATTTTCCTTTAAAGTTGTACTGTTGATTTATATTACTGTCTGACAATGGGCTCTAGTCAGAGTAAAAAACTACATATCCCCCGCCCCTCCCTGGTGAGACATGCAAGATGTATGTCGCCCGCAACTCTACCTCAGAGTATTACTTAGTTAACCCATGGGTGGATAATTTAGCGGGATGGACAGAGAAAGCAGGACAGGACCCATTCCTACGGGAAGGCAGTAATTACCCTTTCTATATGGAGATTTAAGAAAAAATGTCAGTTTCCAACAGCACAGAAGCGAGGCAGTGAGAAACTGTATCCCTCTCGCCTCCCCCCTTGCATTCCAATGTATCCTGCGCTCAGAGACACAAATCTCTTGGCAGCAGTAACCCTTTCACACTAAATGGGATCGCCTCCAACTCCACTGCTGGAGGGTGCGTCCACTAGCTCTATCCCTAGCACCAATAACCCAGAGTTTAGATAATAGTAAAACACTGTCCCAAGCCCACCATTACCCTCGATGGCTGTATATCTTATTTGCGCAAAGCTTGCAAAGGACGCAGCTATACACATATGAAGGAAGGCTTTTTTGCCTGTGCTTTTTTTTTTGCCTGTCGCTGTGGCTTGTAAACAGAAACCTTCATAGTCTGTTACTGCGTTTTGGAAAAGGTTTAAGGACTGCTGGACAGATGACGCTGGCTTACCTTTGCTTAACTCAGAAAGCTTACTCATTTCCCCACCCACTCATGCCTATCAGAGCTCCGGACGCTTTGACAGACAGAACCAACCCCGCAGTCAGGGAAGATTCCAAAGACCCCGCACACTGACGGGGCCCGGAGGAGGGTATCCCAGCCTTTATTCAACTCTCCCGTCATAGTAAAGATTCACCTCTGCTGCCACTTATTATAAATGGAAGTAAAATTCCCTTTTTAGTGGACAGCGGTGCAACAACCAGTGTTTTGTGTTCTGACCTATGCAGTATCCCCTCTCACCAGAAAAGATAGAAGGTCTCCGCCCCGTGATACAGCAATTCTTACAACAGGGTATTCTCAGACATATTGTATCACCATACTGTACTCCTGTGAACCCTGTTGCCAAAGCTGATGGCAGTATAAGATTTGTACAGAATCTCAGAGCGATCAATCAGTTAATTGTCCCAATTGCACCAATTGTTCCAGATGTAAACTCACTCATTTCTGCAATCCCTGCAGATGCTGCGTTCTTCTCTGTAATTGATTTGAAGAATGCCTTTTTTCAGCATACCTGTAGATTCACAGACACAATTACTTTTTGCCTTTTCTTTTGAGGGTAAACAACTTACCTGGTGCAGATTATTGACGCACCTGTTGTCTCCAGGCCACATTGGGGCCCTGGCAACCTCACCATGGTTCAGTCCTGCTACAGTATGCAGATGATCTGCTGCTCTGTAGTAAAACTGAGGAGGCCTGCCGAGAGGATGGTGTTTCATTACTAAACTGGCTTTGTGAATGTGGACACAAGGTGTCCAAAATAAAAATGCAATGGTGTAAAAAGCATGTTGATTACTTAGGTTTTGTGCTCACTCAGGGAGAGAGGAAAGTCAGTCCACAACGCATACAGTCTGTATTGGGCCTGGTCACCCCAACTACCCAGAAGGAACTATTGTCCTTCCTGGGTATGGTAAATTACTGCAGACAGTGGATATCTGATTGCTCTTATTATGATAACATTTTGAGACAAGCCACACTGAAGGACAAACCTAAAACTGTACAATGGTCACAAGAAATGTTAACTGCATATGAAAGTTTAAAATGTATGTTGATGAAAAGTCCGGCACTTGGCCTCCCCAATTATGTACTACCTTTCCATCTATATGCAAGGGACAATTGTAAAACCATGGCGGGGGTGCTCACACAGTTTCATGGAGGGAAGTTGCGCCCCGTGGCATTTTTTTCCAAAGTCATGCCAGTGTCTGTGCAAGGTATGCCTGCCTGCCTCAGGGCTTTGGCAGCCTGTGCAATGGTTGCAGAAATGGCCACTACCCTCACTTTGGGCCACATCACAGTACTCCACACCACACATGATGTCCTGGCAATACTTAAAGGCTTACACACACAGCACATGTCAGCACAACGCCTTAGTGGATATGAAATACTCCTTTTGAGTAACCCTACCCTTACCATTAAGTACACTGCTAGTTCTTCTGGCCCTGCACCCATTCTCAATGCCCTTTTAGGCTTGAAAGGTCCCGAGGATGAACCACCCGACCTACATGACTGTGCTGCTTCCATTGAAGCTGAAACTTCTCCCAGACTTGACATGTCTCCCGTTCCCATACCAGGCGCAGACGTAGTTTTTGTTGACGGCTCATGTAGTAGGCCCAATGACAATACATACCAGGCTGGCTATGCCATTGTCACCCTCCCTGATACTGTGTTGGAAACCCTACCAATACCTTATCAGTCCGCGCAAGCTGCAGAACTCATTGCACTCATTAGAGCATGTCCCTCCCTTGACAACGTCCATCTGCTCACTCAACTTCAAGCTGCTGCGACAAATACTGATCTCTCCGACTGGACTTACCCAATTCTGCAGAAAAAATCCTAAATCAGGATTAATCTGCAAAGAGGGGAAACCCTGTATACCCCAGTCCAGTGCCCCTTTGCTCGTTGCCCAGTGCCGTGGTGTTGGTCACCGTGGTGAAGCCACAACACTCCTCCTACTAACCAATGATTTTTATGTTACTAATGCCAAATCACTTGTGGACCAGTATGTTAGCAGATGCATCACTTGCCTCAGGAACAACCCTAATAAAGCTAAACACCAGCATCTTGAATACCCCACAGAAAACTCTAGGATACTCACCCTTTGAAATACTAATGGGTAGACCCTTTTCCTACACCCTGGGCTAAGAAACCACTAGTAATACAGGAAGGAGATCTAGAACTCATCAGAGAAGAGTATGTCAGGTCCCTGATAACAAAACTGAATGAAATTGAACATGAGGTTGTTTGTAAAAACCCTTTGAATCCACAGGAACCTACACACCCCTTTAAAGTCAGAGACAGAGTCGTGGTGAAGGTGCTCCCCAGGAACAAGAGCCCAGGAGACTTCACCTATGGTCCAGAGACAGAGGTCGTAGCAGTTACCCGAACAGCAGTCCTGACAGAGGAAAGTCCTACCTGGATCCATGCATCCCGAGTAAAAAAGGTTCCTAGACCAGACCTAGAGAGGGAAGCAAGTGATTCCAGTGAGGTACGAACCGGGGCAGACAGCCCTGACCTCCCACCTAGCGAAGAAAGAAGAACAGAAGAAGATGAGGAACCTGTCCCCTATCTCTATCCTGGGGACTATCTCGATAGCCCTACTGGCCCTTATTCACCTCACAATATGTGAAGTCGACATCACACAAACAAATGGGATCCCCACCTTGTGGTATAATTCCTCTAACACACACGTAGCCACATATATCCTTGACTATTTTATGTTCCCCAAAATTGCTGATGACAAATATTATATACAACACAGGAGGAAATCAGGAATGTCTGAGACAGTATATATTTGTGTTACTGACGAATGGTACTATGACATTAGATATTATGGATCTAATTGTAATTCCTGGGAAGCTGTGGGGTGGCAAGCAGGATACTATAGTGCAAGACAAAGGTTTTATTTGTGGGACATGTATAAAAACCCAAAATACCAGCCTAAAATTGCTCCCCAAAACAAACCTTTAAAGCCCCATACTGCCACTTTTAAAGATATGGTGGCTATTACTAACCCTACCTTTGAAGACACCCTAGCTATTGAAACTGGTTTCTCTGACATTAATTTTTGGTTGGAATGGATGAAGTATAGTGCTAACAAACACAATAAAAGCAACTGTTATGTCTGTGGCAAATCTAGGCCCCACCTAGGTACAGTGCCCCTTAATATACCCCTAGAACAGGAAAATTGTTTTTTTTTCAGCCTTTTTAATGACACCAAAACAAATGACAGTCAGTGCGAAATGTGGAAAAGGGAATATCCCATATTGTCAAAAAATCCCAACCCAGGAAGCACCATAACCATATATCCTGGAAACTATACCTGTTATACATCTAACACCACCACAGGGAGAAATTTAAAAACCTTCCCACCAGGGTATTGTGCAAATAAGCATATTCATACTTGTAACTTTAATTCTTGTAGGCATTATAGTTTATTGTGTAATTCCCTGTGGAAAGAAACTTACCTCCAAAGGCATTGATAAGGCCCTGATGTATTATGATATAACCACCAGTCCTGTCACCTCCTCTGATAGTGAGGGACCCGACGATTATGTCCAATATCTCAAGAACTGGAGGAACAAGAAAGGAGCCTCACTCAAGAATCATGTCATATAATAATCATGATTCTAAGAGGGGATTGAAGGGTTACCTCTTCTGTCTTGGTACATATTACTTTTTATATGATCAGTTTCCTTGTGGTGGTTACAGTATAAAAGTGAATATTTCTATTTCCCTAGTGAAGGGTTAAAACATGCTATATGAACTCTTATGTGTTTGCATGGATGCGTGCTGCCCTGTGCTAGGTGCCTTTGTCTCTCATACAGATACCAGGCCTGTGTGGGTCTGGCATCCAAGGTCAGTTCCATACCAGATGAAACTTGTTCTTTCTACCCAAATATACTGTGTTACAAAAACTTTGTTAAATGTTTGAGAAACTTGTAGAAAACCCATATATGGACATCCGCCTTTTCTGTTCTGCCTGGTAACTATTAACGAGCCAATGGGAGTGTAACGACATGTCAGTTACACCCATATGCATTGTCTTATATACTTTTGTTAACTTCATAATAAACAGTGTGAATTTTTACTGCTTGTGTTGTGCATGTACCTTGTGGCTAAAAGTTCATACTCCAGACGTCTAAGAGGCCATCACATCGAGGGTTAAAGAATATAAGGGCAAATCCTTTCAGCTATTCACTCTTAAAACAGTATGCTTACACGTTTCTTGCCATGGTGGGTTGGGTGGAGCTACATGACTTTAGGGTTCCCTGATCTGGGTATGCAGAGAGATTTGGCAATGCACATGTGTGTTTTTTGGGAGCCAGCGGTGGTTGGTGAATATTATGGATAGTAAGACTACTGATAAAAATAAATGGAAATAAATATAGCAAACTAACGATATATCAAAAACAAGTTATTACTAGCTAATAAAATAAGATATTACATATCAATATGATAGAGAAACAATGATGTAAAGAGGGATACACTCTCACAGCAAAAAGAGTAACATATTTTTGTAAGTGGCCCATTTAGTTATGGGGTTTTAGACCCTATAATTGTAATATTCTATCACCGCTTATCACGGTAATAAGACTAAATACAGGGGCTCTGATAGCAGCCCGTCCTTGCAACGTGTAACAGTAAAGTGATCGCATTAGTGATCATTTTGCTTTTGTTTTCCAGGGCCAGTTGCACTCCCATACATGCAAGGTCTGTGAGAGTGTTTCCCCAGAGACGGTGAGACAGCTCTACAGACAGCAGAATGTGGTCGATGAGGAAGCGAAAGAGAGAGTAGGAGGCAGGGGTGTATCTGGGGTTCTGAGCGCCCCTGGCAAAGTAAAGGACTGCCCCCCACCCCTTCAACCCCATAATTGAAATAAGGACCAGTGATACATAGCCTTCCAAAAAAGAGACTGGCACTCAGGAGACTTTTGAGAATATTAAATGTATTGCCAGTGGTATTGTGACCACACTATTTAAATAAAAAAATCATACAAATTCAGCACTCACCTAATATTAACACTTCAAACTGTAATTCATCTGAATTCAGGGAATGTTAGTTCCAAAATATTGCAATCGTTTGTTAAGCTGACCAGCCCCTTCACGGCCTTCCCATTTGGTCAGTCCCTACACTGACTTACACAAATCTGAGCAATGCTCCCAGGCATCTTTTGAATTTTAAATCCACAGCATGCTTATATCATGTGTTTAGGCCCTGTCCCACTCTTTTAAAGAGACAGGAACCACACCCAAGCATATCAGTAAAAACACCTGGGGAATTTCTTAACATTTAATTTACATATGGACAATAGGGGTGCAAGAAAGAGTGTGACCACAAAAATTTTATATAAACAATAGGCAAGAACCCACAGCACTCATACATCCGCGGTGCCAGTGGTATATGCTATATATATATAGACCTGGACAAAAAGCGTCACTCAGAGACTTGGTAAAAGTGCAAAACAGCAGGTGCTTTTAATCTATGCTTCGGGGTGTTACCCCCTTCATCAGGATAACAATGTGAAAAAACATAATCAAATTTATACCATACCTTCACCAATCCCATCCTCAGCAGCTCCCGCCAGCCTGCTTGGGACCCGTCTGCCACACTTCCGGTCACGGCTCCTTCTGGGACTAGAAGTGACGCAAACCTACCCAGCATGCATCAAGAGGTTGCCAGGGAGACGGACTGGCACTCGGTAGTCATGGTAACCCGACAAACGGCATTGTCCGTTGTGAAAACTAGTGAGTGTATACAGATTAATTTATTTACATCTGTGACATGATATGTGCTGATATACAGGGCAATAGCTGCCTACAAATATGGGCTTAGATTGGTCATATATAATATTAGACTATGAGTACTGGTCTGATCTCACACAATAATAACCAAACCAAAAAATAACATACATTAAGAAAGTGCAAATGCACGAGAACAAATACAAAAAATTTATAAAAATATATATACATATATAAAAATGTATACATTTCTAAATGACGATACCACTTAAATCTCATATAAATATAGAGAACAATACAAAATGCAGACATGTATATTTCAAACCACTGGGGGCACTATGGAACACCCCCAAAAATGCCAATATCCAAAACAGACATAACAAAATACTAACTGAAAAAATCTACATCTACCTAGTGGACAGATCTCACAAAAAGCAATTAAGACCCATGTTCTCATTTAGACCTCTGGGAGAGATGGTATCAAGTCTGAAGATCCATCTAGCCTCTAACTGCAAAAGTTTCCTGTGTCTGTCGCTCCTCCTGATAGAAAGGGGTACATGATCTATAATCTTGTACCGGACTGTCGCAACCCCATGGCTCCTTTTGGCAAAATGTCGAGCTACCGGCTGATCACTGCCCTGTGGCCACTGCAGCTCTAATCGCAGTTTGGTGTTGGGCCAGACGGAATTAATTAAATTTCAAAAACAAAAGCTCCTTAAAGTCCAACAGGATTATGAGCTCCATCGAGTATATTCTTGGCATGGCTCTAATAATGTTCAGAAAAGGACACCACATCATTATTTACCAAGGAAAAGCCGCATTCCAGGTAAACCACCTAGCTCTTCGGCAAGCGAAACGGATGAGCGGTCGTCAGTAGCTTCTACATCACATACACCAAGTTACTCTTTAGGGGTATATACCCGGGCAGGACTTTCAGCCCGAAAAGGCGTCTGACAAGAAGGGGTGGGCAGCAAGAAAGGTAAAAAATGCACCGAAGCCTCTCAAAGGAAAGAGGAATTGATTTTTAACCTCTCCTCCAACCCGTTGTCTGCAGCTGAAATTCGTATCCTTAGCAAAGGATTGTCATGTGTCCCCACAAATAAACCTGACCTGTTTAAACAGAAAGTGGAAAATTTCAAACTGCAACAAACTTTTAAACTTAAGGAGGTTTTTGGTAAAAACCCTAGTGCTCATACGTCTGAAGAGGTTCCATTACAGTTGTGTAAACTTGGACCGAGATCGCAATTTGAACATGTTTCTATCAATCCTTCAATTCGGACTTTTCATCGTATGATGGATTCTCTACCGTCAGCCGAGACACCACATGTCCATCACCCCAACTTGTCCAGATCTGAACTACATGCCCTTAAGGCATTGGGTAAAAGACAAGATATTATTATTATTATTATTATTATTATTAGAAATGCTGACAAGGGGGGTTCTGTGGTGGTGGATGATATAGATGATTACCGTCAGGAATGTTTACGTGTACTAAGTGATGGTGATACTTATTCTTGTTTAGACTGTGACCCCACAGATGCTTATAAAAATGAATTGGACTCTGTGTTAGACAAAGCAGTACTAGATGGTGTTATTACAGATGAAATCTGCAGTAAACTGAAGATAGAATTTCCTAAGGTCTCGGTATTTTACACCATACCAAAAATTCACAAAAACCCAATTAAGCTCCCAGGGAGACCAATAGTTTTGGCCAGAGGCTCCCTTTGTGAACCGATATCAATATATTTGGATGCATTTTTATAACCTTGCATCCAAAATACGTTCACACATTTGAATGATTCCTCTATGCTATTACGTCATCTTTCAGATTTGCATACAATTCCGGAAAATATTATCATGGCCACACTAGATGTGGCTAGTCTCTACACGTGCATACCACATTAAGCTGTTGTTGAGGCAGTAACACATCTTTTGATCAATAATCCACTATATAAGGGTCCTTCTGTAAATTTCTTTCTCACCCTACTCATGTTTACCCTAAATACAATTATTTTTTGTTTGATGGTTTGTTTTACTGCCAAAATATGGGGTGTGCTATGGGATCGGTGGTAGCTTCGTCTTTTGCCAATTCCTACATGTGGGAGGAGGAGAGGGATATATTTTTTGAGAACCCAGACATCTCTAAAAATATTTTCCTGTATTATCGCTACATCGATGATCTTCTTATATTTTGGAACACTGCTATCCAATTGTTGATGACTCTCATCGAGGATCATAATTTGTCAAATAGTCCCATCAAATTGACCTTGAACATCAGTAGGACTGAGATTAGCTATCTTGATGTGAAGGATTAGAGAATACACATAAGCCTTTACACTAAGCCAACTGATAGGAACAATTTGTTAAGACACAACCGTTTCCATCCACGTTCCACTGTTAAAGGGCTTCCTTTTTCGCAGTTTTTGCATTTGTGTCGGATCTCTAGTGACCCAGAGGATACGATTAAACAATTAGACATCATGGTTAATACATTTTTAGAGCTAGGCTATCAAGCAAAGAAATTGAAATTAGCTAAGGAGAAGGCAAAATTGATCTAATCTTCTGGCTGATAAAAAGAAGAACAAATTAACTAATATATATATAATTTAATACCCTTAGTAATGCTGTAACTAAACAAGTGAAGACACTCTGGCCATTAGTTTCAACAGATCCTGATATACCATTGTTACATGACACCCGGGTACTTGTCAGCCACACCAGGAGTCGCAGCATTAGGGACTTTGGGCCAGATGCATCATCGCATGGAAAGTGATAAAATGGAGAGAGAGAAAGTACCAGCCAATCAGCTCCTAACTGCCATTTTTCAAACACAGCCTGTGACATGGTAGTTAGGACCTGATTGGCTGCCACTTTTTCACTCTCCATTTTATCACTTTCCAAGCGATGATGCATCTAGCCCACTGTAATGAAATCCGATCACAGGTTTCCAAAAAGTGTCAAAAAAACATTTCCTGAGCTGCAAAAATGGGTGTTTTCGCTGTCTGGGGTGTACCACTTGTGGGTACTTTCAGACAGGTGATACTATTACACACGCCTACTCCGGAAGGAAGTTTAAAATCAATTGCCCATTAATGTGTACATCCAGGTTTGTGGTTTATGTACTGTTTTGCCCCTGCGGCCTGCAATATGTGGGCAAAACGACCCACCAATTTAAAGAAAGAATGGCCCAACATCGAACTGCGATTAGAGCTGCAGTGGCCACAGGGCAGAGTGATCAGCCAGTGGCTCGACATTTTGCCAAAAGGGGCCATGGGGTTGCGACAGTCCGGTACAAGATTATAGATCATGTACCCCTTTCTTTCAGGAGGGGCGACAGACACAGGAAACTTTTGCAGTTAGAGGCTAGATGGATCTTCAGACTTGATACCATCTCTCCCAGAGGTCTAAATGGAACATGGGTCTTAATTGCTTTTTGTGAGATCTGTCCACTAGGTAGATGTAGATTTTTTCAGTTAGTATTTTGTTATGTCTGTTTTGGATATTGGCATTTTTGGGGGTGTACCATAGTGCCCCCAGTGATTTGAAATATACATGTCTGCATTTGTATTGTTCTCTATAATTATATGAGATTTAAGTGGTATTGTCATTTAGAAATGTATAAATTTTTATATATGTATATATATTTTTATACATTTTTTGTATTTGTTCTCGTGCATTTGCACGTTCTTAATGTATGTTATTTTTCGGTTTGGTTATTATTGTGTGAGACCGGCACTCATAGTCTAATATTATATATGACCAATCTAAGCCCATATTTGTAGGCAGCTATTGCCCTGTATATCAGCACATATCTTGTCACAGATATAAATAAATTAATCTGTATACACTCACTAGTTTTCACAACGGACACCGCCGTTTGGCGGGTTACCATGACTACCTTGTGCCGGACCGTCTCCCTGGCAACCTCTTGATGCATGCTTGGTAGGTTTGCGTCACTTACTGTTTCGGAAAGGAGCCGCGACCGGAATTTAAATTTGATTGTGTTTGTTGACATTGTTATCCTGATGAAGTGGTAACACCCCGAAACGTAGATTAAAAGCACCCGCTGTTTTGCACTTTTACCAAGTCTCTGAGTGCCGCTTCTTGTCCTGATCTGTTTGTGGGAGGCGTTGTCCTCTCTAAGAAGGCACCAGAGCAGCTACAGCATATTAACCATTGGAGTGCCGGATCGCCCTCATTGCTATATATATATATATATATATATAAAGTAATGGAGCAATTCAATATCAATATCGCTCCTGTGCTACCCTGCATGCATGAACTGACTTTGAATAGCCACGACAAATGGACAGACATTGTTTTTATCATCCAAATAAATGAAACTACAATGATTACAGTGATAAGTCACATATGTTGCTTGCTTTATCAGGGGTGTTGCTGAACATTTATAAAACTTTGTATTGTTTGTAATGGGTACAAGTAAAAAGAAAAGTACGGCTCAGATGGAAAGTGCATGACGTACAGTATGGAACTGATCTGCAATCTCATGTAGCATAAACTGTATATGTGCCACAGTTTAACCACAAACAATAAAAATAAAACATACGGTATCTACTATCTCAATACTAATATTTAGAAAACCGTGTTTTTCTCAGCAACGGGGAACACAAAGTGACAGCTTAAAATAACATTAATGGTCATAAGTTCTACAAACTTGGACGCATTTTTACAAAGCCTGTTAAAAAATCATATATACTCTCTGAAGATAAATGGGGAAAAGAAAATGTGTTTTAATGAAACCCAGACTGCACTAAGTATTTGTGATATGCCTCCTCTCTCCAGATAGACAAAATGTTGAGATTTATTCGGTGCATGCCTTGTTTCACGCAGAGTGTTGTTTTGACTCCTCCACAGCTCCTCCTTTTATAATGTAAAGATTTAGCTTTTCATACATAGTCAGTTGTTTTTGTAGAACTTGGCATTGGATGATTGCCATATTATTTTTTGATAAAAGTGGAATTCTCTGCTGTCTGCAAGGCATACCCTAGGGACTGGTGTATGAGTCTCAAAATTATATAATGGCATCTCCTGTATGCAAACTTTGTATTCCCCCGATCCCTCGCTGCAAAATTGTGCACAGCTTGAGAGTCCATTTCTCATCTAAACAAATGCCATAAGTTCCTTTATACTTTTTTACAACCATGTCAAGAAATAATATTGACTGCCAATGGTCATGTGATTGGAGTTGCCTCCTCAAAGTCATAAGAAAGGCTCAAGGTCTGTTATCAATTTCGCTAGAGTTGTCCGGGGAATTGTGGGTTGATTCAGATCCAAGTTATAAATGACAACTCCAAAGCTGCAGAGGCTTTTGAAGCAGGGAGCTGATGACGACACTATCGGGACCGCCTGCCTTTTTTTGCTTTTGGAGAATATCAAGCAGAGAGAAGGGAAGGCTAATAAATAATGTGAAGATACTTTTCACAAGGTAAGCTCACGCAAGCAGAAAAGCACTACTGCTGGTGATATCTTCTGTAAGATCATATAGCACAATTATCCTGTTCAGTGGTTCTGGAGAAAATCAAGAGCTGACCTGAATAACTGTATAGTAAAGGTAACATAAGGAACATTAATAGGAAATGTTTCTTTATCATTTCAAGGTAACAAGGAAGTAGCATTGTGTAACACATTCTCCTCTGCTTAGTTTCAGGAAGTTCTTCAAATGTAGTAATGGCAGGTTACTGGCTGTAGCTTAGCTGTTGAGTATATAGAGACAGATTGATCAGGTGACAACCAACAAAGCTCACTAATGGGCAAAACCATGTGCACTGCAGGGGAGGCAGATGTAACATGTGCAGGGAGATTTAGAATTGGGTGGGGTGTGTTCAAAGTGAAATCTAAATTGCAGTATAAAAATAAAGCAGCCAGTGTTTACCCTGCACAGAAACAATATAACACTCTTAAATCTAAATCTCTCTGCACATGTTACATCTGCCCCACCTGCAGTGCAACATGGTTTTGCCCATTAGTGTGCTTTTTTGGTTTGTTAAACCTGAATAACCCCCCTAATCAGGTTTGTTCATTGGCATTTCTATAATGGTTGTACCCATGTTTTATTACTTACCATTCCGGAGTCCTTCATCGGAGCTCCAGCTGCAGTGAAAAATCTCTGCCAAAATGTCCACCGTGCATGCACAGTAGAAATTTAGTCTCCGGAACATGGCGGGCGCCATGTTTCCATAGACCTGCGCATGCACAGTAAACTCTGGCACAATGACAGAGTCTGCAGCACTGTGAAGAGGAGGGGGCCCACCCAGAGTCTGCACATAGCCCCCCTCCTCTGTAAAAGCACCCCTGGGTTTGTATTACTATTGCCCTTCTTTAGTAAATAGGCAGTACTACTAAAGCCCCGAACACGCTGGGTGACACACTAGACGATATGAACGTTAATGATCTTTTTTAAAAGATCTATTCATAGTGTGTATGCCTGAACGATGAACGACGCGTGCACCTGCATGTCGCTCTCATTCAGGCATTATCTACTGAACATGCAGCTCAACTTTCACTTTATCGTTGATCTACATGTTCGGGGAGTGGGGGGGATAACGTTACTGAACGATACCGTTCATCGATATTATTCAGTGTGTACGCACTGGCAATCTCCCCTAATTAGCAATCAGCGATATAGCGTTGATTGCTAACTAGGGGAGGTCGCCCAGTGTGTACCTGGCTGAAGGCTCACTTATTCACACTGAGTATTATCTTAGTTTGCACAGAACGGGCCTATCTCTTCAATTAAGCCCAGTGCCACTTAGCCATTAATTTATCCATATCTCAGCCTACACCAGATGGACCTGAAATGATCCCCAAAAGAGCTCCATACCGCACCAGGTGGTGCCAGGAAAGACCTTCTCTAAAGCAATGGATGGTATTTTATCAATTACCAGCATCACACACCACCTGGCACAGCCCGGCTATGGGCCCAAGCACAAGGATGGATATATTGTATTATATACTTCCCAATACACCACTAGACATAATTATCCTATAAGAGGGGGTTTGGATTAAGTCCCCAGTACTATGTTAGGCCTAATTTAGCATCCCAAGCTCATTACATAAGGGAGAAGGTACTTTTTTATTATTTTGTGTATTTTTAGCTTTACCCCAGCATCGCTTATTTAGATATTACAAGGGACTATCAGTAGCATTAACTAAGTAACACTGGTAAGAAAAAGAATCTCCATGCTCAGATTAATTATAGGTTGGTGACATATTACCAAAAATAAAATATTTTATTCAATTCCATCTTACTTAATCATATAGGTAACCTGACAGTGGGGTCCTTTTAATACTCTACTCTGCCAACCAGCCACTGGTCACCTGAGATTTATACACTACCCAATGATCTGTAATTCCTACTGCTTAAAAATATGAAATGAACAAAACAATGCAGATATCAGTATTGTAGAAAGTGATATTTAAAAGCAGTATTGTTTTACTAAATAATAGGGGGGGGGGAGTAATTTATTTTATGAAACACTGTCAAAATTAAATGTAAAAGTGTGTGTAATCCCTCAATAATACAGTACATAAAAATAATACAGAACATAAAAAATTGAAAGCATATGAACTAACCAGTAGGGTGTGGTGTATTCTTTTTGTGGTCAAGGAGAAGGAAATATTTAATTCAGTCGTACTTTACTTTTAAACATATACAGGAAATTAAATTTAAGTTTTAACATTTAAGACCCATTTACAGTTGCAGAATGTATAACTGTAGCGCAAATTCTATTTTGTGATGTCATAAGTCTACTGCTCCACAACTGCACCCTGATTTGACGCTCAACAACATTGGTTTGTAGGACAGACTTACTGCTCTCAGCGGAGATACAAAAATATTTACCAACCAGTCGGAGAAGATGTCGCAATGATAATTATTATTATTATGCTTTATTCGACAGACACAAGGTCGACATGGACAAAAGGTCAACATATGAAAGTTCAACACTGGAAAAGGTTGACAGGTACAAAAGGTCGACAGGGTGAAAAAGGTTGACGTGACAATGGTCGACATAACATGGTCGACACTCTTTTTTGCATTTTCCGGGTTGGTGTGGATAGTTTGTTCATCTGGGACAGTGTTTCCCAACCACGGTCCTCAAGGCACACTAACAGTCCTGGTATTAGTGATATCCAGGCTTGAACACAGGTGACTTAATTAGTAGCTCAGTTATTTTGATTTAACCATCTGTGCTGAAGCCTGGATATCACTAAAACCTGCACTGTTGGTGTGCCTTGAGGACCGCGGTTGGGAATGCCTGATCTGGGACCATGATTTGTAGAAGTGCGTCCCCTCGCAGGCTTATTTCGCTCCCCACACTATGGGCGCTGTGTCTCGCTCCGCTTTGCTCGCCACAAGGTTACTAAAGGTAATGATTTGTGACATGGATAGTCAAGGAAGGAACAAGTCCAAAAACATGAAAACACCCCAAAAAACATGTGTCGACCATATGTGTCTCGACCATTGTCATGTCGACCATATGAATCTGCTGACCTTTTTGAACCTGTCAACCTTTTCCTGTGTTGAACTTTCTTATATGTCAACTTTTTGGCCATGTCGACCTTTTGTTTGTCTACCATATGGGATCCACTTATGTATGTCGACCTATAGTCCGGATCCCACTTTATTCATATGGAGTCACAAGGGTTTTGCAACACCTTATAAAGTACATAAGCAGAAATTGTGAAAACAAAACAGGACTTACAGTACAAAACACTGCAGAATGTAGGATACAAGCTGTATAAACTTTTCTACATATGCAATCATAATACCCACAAAAGTAGTGCCGGCTGTTGATCCCAAAGGGACATATTCAATTAATAGACAATTACTACACTGGGACAATTCAATTAGTCGGGATGTACCCGCACGTAGATCCCCTAGGGTGTACTTTTCTTCACAGTTTCAGATTCTGCAAAGAAAATTCAGCAGGCAAAAGGCACCATCAGGGGCTAACCCGCGGGGAAATCATATTGATTTTACAGTGAGTTTCCGCGTGCTAACCCCTGATTTCTAATTCAATATGCCCCTAAGTTTTGGTGTCATTGTGGGAGTTAAGGAGGAGATGATGGCATAAGTGAGGGAGAGAATAAACATGAGGGAAGAGGGCCCTGCTTGTGAGTGGCAGACAGACAGGGTTGATACAGAGGGGAGAGACAGTGAATGAGGAGCATGGAGCTGTGAAACAGGATGAGAGCTGGAAGGCTTTAATAAAGAAGCGGGTTTTGAGAGCCCACTTGAAGCTGATTGAAGGAAAGAGAGTTCCAGAGGTGACACTGGAGGGAGGTTATCATTTGGGAGGAGAAATAGCAGTCATTGGCTGAGTGAAGTGTGCCCATCTTTTTCGCCCAATAGAAGTACTTCCATTCTCCGATATCTCAGAGGATACAGAAATAGGGATTTATTCTTATACGTATAATGGGATTTTTAATGGGCACTTCAATTGGAAAGATAAACTTCAACCAATGTAATTACAAGCTTCAAAACATAAAACATGCTGCATATGTAAAAACTGTCCTGATGGCGGCTCATTGGCCCTCATTCCGAGTTGATCGCTAGCTGCTTTCGTTCGCAGCACAGCGATTAGGTGAAAAAGCGGCACTTCTGCACATGCGTATGGTGCACAGTGCGCACGCGCGTCGTACTTTCACAAAAGCCAATATAGTTTCACACAAGGTCTAGCGATGCTTTTCAGTCGCACTGCTGGGCGCAGAGTGATTGACAGGAAGTGGGTGTTTCTGGGAGGTAACTGACCGTTTTCGGGGAGTGTGTGTAAAAACGCAGGCGTGTCGAATAAAAACGCAGGAGTGGCTGGGGAAACGTAGGCGTGACTGGCCGAACGCAGGGCATGTTTGTGACGTCAAACCAGGAACGAAACAGTCTGAAGTGATCGCTAGCTAGGAGTAGGTCTGGAGCTACTGAGAAACTGCACAATCTTTTTATGTAGCCGCGCTGCGATCCTTTTGTTTGCATTTCTGCTAAGCTAAGATACACAGAGGGCGGCGGCTTAGCGTTTGCACTGCTGCTAAAAGCAGCTAGCGAGCGATCAACTCGGAATGAGGGCCATTGTATTAATTAGTTGAATATATGCATGAAATAATTGTACAAGAAAAACTGCTACTATAGTGTCATTGCCTCCTTATTTGGCTTAATTGATACACCAAAATGCTTTGTTTTTGCCGTGTACATTTAGTAAGAGACTCACTGTTGTAAGGGCAGGTCTTATTTTGCTTGAGTGACTACTTTAATGCAAGTATAAAATGAAAGGACTTGATTTAGAGCTGCATAAAGAAGCATTCATATTCAGGTTTGCACGTATATTGCACTTGTGTTTTCTTGTGCTCAGGGAGGCAGCTCAGTGACATGCAAGTGTAGTTTTGTTGCTTCCATGTTTTATTTGTGCAGATTTTGAGTGAAAAATGCTTGGTGTGGCTGAGTCACTTGGAATCCGGTGTGCCAAGAGGGGCTGTATGGCACAACAGAAGCCACGGTGTATGAGGACACATCTGTATACACAGCGGAGGCAGTGGTCAAGATGTAGTTATGTGACCGGCGGTCAGGAGACTGACGGTCACAATACTAATCCCGACATCCCACCGGCTCTCAATCCCGACAGTCGGCATGCCGACTAACAGGGACTATTCCCACTCATAGGTGTCCACGACACCCATAGAGTGGCAATAGAACCTGTGGCGAGCGCCACCACCGAGCCCGCATGGAGCCCGCAAGGGGCTTCGTTTTGCTCGCCACCCTCTGCCTACATTCTGCGGCTTCAGGATACTAACCACCGGGATCCCGGCCGCTTGTAACCCATACCCAATCCTGGTCCCTCATGTTTAACCAATAGACCTTAAAATTGTAGGAACTATGGGGGTCATTCCGAGTTGATCGCTAGCTGCCGTTGTTTGCAGCGCAGCGGTCAGGCTAAAAAATGGCTTTTCTGCGCATGCGTATGCACCGCAATGTGCACGCGCGTCGTATGGATACAAAGCCCGTTGTTGTTTTGCACAGGTTCTAGCGAATTTTTCAGTCGCACTGACAGCCGCAAGAAGATTGACAGGAAGGGGACGTTTCTGGGTGTCAACTGACCATTTTCAGGGAGTGTTTGCAAAAACGCAGGCGTGGCTGAAAAAACGCAGGCGTGGATGGGCGTTCGCTGGGCGTCAAATCCGGACAGGAATAGGCTGAAGTGATCGCAAGCGCTGAGTAGGTTCAGAGCTACTCTGAAACTGCACAAACTGTTTTTGCAGAGCTCGGCTGCACATGCGTTCGTACTTCTGCTAAGCTAAAATACACCCCCCAGTGGGCGGCAGCATAGCGTTTGCACGGCTGCTAAAAACTGCTAGCGAGCGATCAACTCGAAATGACCCCCAATAACCCTTATGTTGCATCATATATGGAGCACAGTTGGCATAGTGGTTATAATTACTGCCTTATAGCACTGGTCTTAGTTTCAGTTCCCACCAAAGCCCTATCCAAGTGGAGTTTGTATGCTGTCCCTGTACCTGTGTGGGGTTTTCTCCCATGAATATTATTATTATCATTTATTTATATGGCGCCACATGGGATCTGCAGCGTCCAATTAAAGAGTAAACAAATAAGCAAAACATGAAGACAGTGACTTACAGTTCAATACAATATAGGACCAGTACAGGGTATATAAATATTGCTGCGTCAGTAAACAGCACTGAAATAAGTATCAGGGTGGCAGAAAACCAAAAGATTTGGTGCCATCAAAGGGAGTATTAAAAAGAAGATAGGTTACGTAAGAGACGTAAAAGCACATGAGGGAAGAGGACCCTGCTCGTGAGAGCTTACATTCTAAAGGGGAGGGCCACTCAAACGGGTGACACAGATGGGGTAGAAAGTGAGCATGGGCCACAGAAGGTTAGGATGAGAGAGCTGGGTTTGGTGAAGAAGTGGGTCTTGAGAGCCCGTTTGAAGTTTTGTAGAGAGGTGGAGAGTCTGAAGGGGAGAGGTAGAGAATTCCAGAAAAAGGGAGCAGCACGTGCAAAATCTTGGAGGTATGAGTGAGAGGAGGTAATCAGTACAATCCAAACCATACTGCTATTTTAAATGACAAAAAAATATTAGTCATAGTGTATATGTGAGGTAAGCCCCATATTCTATGTAAAGCACTGAGTAAAATGTGTACTATAAATAACTATTAATAAATTATACATGTCCCTAGTGAAAATTGTCTCAGCAAACAAACAGGATGCTTTACACTGTGTGCAGAAAAAAACAGTGAGAGAGAGAGAGAGAGAGAGAGATTGACAGCACTGAAATAAATTATTTTCACTCAAAATTAAACATTAGTGTAATAAAGTTTTTTGTGCTGTAACCCCAGGACCCAGGGCTCAGATCCCAGGAGTTGAGTGACAGGGGCAGGATCCATCAACAGAAGAGGGCTGCCCAACACTGCTTTGGTTGCCAAAACTACACTGCCCAAGGAGCAAAGACTAAAAAAATGTCAGCACAGTACATCAAACAAAATTGGCTTTAAAAAGAAGGAGAAATGCTCGAGTATGGTTGGAAAGGAGACTGTCGCTATAGTCTGAGGGGCCACAAAGCACAATATTCAGAGCAGACACAACCACTGAACATACTGTACAAGTTAGGAAGCAAAACTCTTTGAGAGTGAAAAAAGTGTGAAAAAGTGTTGTAGAGTAACAGACACAGGGGGCATACATAGCATAGAAAGGCTGTAGTAGAGAAGAGTTACACAATACACACCCCTAAAACACATCTGTAAGTCTCACAGAGAAAGCTACATCTGAACAGAAAAAGTAGCCATCTTGAAAGAGAAAGCTGCCAGTCTTGTTGAAGAAGCAGCCAATTAATCAGAAAGAGCTGTCAGACTACTACAGATAGCTGCAAGACTATGGGAATTACCAATCCCAGGAGTGCGTCAGCAATTGAAAGAGAGAAGGCTGCCAGGGGTCGTGTGCAAGCATTGCAAAATACAGAGGAAGTCTAGGGCCAGCCCAGAGGAGCAGAATTAGTTTAGGGTCATCCAAGAGGTCCAAGGAAAGTCTGGAGTTGTCCCAGTTGTCTAGATATTATCCTGTGTCCTTTCAATTGTTCCTGGTTCCTGTTGCTACTACTACTAATACCGCCATCTTGCGTTTAATGAGTAAACTCACTGTAGAATTCTCAAGACCTTTGATACATATTTAAGGGACTTTCAGGTTTCCAGAAGTGGCCAGTTTTTCCTCCTATATAAAGAGTCGGACTGCCACACAGGGGCACAGGGGAAACCACCGGTGAGCCCCCTGCCGAAGGGCCCACCCCTCCTCTAGGGATCATGTTCCAGACTGTGGATTTGAATTATACATTATACATATGTTACATTATACTGCACCCGACTATTATGTATTCTCTACAAGGTATTGCTGTTATTAACCAGCTACATTACCATGCATGCACTAGCAATATTTACTATATATATATTTATCAAGGGGCCCAGAATATGCACTCTCTAATGGTTAGCCATGCCTCTGTGGTGGCTGGCCACACTGCCTCTAGAGGCTGGCCACAGGCCCCTATTACTGCATTCCCCCGGTGGGCCCTTCATGCCCCAGTCTGACACTGCCTATATACATATATACTGTTTGCTACTATATAGTGCACTGCACCTGAACTGAAGACATTGTAAGAGGCTTGTCCTTGAACTGCCTTACACTGCCATGACATCTCCTTACCTCTTTGTTATCATTTAGTAATGCTTATTGTCCAATGGACTAATCCACACCTTTTGCATTACACTTATTTGCCCCTATTTTTGTTCAAGGGAAATTATTTAAGTGGTTAGATATTGATAAATATGAACTGGATGCACGGGATGTAGTTATGACCGCCAGTCACATTACCGATGGCTACATCCCGCCTTCCTCTAAATCCCGACAGTCAGCATGCCGACTTGCAGGGACTATTCCCACTCGTGGGTGTCCTCAACACCCATAGAGCGGGAATAGAACCTGTGGCGAGTGCAGCTCACCACCGAGCCTGCAGCGTGGCGAACACAGCAAGCCTACAAGGGGCTTGTTGCGCTACCCCACACCAGCATTCTGCCGCCGGGATCCCGCGGTTAGTATACTGACCGCCGGGATCCCCAGCGGTGGTCTCACATACCCAACCGGGACCCGGACGCACTAACCACAACAAGGTATTCATCAATATATCTTCTGGACTATTATTCCCATCCCCATTATCATTTCCAGAGTGAGGGAAGTCTTCTTCTTGATCATTATCTACAGTCTTATTGTTACTCCTCCAGGGTATTATTCAATATATTTTAGAGATGTGCAGCGGGAATTTTTCGGGTTTTGTGTTTTGGTTTTGGATTCGGTTCCGCGGTCGTGTTTTGGATTCGGGCGCATTTTGGCAAAACCTCCCTTAAGAATTTTTGTCGGATTCGGGTGTTTTTTTTCAAAAACCCCTCAAAAACAGCTTAAATCATAGAATTTGGGGGTAATTTTGATCCTATAGTATTATTAACCTCAATAACCGTAATTTCCACTCATTTCCAGTCTATTCTGAACACCTTACACCTCACAATATTATTTTTAGTCCTAAAATTTGCACCGAGGTCGCTGGATGACTAAGTTAAGCGACCCAAGTGGGCGGCAGAAACACCTGGCCCATATAGGAGTGGCGCTGCAGTGTCAGACAGGATGGCACTTAAAAAAATAGTCCCCAAATAGCACATGACGAAGATAAATAAAATAAAAAAGAGGTGCAAGATGGAATTGTCCTTGGGCCCTCCCACCCACCCTTATGTTGTATAAACAGGACATGCACACTTTAACAAACCCATCATTTCAGCGACAGGGTCTGCCACACGACTGTGGCTGAAATGACTGGTTGGTTTGGGCCCCCACCAAAAAAGAAGCAATCAATCTCTCCTTGCTCAAACTGGCTCTACAGAGGCAGGATGTCCACCTCCTCCTCATTGTCCGATTCCTCACCCCTTTCACTATGTACATCCCCTCCTCACAGAGTATTAATTCGTTCCCACTGGAATCCACCATCACAGGTCCCTGTGTACTTTCTGGAGGCAATTGCTGGTAAATGTCTCCACGGAGGAATTGATTATAATTCATTTTAATGAACATCATCTTCTCCACATTTTCTGGAAGTAACCTGTTACGCCAATTGCTGACAAGGTGACCAGCTGCACTAAACACTCTTTCGGAGTACACACTGGAGGGGGGGGCAACTTAGGTAAAATAAAGCCAGTTTGTGCAAGGGCCTCCAAATTGCCTCTTTTTCCTGCCAGTATACGTACAGATTGTCTGACGTGCCTACTTGGATGCGGTCACTCATATAATCCTCCACCATTCTTTCAATGGTGACAGAATCATATGAAGTGACAGTAGACTACATGTCAGTAATCGTTGGCAGGTCCTTCAGTCCACACCACATGTCAGCTATCGCTCCTGACTGCCCTGCATCACCGCCAGCGGGTGGTTTTGTAAATATTATAATTTTCCTGGCAGCTACAGTGGCGGGAGAAAATAAAGGCGGAGCTGTTGGCGGGTCACGTTCCGCTCGACTTGACAATTGTCTCAGCAGCAGGTCTTTGAACATCTGCAAACTTGTGCCTGCCGGAAAGAGAGATACAATGTAGGCTTTAAACCTAGGATCGAGCACGGTGGCCAAAATGTAGTGCTCTGATTTCAACAGATTGACCAGCTGTGAATCCTGGTTAAGCGAATGAAGGGCTCCATCCACAAGTCCCACATGCCTAGCGGAATTGCTCCATTTTAGCTCCTCCTTCAATCTCTCCAGCTGCTTCTGCAAAAGCCTGATGAGGGGAATGACCTGACTCAGGCTGGCAGTGTCTGAACTGACTTCACATGTGGCAAGTTCAAAGGGTTGGAGAACCTTGCACAACGTTGAAATTATTCTCCACTGCGCTTCAGTCAGGTGCATTCCCCCTCCTTTGCCTATATCGTAGGCAGATGTATGGGCTTGAATGGCCTTTTGCTGCTCCTCCATCCTCTGAAGCATATAGAGGGTTGAATTCCACCTCATTACCACCTCTTGCTTCAGCTGATGGCAGGGCATATTCAGGAGTGTTTGCTGGTGCTCCAGTCTTCGGCACGTGGTGGCTGAATGCCGAAAGTGGCCCACAATTCTTCGGGCCACCGACAGCATCTTTTGCACGCCTCTGTCGTTTTTTTTTTAATTCTGCATCACCAAGTTCATCGTATGTGCAAAACATGGGACGTGCTGGAATTGCCCAGATGCACGCACAATATTGGTGGCGTTGTCCGATGTTACAAATCCCCAGGAGAGTCCAATTGGGGTAAGCCAATCTGCGATGATGTTCCTCAGTTTCCGTAAGAGGTTTTCAGCTGTGTGCCTCTTATGGAAGGCGGTGATACAAAGCGTAGCCTGCCTAGGAACGAGTTGGCGTTTGCGAGATGCTGCTACTGGTGCCGCCGCTGCTGTTCTTGCTGCGGAAGGCAATACATCTACCCAGTGGGCTGTTACAGTCATATAGTCCTTAGTCCGCCCTGCTCCACTTGTCCACATGTCCGTGGTTAAGTGGACAGTGGGTACAACTGCATTTTTTAGGACACTGGTGACTCTTTTTCTGACGTCTGTGTACATTCTCGGTATCGCCTGCCTAGAGAAGTGGAACCTAGATGGTATTTGGTACCAGGGACACACTACCTCAAGCATTTCTCTAAGTCCCTGTGAACGGCGGATACCGGACGCACGTCTAACACCAACATAGTTGTCAAGGCCTGAGTTATCCACTTTGCAACAGGATCACTGCTGTGATATTTCATCTTCCTCACAAGGGACTGTTGGACAGTCAATTGTTTACTGGAAGTAGTACAAGTGGTCTTCCGACTTCCCCTCTGGGATGACGATCGACTCCCAGCAGCAACAACAGCAACAGCGCCAGCAGCAGTAGGCGTTACACTCAAGGATCCATCGGAGGAATCCCAGTTAGGAGAGGACTCGTCAGACTTGCCAGTGACATGGCCTGCAGGACTATTGGCGTTCCTGTCTAAGGAGGAAATTGACACTGAGGGAGTTGGTGGTGTGGTTTGCAGAAGCTTGGGTACAAGAGGAAGAAGGGATTTAGTTGTCAGTGGACTGCTTCCGCTGTCACCCAAAGTTTTTGAACTTGTCAATGACTTCTGATGAATGCACTCCAGGTGACGTATAAGGGAGGATGTTCCTAGGTGGTTAACGTCCTTACCCCTACTTATTACAGCTTGACAGAGGCAACACACGGCTTGACACCAGTTGTCCGCATTTGTGTTGAAATAATTCCACACCGAAGAGTTGATTTGTTTTTGTATTTTGACCAGGCATGTCAATGGCCTTATTCATCCCACGGACAACAGGTGTCTCCCCGGGTGCCTGACTTAAACAAACCACCTCACCATCAGAATCCTCCTTGTCAATTTCCTCCTCAGCGCCAGCAACATGCGTATCCTCATCCTGGTGTACTTCAACAGTGACATCTTCAATTTGACTATCAGGAACTGGACTGCGGGTGCTCCTTCCAGCACTTGCAGGGGGCGTGCAAATGGTGGAAGGAGCCACCTCTTCCCGTCCAGTGTTGGGAAGGTCAGGCATCGCAACCAACACAATTGGACTCTCCTTGGGGATTTGTGATTTAGAAGAACGCACAGTTCTTTGCTGTGCTTTTGCCAGCTTAAGTCTTTTCATTTTCTAGCGAGAGGATGAGTGCTTCCATCCTCATGTGAAGCTGAACCACTAGCCATGAACATAGGCCAGGACCTCAGCCGTTCCTTGCCACTCCGTGTCGTAAATGGCATATTGGCATGTTTACGCTTCTCCTCAGACACTTTTAATTTAGATTTTTAGGTCCTTTTACTGAACTTTTTTGGGGGGGATTTTACATGCTCTCTACTATGACATTGGGCATCGGCCTTGGCAGACGACGTTGATGGCATTTCATCATCTCTGCCATGACTAGTGGCAGCAGCTTCAGCACTAGGTGGAAGTTGATCTTGATCTTTCCCTATTTTACCCTTCAAATTTTTCTCCATTTTTTAATGTGTGGAATTATTAGAGATGAGCGCCGGAAATTTTTCGGGTTTTGGTTTTGGGTTCGGTTCCGCGGCCGTGTTTTGGGTTCGACCGCGTTTTGGCAAAACCTCACCGAATTTTTTTTGTCGGATTCGGGTGTGTTTTGGATTCGGGTGTTTTTTTAAAAAAACCCTAAAAAACAGCTTAAATCATAGAATTTGGGGGTAATTTTGATCCCAAAGTATTATTAACCTCAAAAAACATAATTTACACTCATTTTCAGCCTATTCTGAACACATCACACCTCACAATATTATTTTTAGTCCTAAAATTTGCACCGAGGTCGCTGTGTGAGTAAGATAAGCGACCCTAGTGGCCGACACAAACACCGGGCCCATCTAGGAGTGGCACTGCAGTGTCACGCAGGATGGCCCTTCCAAAAAACCCTCCCCAAACAGCACATGACGCAAAGAAAAAAAGAGGCGCAATGAGGTAGCTGACTGTGTGAGTAAGATTAGCGACCCTAGTGGCCGACACAAACACCGGGCACATCTAGGAGTGGCACTGCAGTGTCACGCAGGATGTCCCTTCCAAAAAACCCTCCCCAAACAGCACATGACGCAAAGAAAAAAAGAGGCGCAATGAGGTAGCTGTGTGAGTAAGATTAGCGACCCTAGTGGCCGACACAAACACCGGGCCCATCTAGGAGTGGCACTGCAGTGTCACGCAGGATGTCCCTTCCAAAAAACCCTCCCCAATCAGCACATGATGCAAAGAAAAAGAAAAGAAAAAAGAGGTGCAAGATGGAATTATCCTTGGGCCCTCCCACCCACCCTTATGTTGTATAAACAAAACAGGACATGCACACTTTAACCAACCCATCATTTCAGTGACAGGGTCTGCCACACGACTGTGACTGATATGACGGGTTGGTTTGGACCCCCCCCAAAAAAGAAGCAATTAATCTCTCCTTGCACAAACTGGCTCTACAGAGGCAAGATGTCCACCTCATCTTCACCCTCCGATATATCACCGTGTACATCCCCCTCCTCACAGATTATCAATTCGTCCCCACTGGAATCCACCATCTCAGCTCCCTGTGTACTTTGTGGAGGCAATTGCTGCTGGTCAATGTCTCCGCGGAGGAATTGATTATAATTCATTTTAATGAACATCATCTTCTCCACATTTTCTGGATGTAACCTCGTACGCCGATTGCTGACAAGGTGAGCGGCGGCACTAAACACTCTTTCGGAGTACACACTTGTGGGAGGGCAACTTAGGTAGAATAAAGCCAGTTTGTGCAAGGGCCTCCAAATTGCCTCTTTTTCCTGCCAGTATAAGTACGGACTGTGTGACGTGCCTACTTGGATGCGGTCACTCATATAATCCTCCACCATTCTATCAATGTTGAGAGAATCATATGCAGTGACAGTAGACGACATGTCCGTAATCGTTGTCAGGTCCTTCAGTCCGGACCAGATGTCAGCATCAGCAGTCGCTCCAGACTGCCCTGCATCACCGCCAGCGGGTGGGCTCGGAATTCTGAGCCTTTTCCTCGCACCCCCAGTTGCGGGAGAATGTGAAGGAGGAGATGTTGACAGGTCGCGTTCCGCTTGACTTGACAATTTTGTCACCAGCAGGTCTTTCAACCCCAGCAGACCTGTGTCTGCCGGAAAGAGAGATCCAAGGTAGGCTTTAAATCTAGGATCGAGCACGGTGGCCAAAATGTAGTGCTCTGATTTCAACAGATTGACCACCCGTGAATCCTTGTTAAGCGAATTAAGGGCTGCATCCACAAGTCCCACATGCCTAGCGGAATCGCTCCGTGTTAGCTCCTTCTTCAATGCCTCCAGCTTCTTCTGCAAAAGCCTGATGAGGGGAATGACCTGACTCAGGCTGGCAGTGTCTGAACTGACTTCACGTGTGGCAAGTTCAAAGGGCATCAGAACCTTGCACAACGTTGAAATCATTCTCCACTGCACTTGAGACAGGTGCATTCCACCTACTATATCGTGCTCAATTGTATAGGCTTGAATGGCCTTTTGCTGCTCCTCCAACCTCTGAAGCATATAGAGGGTTGAATTCCACCTCGTTACCACTTCTTGCTTCAGATGATGGCAGGGCAGGTTCAGTAGTTTTTGGTGGTGCTCCAGTTTTCTGTACGTGGTGCCTGTACGCCGAAAGTGTCCCGCAATTCTTCTGGCCACCGACAGCATCTCTTGCACGCCCCTGTCGTTTTTTAAAAAATTCTGCACCACCAAATTCAAGGTATGTGCAAAACATGGGACGTGCTGGAATTGGCCCAGATTTAATGCACACACAATATTGCTGGCGTTGTCCGATGCCACAAATCCACAGGAGAGTCCAATTGGGGTAAGCCATTCCGCGATGATCTTCCTCAGTTGCCGTAAGAGGTTTTCAGCTGTGTGCGTATTCTGGAAAGCGGTGATACAAAGCGTAGCCTGCCTAGGAAAGAGTTGGCGTTTGCGAGATGCTGCTACTGGTGCCGCCGCTGCTGTTCTTGCGGCGGGAGTCCATACATCTACCCAGTGGGCTGTCACAGTCATATAGTCCTGACCCTGCCCTGCTCCACTTGTCCACATGTCCGTGGTTAAGTGGACATTGGGTACAGCTGCATTTTTTAGGACACTGGTGACTCTTTTTCTGAGGTCTGTGTACATTTTCGGTATCGCCTGCCTAGAGAAATGGAACCTAGATGGTATTTGGTACCGGGGACACAGTACCTCCAACAAGTCTCTAGTTGGCTCTGCAGTAATGATGGATACCGGAACCACGTTTCTCACCACCCAGGATGCCAAGGCCTCAGTTATCCGCTTTGCAGTAGGATGACTGCTGTGATATTTCATCTTCCTCGCAAAGGACTGTTGAACAGTCAATTGCTTACTGGAAGTAGTACAAGTGGGCTTACGACTTCCCCTCTGGGATGACCATCGACTCCCAGCGGCAACAACAGCAGCGCCAGCAGCAGTAGGCGTTACACGCAAGGATGCATCGGAGGAATCCCAGGCAGGAGAGGACTCGTCAGACTTGCCAGTGACATGGCCTGCAGGACTATTGGCATTCCTGGGGAAGGAGGAAATTGACACTGAGGGAGTTGGTGGGGTGGTTTGCGTGAGCTTGGTTACAAGAGGAAGGGATTTACTGGTCAGTGGACTGCTTCCGCTGTCACCCAAAGTTTTTGAACTTGTCACTGACTTATTATGAATGCGCTGCAGGTGACGTATAAGGGAGGATGTTCCGAGGTGGTTAACGTCCTTACCCCTACTTATTACAGCTTGACAAAGGGAACACACGGCTTGACACCTGTTGTCCGCATTTCTGGTGAAATACCTCCACACCGAAGAGCTGATTTTTTTGGTATTTTCACCTGGCATGTCAACGGCCATATTCCTCCCACGGACAACAGGTGTCTCCCCGGGTGCCTGACTTAAACAAACCACCTCACCATCAGAATCCTCCTGGTCAATTTCCTCCCCAGCGCCAGCAACACCCATATCCTCCTCATCCTGGTGTACTTCAACACTGACATCTTCAATCTGACTATCAGGAACTGGACTGCGGGTGCTCCTTCCAGCACTTGCAGGGGGCATGCAAATAGTGGAAGGCGCATGCTCTTCACGTCCAGTGTTGGGAAGGTCAGGCATCGCAAACGACACAATTGGACTCTCCTTGTGGATTTGGGATTTCAAAGAACGCACAGTTCTTTGCGGTGCTTTTGCCAGCTTGAGTCTTTTCAGTTTTCTAGCGAGAGGCTGAGTGCTTCCATCCTCATGTGAAGCTGAACCACTAGCCATGAACATAGGCCAGGGCCTCAGCCGTTCCTTGCCACTCTGTGTGGTAAATGGCATATTGGCAAGTTTACGCTTCTCCTCCGACAATTTTATTTTAGGTTTTGGAGTCCTTTTTTTACTGATATTTGGTGTTTTGGATTTGACATGCTCTGTACTATGACATTGGGCATCGGCCTTGGCAGACGACGTTGCTGGCATTTCATCGTCTCGGCCATGACTAGTGGCAGCAGCTTCAGCACGAGGTGGAAGTGGATCTTGATCTTTCCCTAATTTTGGAACCTCAACTTTTTTGTTCTCCATATTTTATAGGCAGAACTAAAAGGCACCTCAGGTAAACAATGGAGATGGATGGATTGGATACTAGTATACAATTATGGACGGACTGCCACGGTTAGGTGGTATAAAAAAACCACGGTTAGGTGGTATATATTATAATAATAATACAATTATGGATGGACGGACTGCCTGCCGACTGCCGACACAGAGGTAGCCACAGCCGTGAACTACCGCACTGTACACTGGTTGATAAAGAGATAGTAGTATACTCGTAACAACTAGTATGACACTATGACGACGGTATAAAGAATGAAAAAAAAAACACGGTTAGGTGGTATATATTATAATAATAATACAATTATGGATGGACGGACTGCCTGCCGACTGCCGACACAGAGGTAGCCACAGCCGTGAACTACCGCACTGTACACTGGTTGATAAAGAGATAGTAGTATACTCGTAACAACTAGTATGACACTATGACGACGGTATAAAGAATGAAAAAAAAACCACGGTTAGGTGGTATATATTATAATAATAATACAATTATGGATGGACGGACTGCCTGCCGACTGCCGACACAGAGGTAGCCACAGCCGTGAACTACCGCACTGTACACTGGTTGATAAAGAGATAGTAGTATACTCGTAACAACTAGTATGACACTATGACGACGGTATAAAGAATGAAAAAAAAACCACGGTTAGGTGGTATATATTATAATAATAATACAATTATGGATGGACGGACTGCCTGCCGACTGCCGACACAGAGGTAGCCACAGCCGTGAACTACCGCACTGTACACTGGTTGATAAAGAGATAGTAGTATACTCGTAACAACTAGTATGACACTATGACGACGGTATAAAGAATGAAAAAAAAACCACGGTTAGGTGGTATATATTATAATAATAATACAATTATGGATGGACGGACTGCCTGCCGACTGCCGACACAGAGGTAGCCACAGCCGTGAACTACCGCACTGTACACTGGTTGATAAAGAGATAGTAGTATACTCGTAACAACTAGTATGACACTATGACGACGGTATAAAGAATGAAAAAAAAAACCACGGTTAGGTGGTATATATTATAATAATAATACAATTATGGATGGACGGACTGCCTGCCGACTGCCGACACAGAGGTAGCCACAGCCGTGAACTACCGCACTGTACACTGGTTGATAAAGAGATAGTAGTATACTCGTAACAACTAGTATGACACTATGACGACGGTATAAAGAATGCAAAAAAAACCACGGTTAGGTGGTATATATTATAATAATAATACAATTATGGATGGACGGACTGCCTGCCGACTGCCGACACAGAGGTAGCCACAGCCGTGAACTACCGCACTGTACACTGGTTGATAAAGAGATAGTAGTATACTCGTAACAACTAGTATGACACTATGACGGTATAAAGAATGAAAAAAAAACCACGGTTAGGTGGTATATATTATAATAATAATACAATTATGGATGGACGGACTGCCTGCCGACTGCCGACACAGAGGTAGCCACAGCCGTGAACTACCGCACTGTACACTGGTTGATAAAGAGATAGTAGTATACTCGTAACAATTAGGATGACACTATGACGGTATAAAGAATGAAAAAAAAACCACGGTTAGGTGGTAGGTATATAATAATAAATAATACAATTCTGGTCGGACGGACTGCCTGCCGTGTGCCGACACAGAGGTAGCCACAGCCGTGAACTACCGCACTGTACACTGGTTGATAAAGAGATAGTAGTATACTCGTAACAATTAGGATGACACTATGACGGTATAAAGAATGAAAAAAAAACCACGGTTAGGTGGTAGGTATATAATAATAAATAATACAATTCTGGTCGGACGGACTGCCTGCCGTGTGCCGACACAGAGGTAGCCACAGCCGTGAACTACCGCACTGTACACTGGTTGATAAAGAGATAGTAGTATACTCGTAACAATTAGGATGACACTATGACGGTATAAAGAATGAAAAAAAAACCACGGTTAGGTGGTAGGTATATAATAATAAATAATACAATTCTGGTCGGACGGACTGCCTGCCGTGTGCCGACACAGAGGTAGCCACAGCCGTGAACTACCGCACTGTACACTGGTTGATAAAGAGATAGTAGTATACTCGTAACAATTAGGATGACACTATGACGGTATAAAGAATGAAAAAAAAACCACGGTTAGGTGGTAGGTATATAATAATAAATAATACAATTCTGGTCGGACGGACTGCCTGCCGTGTGCCGACACAGAGGTAGCCACAGCCGTGAACTACCGCACTGTACACTGGTTGATAAAGAGATAGTAGTATACTCGTAACAATTAGGATGACACTATGACGGTATAAAGAATGAAAAAAAAACCACGGTTAGGTGGTAGGTATATAATAATAAATAATACAATTCTGGTCGGACGGACTGCCTGCCGTGTGCCGACACAGAGGTAGCCACAGCCGTGAACTACCGCACTGTACTGTGTCTGCTGCTAATATAGACTGGTTGATATTTAAAGAGATATTAGTAGTATACAACAATACTATACTGGTGGTCAGGCACTGGTCACCACTCCTGCAGCAAAAGTGTGCACTGTTAATTAATATAATTGTACTCCTGGCTCCTGCTAACAACCTGCAGTGCTCCCCAGTCTCCCCCACAATTAATTATAAGCTTTTAATTTATACATTGATGACTGTGCAGCACACTGGGCTGAGCTGAGTGCACACAGACTGAGTCACACTGTGTGACTGACTGTGCTGTGTATCGTTTTTTTTTTCAGGCAGAGAACGGATATAGCAGAGAGAAGTGAACGGATATATTATATTAAATAAAAGTTAACTAGCTGCTGCACTGGTCACTGACTGTGGTAAACTAACTCTGTCTGCGACTCTGCACAATCTCTCTCTATCTAATCTATCTATCTCTATTCTAATGGAGAGGACGCCAGACACGTCCTCTCCCTATCAATCTCAATGCACGAGTGAAAATGGCGGCGACGCGCGGCTCCTTATATAGAATCCGAGTCTCGCGATAGAATCCGAGCCTCGCGAGAATCCGACAGCGTCATGATGACGTTCGGGCGCGCTCGGGTTAACCGAGCAAGGCGGGAAGATCCGAGTCGCTCGGACCCGTGGCAAAAAAAGTGAAGTTCGTGCGGGTTCGGATTCAAAGAAACCGAACCCGCTCATCTCTAGGAATTATATGCCAGTAATATATCTGGAATTAGACGGCAGTAATATCTGGAATTAGATACCACTAGATAGAAACCAGATACCACTGTGACTGGAATGATGATGACCTATGCACAGTGACAGGACACTACCACACTACCCTATAGCAGCAAGATGCAGCAGAAGACACTGGACTTTTAGTCACCACAATGCAGCACAAGACAATGAGTAGTGATACTGAGCACTGATGAGAATACTAGAACTGACACGGAGCAGCAAGATACAGCAATGGACTATTGTACTGCAGTATTATATACTGGTCCCCACAATGCAGCACTGATACTGAGCACAGATAATAAGCACTGTTGAGGATACTAGATCTGACACGGAGCAGCAAGATACAGCAATGGACTTTTGTACTGCAGTATTATATACTGGTCACCACAATGCAGCACTGATACTGAGCACAGATAATAAGCACTGTTGATGATACTAGAACTGACACAGAGCAGCAAGATACAGCAATGGACTATTGTACTGCAGTATACTGGTCACCACAATGCAGCACTGATACTGAGCACAGATATTGAGCTGATATTAGCTGATAATGGGCTTTCCAGGTAGAGAACGTAGCCACGTCCTCTCCGCTCAATCTAAAATGCACGAGTGAAAATGGCAGCGACGCCCGGCTCTTTTTATGGAATACGAATCTCGCAAGAATCCGACAGCGGAATGATGAAGTTTTCCCCCGTTCGGGTTTTGCGAGTAAGGCGGGAAGAACCGAGGCTGCCTCGGACCCGTGTAAACCACGTGAAGTTCGGGGGAGTTCGGATCTCGGAGAACCGAACCCGCTCATCTCTAATATATTTATAATAGTTGTCAATGCTACATATTTTTGTACTTGCTTAAAATTGTTGAGGATCCTATTTATGGTCCACAATGTGCACTTAGTAGGAGTTAGTGGTCTATTCATGAATCAGTGAAAAGTGTGGAGAAGTGAGCCAGTGGAGAAGTTGCCCATGGCAACTAATCAGCATTGACATAATATTTATAATTTGTATACTATAAAATTATACAGAGCAGCTGATTGGTTGCCATGGGCAACTTCTCCACTGGCTCACTTCTCCACACTTTTCACTGCTTCGTGAATAGACCCCATAATTGGCTCAAAGGGGGTAAAAAATAAAATTGTATAGGTCACTGTTCATGAATAGAAAAAGCGCTTGTTAATAAGTCCCTGACTGAGGATCCTGTATTGTCCAGGACTTGTAATAAAAAGCACACAATGTAATTTTCTAATAAAATCAATGTAATATTGATAATGGATTCTCTACATACTGTATATAAATAATACCGCGTCAAAACAGGTCTCTCCGGAATTGTAGCCGTATAGAGGAGCTTTAGATGATAATAAATGCTGTGAGTACTCACAATTTCAGAGCAATTCCTATAGTAAAATAGCTCCTTAAGCTCCATATAGGCTATGACTGATGTATTGGAAAACATCCTTCCAAAAAATACATGTGTGGGTGGGCTGGTGGAATCTCTCAGCCTATGGGTAATCTTAGCCTACAGCCGCAGCTGCAGCTCTGCGTGAGTGAAAGAACAGGATTTCTTTTACTACAGTAGATATAGGGGCCGCCGGTGGTTAAATGGAGAGCCATGCTCCATGCTGTCAGATCCCAGGGCACATGAAAAGGACCCTAATGTGTTTCTCAGCCATTTAGGCCAAGCCGTTTCCTCAGAGGAAAGTGGGTGAGGGGAAGAGGACGAAAAAATGGATAGGGACAGAATACTCACCAGAATGCCACTTCACAAGACTGCTTGGACCCGGAAGAAAATGGTGGAGTCACTGCAGCTGCCAGGTCCAGGTAAGCAGTGTCGGACTGGGGCATGTAGGGCCCACTGGGGGAATGCAGTGGTAGGGGCCTATCTAAGAGGGTGTGGCCAGTCTGCAGAGGGGATGTGGCCTGCCACCTCAGGTAGGTTTGACTAACAATTAGAGAGTGCAATGTATGGGCCCCTTCATAAATATATACAGTAAATTCAGCTGCTGCATGCATGATAATGTACCAGATTAATATCAGATTAATAACAGCAATGCACTGTAGAAAATACACCACAGTCCAGTATAAGGTAACATATGTGTAATGTATAATTCAAGTGCACAGTCTGGAACCTGATCCTTAGAGCAGAGGAGGTGGGCCCCCCAGGCAGTAGGACCCACCGGTGGTTTCCCCTGTACCCCTGTGGGCCAGTCCAAGCCTGCAGGTAAGTGACCGCTGGGCCACCAGGATGTTAGGTCAGCAATCTATCATGTTGCTTGATGTGTCATCCGTGTAGCCATGATGAATGTTGATATGGTCAATGTGTCAACATTCTCTTGTGGACCTGATGCATGTTGACATGATCTAACATACCACATCAGTGGCAAACGCAGGATTTGCATGGGGGGGGTTTCCAGAACTGGGCGGAGCCAATCACGGGGGTGGGGCGACTGAGGTGACCCAGTATATGCTGGGTCCGTAAAACTAGTGTGTTTGTGTGTGTGTGTATATATAATATATATATATATATATATATATATATATCTACACATATATATATAATATATATATATATATATCTACACACACACATATATATATATATATATATAATATATATATATATACATACACACACACATACATATACACGGGTGGTCTCTCAGTATGCCGGCGGTCGGAGCTCCCGGCGACCAGCATAACCGGCGCCGGGAGCCCTGACCGCCGGCATACCGACACTTATTCTCCCTCGTGGGGGTCCACTCGACCCCCCTGGAGGGAGAATAGAATAGTGTGGTGCGCGTAGCATGGCGAGCGCAGCGAGCCCGCAAGGGGCTCATTTTGCGCTTGCCACAGTGTTGGTAAGCCGGCGGGCCGTTCCTCCCTCGGCGCCGGGAGGCCAGCCGCCGGGAGAGATCGTAGCTGAACCCATATACACATATACATAGCATATTAAACATGCATACATACATATATATATTATATATATATTACACACACATACAGTACACATATATACTACACATGTATATATATATATATCATATGTGTGTGTGTGTGTGTGTGTGTGTGTGTGTGTGTGCGTGTGTTTATATGTATGTATGTATGTATGTATGTATATACATGTGTATATATGTAGGCACATGGATATATATGTACTATAATTAAAATAAAGTAAACTTTTATTGCACTTGCAAGTGCCACCAGGAAGACAGCAGGCTGCAGAGGACGCTAGACAGTCATTAATAATACTCATGCAGCTAAAAAAAAAAAAAAAAAAATTTTTTTTTTTTTTTTTTTTTTTAGTGGAGGGGGTTTCTGGGTACTCGGAAACCCCCCCCTGGGTGCGCCACTGCACATCCAGGTTTAATAAATGAAAAAATATTGAAAAGTGAGCAGTAGGTGTCCTCAGAATTCTCCCACCCACGTGTTATATTACTTCCGAAAACAATGAAATAGCTGACTCGTTATGAATACTATCTGTCTTGGCGTTCTGCTGTGGCTATTTATAGGATTGCTTCAGTCCAGACAAGTTCTGCATTTGTGTGCACTGTGCATATGATTGGGAAATAGCACAAGGAAATCACTCCACTTGACACCTAGATGTCCGTGATGCTATAGTCATTAAGAGCTGGAATAGAAATGTTACGCTTAGTCCGGGTTCTCCACAGGGCAACGTGGAAGGCGGGCTGGTCGGCTGCATTTCTTTTAAAGGGAGAGATGTGAAAATTCTGAATTAATGTGTTGGGCTGGACCAGTCCATCAAAAACATACTGTAAGTTAACAATTTTTATATTATTGATGGATTCTTATATAGAAATCATTGGACTGTACAGAGGTAACAAGCTGACTGCACACATGTTACAATATTGTTAAATTTTGCTGTCATTGTAGTGCTTCTCCATTGATTGCAGTGCATACAATATTACAGGAGTAGGCAATTTATGGGGCTCAGCTGCTGTGTAACTACATATCCCAGCATGGTCTGCCCAGAGCTGGCTCTACCATTAGGCAGCTTTAGGCGGCTGCCTAGGGGCACCGGTCCCTGGAGGGCGCCACTGAATTCATCTAGCAAAAAACTGAATGATATCTCTGTATGCGACCTCCTCCTTTTACACTGCGCTGGCTGCTGCTGCGGGTCTAATCAGGTGCAGCTGCTGCTATCAGGTTGTACCACATAGTGTCTCAGCACTTCCTCCGTACTGACACGTGTAACGGTACTTAGGAGGCAGATATAACTATGACTTCCGAGGGGAGCCCCCGCGGCCGCTCCTCATAGGGGGTAATTCCAAGTTGATCGCAGCAGGAATTTTGTTAGCAGTTGGGCAAAACCATGTGCACTGCAGGTGAGGCAGATATACCATGTGCAGAGAGAGTTAGATTTGGGTGGGTTATTTTATTTCTGTGCAGGGTAAATACTGGCTGCTTTATTTTTACACTGCAAATTAGATTGCAGATTGAACACACCACACCCAAATCTAACTCTCTCTGCCCATGTTAAATCTGCCTCCCCTGCAGTGCACATGGTTTTGCCCAACTGCTAACAAAATTCCTGCTGCGATCAACTTGGAATTACCCCCATAGCCCTTATGTACCTCCTCCAGGCCCCTGGATCCCGGCTCACCAGGAGTAAGCAGCACCTGACAACATGTCTGAACCCAGCAGCGTTGCTGTAATGTTGCTGCCGCCTGTAAGGGGAACCGTGCCAATTATGAAGGAAAACAAGAAAAACTTTTAGATAAGTAACCCATGGGGGTTTCTGTTGAACCACACACACAGTACAGATCTTACAGCCCAATGGGTGGTTTGCACTTGTAAACAGCATAATAGGGAAAACACAGGTACTGGGGCACAATACAGTATATATGGAGAAGGTGGGGGTTAGTCATGAACTTACAGATGGGGGATGGAACACAATAAGGAGCGTGCAAATATATGTATGTGTGTATATATGTATGTATGTATACACAATTACGATTAAATATCCCCTCCACACCAGTGGCGTGCAGTGAGGTCAGTGGCTGTTGAGGCATGCCCACTAAAGCTGCCGCTATGGCCGCTGCCAGAGGCGAGTTTAGACCTCACAGAGCCCTAAGCAACACACCGATTTGGGGCCCCCTTCCTCATACAATCCATAGTACTATGGGGGTCATTCCGAGTTGATCGCTAGCTGCCGTTGTTCGCAGCACAGCGATCAGGTTAAAAATCTGCATTTATGCGTATGCGTATACATCGCAATGCGCAGGTGCGTCGTATGGGTACAAAGTCCATTGTGGTTTTGCACTGGTTCTAGCCGGCCGCAAGGAAATTGACAGAAAGTGGGCGTTTGTGGGTGTCAACTGACAGTTTTCAGGGAGTGCTTAGAAAAACACAGGCATGGCAGAAAAAACACAGGCGTGGCTGGGCGTTCGCTGGGCGGGTGTGTGACGTCAAAAGCTGTCCCTCCGTTGTTAGAATAAACGCACATGAAGAGTAACTACAGGGCTGGTCTTGTTTTGCACAAAATTATTTTGCAGGCGCTCTGGCGTTCGCACTTCTGCAAAGCTAAAATACACTCCCCAGTGGGCGGCGACAATGCGTTTGCACGGTTGCTAAAAGTAGCCAGCGAGCTCTGCTTGTGGTGGAGGCTGGAGACAAGCAGAGTCATCCCTGGCCAGCAGTACCAGTTTAGGAATGCGCTCTACCTAGCGCAGTTTAGGAACAAGCTGCAGGCAGGGAGGGTTAGGGTAATAACCTAACAGTTTTCAGTATTCTAACCATCGTCATCTCAAGCGCCACGATTCTAATACCATCCCTCACAGTGGTTGAAGTGGGGATATGGAAAAGTGAAGGTTGCAATTATGTGCGCACCGAAGGCATGTATGCCCTGGATAAGGGGGCATGGTCACTCACAAGGGGGCGCATCTTTCAGTGTAGTTTACCACACCATATACTCCTTATACACCACAATAGTAGGACCCCTTATACTGTCTAGTACTGGTGCCCATTTCACATTATACCACACAGTATGTGCGGAAATTCACATTATAGCACACAGAATGAGCCGAAATTCACATTATAGCACACAGAATGAGCCGAAATTCACATTATACCACACAGAATGAGCCAAAATTCACATTATAGCACACAGAATGAGCCGAAATTCACATTATACCACACGTTATGAGCCTGAATTCACATTTTACCACACAGAATGAGTCAAAATTCACATTATAGCACACAGAATGAGCCAAAATTCACATTATAGCACACAGTATGAGCCGAAATTCACATTATAGCACATGGCATGAGCCGAAAGTCACATTATAGCACACAGTATGAGCCAAAATTCACATTATAGCACACAGTATGAGCCAAAATTCACATTATAGCACACAATATGAGCCGAAATTCATATTATGCCACATGGAATGAGAAAAAATTCAGGGAGAGTGACAGCAGGAACAGGGAGAGTGAAAGAGGGACATGGAAAGTGACAGCAGGGACAGGGAGAGTGAAAGAGGGACAGGGCAAGTGACAGCAGGGACATAGGGACAGGGACATGGAGAGGGACAGGGAAAGTGACAGCAGGGACATAGGGATGGGGAGAGTGACAGAGAGAGGGACAGCAAGGGCATACTGTAGGGACTAGGGAGAGAGAAAGGCAGCAGGGTAAGATTACCTATTTAGCAGCGGAGGTTCTAAGGATGCTGTGGTCTGCGGTGCGGTGGATGAGGAGGCTGTGGTCAGCATTGGTGCGGAAGAGGCAGAGGTGCAGTGAAAGAGGGCGGCGGCGCGGCTGAGGGTGGTGGAGGTGTAGCAAGGAGTAGGCAGAGGGCGGAGGCGGTGCAAGGAGGAGGAGGCTGTGGTCGGCGACACTGCGGCTCCTATGACTGCAGCGCTACTATTTCAAATCTGCTGCAGACCGGCAGCCTATCAGGAGCGGTACACCACAGAAGAGACACTTATACACATTACACCACAGAAGAGACACTTATACACATTACACCACAGAAGAGACACTTATGCACATTACACCACAGAAGATCCTTATGTATATTTTAAAACAAACTGATTTATTTTATTTATAAAAAATAAATACATATAATAAATATAACATGTATGTTTGTTGTATTAAAAATCCTAGTACCGGTATTCACATATATGGACAGACAAATAGTATGAAAAAGAGTAACTGAAGATTCAGAGTGGAGAGAATAGAGTAGGTTATTGAGACAAATAAAATAAAATAGGATGGAGTGGGTAGAAAGTAACGCTAGTGTGCGTTTTACTCTACCCACCAATATGTATGTTGTTTCTTCAAATGGATACCTTTATAGTGTGTTACTTACGTAATCTCCGTTGCCGGAGGTGCCTGTCCGCACTGGTCCGAAATGAGCCCCTTGGAGTCCGACTGGATGTCCCTGCCGGGGCGCGTATGTGCGCTGGTTCGGGGTCCGACTGGATGTCCCTGCTGGAGGCGCGTGCGGGCGCTGGTCGGGGGATGAGCGGCGCTGATCGGGGGTGGTGGTGCAGGTGATTAGCAGTGAGCCACGGTGAGCTAGGGGAGATGAGCGAGGGGTGGTGGTTGTGAGCAGTGAGCGGCGGTGAGCTGGGGGTGATGAGTGGCGCTGAGCGGGGGGGTGATGGTCGGTGAGCAGCTGTGATGAGCGTCGGTGAGCGGGGGGGCTGGGAGTGATGATGTGATGAGGGGGGGGCTGGGAGTGATGATGTGATGAGGGGGGGCTGGGAGTGATGAGCGGTGAGCTGCTGTCATGAGTGGGGGGGCTGGGAGTGATGAGCGGTGAGCTGCTGTGAGGAGGGGGGGGGCTGGGGGTGATGAGCGGTGAGCTGCTGTGATGAGTGGCGGGGGCTGGGGGTGATGAGCGGTGAGCTCCTGTGATGAGGGGGGGGGGCTGGGGGGTGATGATGTGATGGGGGGCTGGGGGTGATGAGCGGTGAGCTCCTGTGATGAGGGGGTGGGCTGGGGGGTGATGAGCGGTGAGCTGCTGTGATGAGGGGGGAGGGAGTGATGATGTGATGGGGGGCTGGGAGTGATGAGCGGTGAGCTGCTGTGATGAGGGGGGGGGGCGGGGGGTAATGAGCAGTGAGCTGCTATGATGAGGGGGGGGAGGCTGGGAGTGATGATGTGAGGGGGGGCTGGGAGTGATGAGCGGTGAGCTGCTGTGATGAGGGGGGGTCTGGGGGGTGATGAGCGGTAAGCTGCTGTGATGAGGGAGGGGAGGCTGGGAGTGATGATGTGATGGGGGGGCTGGGAGTGATGAGCGGTGAGCTGCTGTGATGAAGGGGGGGCTGGGGGGTGATGAGCGGTGAGCTACTGTGATGAGGGGGGGGCTGGGAGTGATGATGTGAGGGGGTGGCTGGGAGTGATGAGCGGTGAGCTGCTGTAATAGGGGGGGGCTGGGGGTGATGATGTGATGGGGGCTGGGGGTGATGAGCGGTGTGCTGCTGTGATGAGGGGGGGGGGGGACTGGGGGGTGATGACCGGTGAGCTAGGGTGGATGAGCAGCTGTGATGAGTGGCGGTGAGCGGGGAGGGGGGCTGGGGTGATGATGTGATGAGGAGGGGGGCTGGGGGTGATGAGCGTCGGCGTGATGAGGGGCGCCGGCGGTGACTGGGGGGGCTGGGGGTGATGAGCGGCGGGGATGGGTCCTGGGGGTGATGAGCGGGGGCGTGATGAGCACTGGGCACTGCACTGATGAGCGGGTGATGAGCGGTGAGGCTGCGGGTGATGAGCGGCGGTGATGAGCGCGGCGGCGGTGAGCGGAGGGGCTGCGGGTGATGAGCGGCGGTGATGAGCGCAGCGGCGGTGAGCGGAGGGGCTGCGGGTGATGAGCAGCGCCCGTCGCTCTATGCGGCCTTGTAGTCAGGGGAGCAGAGGCGGCCAGGGACTCACAAGAAGTTCAGAGGGCCTGGCTGGCCGGATGAATGGAAGCGGGACCCGACCCAAGTCAGAACAGCTGTAGGCCGGTGATCGTCAGCGGAACTAATGGGAAGCTCAAATTCTTTTGCCCAATCATATTTGCATCAGTGACAGGGGCGTGCTTTCATATGGGCTGAAAGCACGCCCCTGTCACTGAGGCACTCACACTAGTGCCGCTTATACTGGTTTTTGTAATGGGCTTTTACAGCCCTGTCCTTGGCCCCGCCCCCTGCCCACCCCCCGCTTCCGGCTCTTTGACATTATACACAGGAGGCATCGCTCTCGGTGCCTCTAAAAAATGTTTTAACCTGTTTTTAAATGTAGAATTTATACAATAATATAAAGCATATACTTAGGACACAGAATATGTGTCATAAGTATCTTCTTTATATTATTGTAATCATTAATGACAGGGGAGAACGACAGGGGAGGCACTGCCTCCCCTGCCTCCCCTGACTGCACGTCCCTGCTCCACACCCCATATGCAGATGCAATATACATCCGGCACTCAGCAAAATGTGAAACTGGTCTCAGTGTCCTATACAATTGCTAACATGCCAGCTAATGTGTATACATAGGGAGAAAGAATGGCCATCACTCAAGGATTGGAAAGTGAAAGTATATTGTGAACAATGTCACAAAATTTAGTGTCTTTGGTTACAATTTACTTTTTCACTTTAAAAGTCCTGAGTGTGGTCCCTTTTCTCAGTATATGTATAATGATGCAATTCACATCCCCCCCAGCTAGTGGCCATCTGCATCTTGTCTCCGGGAGGTTGGGAGTGAGGGAGTTGCCGGCAGGGGGTGCTAGGCTGAAGCTTTGCCTAGGGTGCAGAGAGACCTTGCACCGGCCCTGGCTCTGCCACAGTTTTACTGTTATAACAGGGACATAACTAGCGGTATGTGATTAGGGGGTTGTACCATTGCTGCTCAATCGCACCTGCATTTGGCTAGCATGTTGAGTGAAATGGCCACCTGCAGGTAGTTTGGCCCTCCAGCTGTTGCTGAACTACACATACCAGCATGCCCTGCTACAGTCTTGCTATTTGACCATGCTAAACCTGTTGCAGGGCATGCTGGGATGTGTAGTTCAACAACAGCTGGGGGGGCCACAGGTTCCCCACCCATGTAGTAGAGTAACAGGAGTATCAATATGACTCTCCAAGCACTCACATTGCAGCTTGTAGAGCTGCCTGGGAAGCATCCTTTCGACACTCCAGGCACTCCTCTTCTTGCTGGTCTAGGTGGTTCCATGACATGACATCATGATGTCAAGGGGTTTGGGGAATGGGGCTGGCACAAAGAATATTTTAGCACTGCTATGGCTCTGAGTCAGCACATGATAAATTTGTGGCAGGGCATGTTGGGACTTTACAGTAGTTCTGTAGCACCTGGAGTGTCACAGCACAGCAGTACAGCAAGGTATCTTATTAGTCACTTGACCCCATAATAAAATTTGTAGGGGAAGGTCAGATGATGCTGACATAACTGTCTTCTTCAGAAAAGCAGAGCCATGGCCTTTATCACAGACTAACAAACATCAACAGAACCTATATAAGTGCTATATATATATATATATATATATATATATATATATATATATACATATTCACATTACAGTGCCAGGGGAGCACATCATTTTATATTGGCTGTGTATCCCTTCAAATACCAGTAGTAGTGCCACTTGCAATATAGCAGCAAAGATGTCCATTATTTTACACCAACATGGTTCCTAATAAACCTTAGTCATAGAAGGATACTCCTATTATATCATATAGAAATGGATGACATTATACTAACAGATTACAGTATATTGGTAGAGATCCCAATAAAAGAAGTAATTAATTTTGACAGCTTCTGGGGTAATGTGGGAGAGCAGACACAAAGGGAGAACTTATTAAACGCTCCTCATGCTTATTCCGGTGGAGCCAGAGACTAGCTTACAGGATCTATGTGACATCACGCAGTGCTCCTCTGGGAATGTTTTCCAGAGGCACAGTAGCAAAGCTCAGTAATAGTGATATTAATATTGGTCTAAACTAGAGATGAGCGGGTTCGGTTCGTCGAGAACCGAACCCCCCCGAACTTCACGTGTTTTACACGAGTCCGAGGCAGCCTCAGATCTTCCTGCCTTGCTCGGTTAACCCGAACGAGGCCGAACGTCATCATACCGCTGTCTAATTCTCGCGAGTTCGTATTCCATATAAAAAGCTGCGCGTCGCCGCCATTTTCACTTGTGCATTGGAGATTGAGCGGAGAGGACGTGGCTACGTTCTCTGCCTGAAACACTCAATATCTGTGGTCAGTGTGCTGCAAATATCTGTGCTCAGTGTGCTACATTGTGGTGGCCACCAGTATATTATAGTAGAATAGTACAGTAGGCCATTGCTGTATCTTGCAGCTCCGTGTCAGACTCAGTTCTAGACAGTATCCTGATAAGTGCTCAATATCTCCTGCATTGTTGTGTGACCAGTATATACTATATAGCAGTACAGTGCAGCATTTTTGTGACCACCACTATATAGTAGTACAGTACAGTAGGCCATTGCTGTATCTTGCAGCTCCATATCACTTCAAGTATCCAAATCTGTGCTGCATTGTTGTGAGCAGTATATAGTAATACAGTGCAGCATTTTGGTGACCACAGGTATATAGTAGTACAGTACAGTAGGCCATTGCTATTGATATATTACTGGCATATAATTCCACACATTAAATAATGTGAATATGAAGAACAAAAATGTGGAGGGTAAAATAGGGAAAGATCAAGATCCACTTCACTTCAATGCCATCAACGTCGTCTGCCAAGGCCGATGCCCAATGTCATAGTAGAGAGCATGTAAAATGACCCAAAAATCTAAATTAAAAGCGTCTGAGGAGAAGCGTAAACATGCCAATATGCCATTTACGACACGGAGTGCAAGGAACGGCTGAGGCCCTGGCCTATGTTCATGGCTAGTGGTTCAGCTTCACATGTGGAGGGAAGCACTCATCCTCCCGCTAGAAAAATGAAAAGAGTTAAGCTGGCAAAAGCACAGCAAAGAACTGTGCGTTCTTCTAAATCACAAATCCCCAAGGAGAGTCCAATTGTGTCGGTTGCGATGCCTGACCTTCCCAACAGTGGACGGGAAGAGGTGGCTCCTTCCACCATTTGCACGCCCCCTGCAAGTGCTGGAAGGAGCACCCACAGTCCAGTTCCTGATAGTCAAATTGAAGATGTCACTGTTGAAGTACACTAGGATGAGTATATGGGTGTTGCTGGCGCTGAGGAGGAAATTGACAAGGAGGATTCTGATGGTGAGGTGGTTTGTTTAAGTCAGGCACCCGGGGAGACACCTGTTGTCTGTGAGATGAATATGGCCATTGACATGCCTGGTCAAAATACAAAAAAAATCACCTCTTCTGTGTGGAATTATTTTAACAGAAATGCGGACATCTGGTGTCAAGCCGAGTGTTGCCGTTTTCAAGTTGTAATAAGTAGGGGTAAGGACGTTAACCACCAAGGAACATCCTCCCTTATACGTCACCTGGAGCGAATTCATCAGAAGTCATTGACAAGTTCAAAAACTTTGGGTGACAGCGGAAGTAGTCCACTGACAACTAAATCCCTCCTTCCTCTTGTAACCAAGCTCCTGCAAACCACACCACCAACTCCCTCAGTGTCAATTTCCTCCTTAGACAGGAACGCCAATAGTCCTGCAGGCCATGTCACTGGTAAGTCTGACGAGTCCTCTCCTAACTGGGATTCCTCCAATGGATCCTTGAGTGTAACGCCTACTGCTGCTGGCTCTGCTATTGTTGCTGCTGGGAGTCGATCGTCATCCCAGAGGGGAAGTTGGAAGACCACTTGTACTACTTCCAGTAAGCAATTGACTGTCCAACAGTCCTTTGCGAGGAAGATGAAATATCACAGCAGTCATCCTGTTGCAAAGCGAATAACTCAGGCCTTGGCAGCTGTGTTGGTGTTAGACATGCGTCCGGTATCCGCCGTTAGTTCATAGGGACTTAGAGAATTTCTTAAGGTAGTGTGTCCCCGGTACCAAATGCCATCTAGGTTCCACTTCTCTAGGCAGGCGATACCGAGAGAATGTACACAGACCTCAGAAAAAGAGTCACCAGTGTCCTAAAAAATGCAGTTGTACCCAATGTCCATTTAACCACGGACATGTGGACAAGTGGAGCAGGGCAGACTCAGGACTATATGACTGTGACAGCCCACTGGGTAGATGTATTGCCTCCCGCAGAAACAACAGCAGCGGCGGCACCAGTAGCAGCATCTCGCAAACGCAAACTCGTTCCTAGGCAGGCTACGCTTTGTATCACCGCTTTCCATAAGAGGCACACAGCTGACAACCTTTTACGGAAACTGATGAACATCATCGCAGATTGGCTTACACCAATTGGACTCTCCTGGGGATTTGTGACATCGGACAAAGCCACCAATATTGTGCGTGCATTACATGTGGGCAAATTCCAGCACGTCCCATGTTTTGCACATACAATGAATTTAGTGGTGCAGAATTTTTTTTTAAAACGACAGGGGCGTGCAAGAGATGCTGTCGGTGGCCAAAAAAATTGCGGGCCACTTTCGGCATTCAGCCACCGCGTGCCGAAGACTGGAGCACCAGCAAACACTCCTGAACCTGCCCCGCCATCAGCTGAAGCAAGAGGTGGTACCGAGTTGGAATTCAACCCTCTATATGCTTCAGAGGATGGAGGAGCCATTCAAGCCTATACATCTGCCTACGATATAGGCAAAGGAGGGGGAATGCACCTGACTGAAGCGCAGTGGAGAATGATTTCAACGTTGTTCAAGGTTCTGCAACCCTTTGAACTTGCCACACGTGAAGTCAGTTCAGACACTGCCAGCCTGAGTCAGGTCATTCCCATCATCAGGCTTTTGCAGAAGCAGCCGGAGAGATTGAAGGAGGAGCTAAAACGGAGCGATTCCGCTAGGCATGTGGGACTTGTGGATGGAGCCCTTAATTTGCTTAACCAGGATTCACGGGTGGTCAATCTGTTGAAATCAGAGCACTACATTTTGGCCACCGTGCTCGATCCTAGGTTTAAAGCCTACGTTGTATCTCTCTTTCCAGCAGACACAAGTCTGCAGATGTTCAAAGACCTGCTGGTGAGACACTTGTCAAGTCAAGCGGAACGTGACCTGCCAACAGCTCCTCCTTCATTTTCTACCGCCACTGGAGCTGCCAGGAAAAGGATCAGATTTCCAAAACCCGCCGTTGGCAGTGATGCAGGGCAGTCAGGAGCGAAAACTGACATCTGGTCCAGACTGAAGGACCTACCAACGATTACTGACATGTCGTCTACTGTCACTGCATATGATTCTGTCACCATTGAAAGAATGGTGGAGGATTATATGAGTGACAGCATCCAAGTAGGCACGTCAGACAGTCTGTACGTATACTGGCAGGAAAAAGAGGCAATTTGGAGGCCCTTGCACAAACTGGCTTTATTTTACCTAAGTTGCCCCCCCCTCCAGTGTGTACTCCGAAAGAGTGTTTAGTGCAGCTGGTCACCTTGTCAGCAATTGGCGTAACAGGTTACTTCCAGAAAATGTGGAGAAGATGATGTTCATTAAAATGAATTATAATCAATTCCTCCGTGGAGACATTTACCAGCAATTGCCTCCAGAAAGTACACAGGGACCTGTGATGGTGGATTCCAGTGGGGACAAATTAATACTCTGTGAGGAGGGGGATGTACACAGTGAAAAGGGAGAGGAATCGGAGGATGATGATGAGGTCGACATCTTGCTTCTGTAGAGCCAGTTTGAGGAAGGAGATATTGATTGCTTCTTTTTTTGGTGGGGGCCCAAACCAACCAGTCATTTCAGCCACAGTCGTGTGGCAGACCTTGTGGCTGAAATGATGGGGTTGTTAAAGTGTGCATGTCCTGTTTATACAACATAAGGGTGGGTGGGAGGGCCCAAGGACAATTCCATCTTGCACCTCTTTTTTTTATTTATCTTTGCATCATGTGCTGTTTGGGGTCAATTTTTTTAAGTGCCATCCTGTCTGACACTGCAGTGCCACTCCTAGATGGGCCAGGTGTTTATGCCGCCCACTTGGGTCGCTTAGCTTAGTCATCTAGCGACCTCGGTGCAAATTTTAGGACTAAAAATAATATTTTGAGGTGTGAGGTGTTCAGAATAGACTGGAAATTAGTGGAAATTATGGTTATTGAGGTTAATAATACTATAGGATCAAAATTACCCCCAAATTCTATGATTTAAGCTGTTTTTGAGGGTTGTTTTTTTTTAAAAACACCCGAATCCGACAAAAATTTTTAAGGGATGTTTTGCCAAAACGCATCCGAATCTAAAACACGACCGCGGAACCGAATCCAAAACCAAAACACCAAACCCGAAAAATTTCCGGTGCACATCTCTAGATAGAATCCCGTTACTGAGCCTCTGTAAAACATTTAATAGAATCCAGCCTTTGTGATAAATCATGGATGGGCTGGATTTTGTGGCGGGGCCCTTAGGATCCGCTGGGCCCCAGGCCGTGCACAGGTTACTTTAGGGGAAATTCAGGCCTGGTTCCGACCACCCATACATTAATCCAGGTATCCCAATATATCTGCAGATACATCAGCCATGCTGCAGGGCTGACATGATATGTCTGAGAACTCTGTCGTTCACAGACATATCGGGTATACACATCCACCAAGTGGCTCACGATATATCAGCCAGTGTGTACCCAGTTATACAGGGCAGAAGATGTGCTAAGAATTTGCTCTTTGCCACACATAAAACCCAACTGAGAGGTGCACCTGAAACATAGGTCTATCAACCAATATCAAATTCAAAATAATCAAACTTTACTGTTATTCCAAAGAAACGCTGAGTCCAAATTAGTTTATGACTAGGTATACATGTTACAGCACAAGCCATTTTATTAACAGGTGAGGATATGGTAAAGATGTGAAGTTCAGCAGATACAAAACTACAACTTTGCCTGACAATGTGGTATACATAGAATTACTGCTATTTATATTATACAGCATATTAATACATTAAAATTAGTGATGTTCACCGGACATTTTTCGGGTTTTGTGTTTTGGTTTTGGATTCGGTTACGCGGACGTGTTTTGGATTCGGACGCGTTTTGGCAAAACCTCCCTGAAAATTTTTTGTCGGATTCGGGTGTGTTTTGGATTCGGGTGTTTTTTACAAAAACCCCTCAAAAACAGCTTAAATCATAGAATTTGGGGGTCATTTTGATCCCATAGTATTATTAACCTCAATAACAATAATGTACACTCATTTTCAGTCTATTCTGAACACCTCACACCTCACAATATTATTTTTAATCCTAAAATTTGCACCGAGGTCGCTGGATGACTAAGCTAAGCGACCCAAGTGGCCGACACAAACACCTGGCCCATCTAGGAGTGGCACTGCAGTGTCAGGCAGGATGGCACTTCAAAAAAATAGTCCCCAAACAGCACATGATTCAAAGAAAAAAAGAGTTGCACCAAGGTCGCTGGATGGCTAAGCTAAGCGACACAAGTGGCCGACACAAACACCTGGCCCATCTAGGAGTGGCACTGCAGTGTCAGGCAGGATGGCACTTCAAAAAAATAGTCCCCAAACAGCACATGATGCAAAGAAAAATGAAAGAAAAAAGAGGTGCAAGATGGAATTGTCCTTGGGCCCTCCCACCCACCCTTATGTTGTATAAACAGGACATGCACACTTTAACAAACCCATCAATTCAGTGACAGGGTCTGCCACACAACTGTGACTGAAATGACTGGTTGGTTTGGGTCCCCACCAAAAAAGAAGCAATCAATCTCTCCTTGCACAAACTGGCTCTACAGAGGCAAGATGTCCACCTCCTCCTCATCGTCCGATTCCTCACCCCTTTCACTGTGTACATCCCCCTCCTCACAGATTATTAATTCGTCCCCACTGGAATCCACTATCTCAGGTCCCTGTGTACTATCAGGAGGCAATTGCTGGTGAATGTCTCCACGGAGGAATTGATTATAATTCATTTTGATGAACATCATCTTCTCCACATTTTCTGGAAGTAACCTCGTACGCCGATTGCTGACAAGGTGAGCGGCTGCACTAAACACTCTTTCGGAGTACACACTGGAGGGTGGGCAACTTAGGTAAAATAAAGCCAGTTTCTGCAAGGGCCTCCAAATTGCCTCATTTTCCTGCCAGTATACGTACGGACTGTCTGACGTGCCTACTTGGATGCGGTCACTCATATAATCCTCCACCATTCTTTCAATGGTGAGAGAATCATATGCAGTGACAGTAGACGACATGTCAGTAATCGTTGGCAGGTCCTTCAGTCCGGACCAGATGTCAGCACTCGCTCCAGACTGCCCTGCATCACCGCCAGTGGGAGGGCTCGGAATTCTTAGCCTTTTCCTCGCACCCCCAGTTGCGGGAGAATGTGAAGGAGGAGCTGTTGACGGGTCATGTGCCGCTTGACTTGACAATTTTCTCACCAGCATGTCTTTGAACCTCTGCAGACTTGTGTCTGCCGGAAAGAGAGATACAACGTAGGTTTTAAATCTAGGATCGAGCACGGTGGCCAAAATGTAGTGCTCTGATTTCAACAGATTGACCACCCGTGAATCCTGGTTAAGCGAATTAAGGGCTCCATCCACAAGTCCCACATGCCTAGCGGAATCGCTCTGTTTTAGCTCCTCCTTCAATGTTTCCAGTTTCTTCTGCAAAAGCCTGATGATGGGAATGACCTGACTCAGGCTGGCAGTGTCTGAACTGACTTCACGTGTGGCAAGTTCAAAGGGTTGCAGAACCTTGCACAACGTTGAAATCATTCTCCACTGCGCTTGAGTCAGGTGCATTCCCCCTCCTTTGACTATATCATAGGTAGATGTATAGGCTTGAATGGCCTTTTGCTACTCCTCCATCCTCTGAAGCATATAGAGGGTTGAATTCCACCTCGTTACCACCTCTTGTTTCAGATGATGGCGGGGCAGGCTCAGGAGTGTTTGCTGGTGCTCCAGTCTTCAGCACGCGGTGGCTGAATGCCGAAAGTGGCCCACAATTCTTCGGGCCACCGACAGCATCTCTTGCATGCCCCTGTCGTTTTTTAAATAATTCTGCACCACCAAATTCAATGTATGTGCAAAACATGGTACGTGCTGGAATTTGCCCAGATGTAATGCACGCACAATATTGCTGGCGTTGTCCGATGTCACAAATCCCCAGGAGAGTCCATTTGGGGTAAGCCATTCTGCGATGATGTTCATCAGTTTCCGTAATAGGTTGTCAGCTGTGTGCCTCTTCTGGAAAGCGGTGATACAAAGCGTAGCCTGCCTAGGAACGAGTTGGCGTTTGCGAGATGCTGCTACTGGTGCCGCCGCTGCTGTTCTTGCTGCGGGAGGCAATACATCTACCCAGTGGGCTGTCACAGTCATATAGTCCTGAGTCTGCCCTGCTCCACTTGTCCACATGTCCGTGGTTAAGTGGACATTGGGTACAACTGCATTTTTTAGGACACTGGTGACTCTTTTTCTGAGGTCTGTGTACATTTTCGGTATCGCCTGCCTAGAGAAATGGAACCTAGATGGTATTTGGTACCAGGAACACAGTATCTCAATCAAGTCTGTAGTTGCCTGTGAATTAACGATGGATACCGGAAACACGTTTCTCACCGCCCAGGCTGCCAAGGCCTGAGTTATCCGCTTTGCAGCAGGATGACTGCTGTGATATTTCATCTTCCTCGCAAAGGACTGTTGGACAGTCAATTGCTTACTGGAAGTAGTACAAGTGGTCTTCCAACTTCCCCTCTGGGATGACGATCGACTCCCAGCAGCAGTAGGCGTTACACTCAAGGATGCATCGGAGGAATCCCAGGCAGGAGAGGACTCGTCAGACTTGCCAGTGACATTGCCTGCAGGACTATTGGCTGTCCTGTGTAAGGAGGAAATTGACACTGAGGGAGTTGGTGGTGTGGTTTGCAGGAGCTTGGTTACAAGAGGAAGGGATTTAGTGGTCAGTGGACTGCTTCCGCTGTCATCCAAAGTTTTTGAACTTGTCACTGACTTATGATGAATGCGCTGCAAGTGACGTATAAGGGAGGATGTTCCGAGGTGGTTAACATCCTTACCCCTACTTATTACAGCTTGACAAAGGCAACACACGGCTTGACACCTGTTGTCCGCATTTGTGTTAAAATAATTCCACACAGAAGAGGTGATTTTTTTTTGTAATTTGACCAGGCATGTCAGTGGCCATATTCGTCCCACAGACAACAGGTGTCTCCCCGGGTGCCTGACTTAAACAAACCACCTCACCATCAGAATCCTCCTTGTCAATTTCCTCCTCAGCGCCAGCAACACCCAAATCCTCATCCTGGTGTACTTCAACAGTGACATCTTCAATTTGACTATCAGGAACTGGACTGCGGGTGCTACTTCCAGCACTTGCAGGGGGCATGCAAATGGTGGAAGGCGCCACCTCTTCCCGTCCAGTGTTGGGAAGGTCAGGCATCGCATCCGACACAATTGGACTCTCCTTGGGGATTTGTGATTTAGAAGAACGCACAGTTCTTTGCTGTGCTTTTGCCAGCTGTTATGCACACCAGTGCCAGCAGGAATGTACTGGTGTCTGAACTGTTATGCACACCAGTGCCTGCAGGAATGTACTGGTGTTTGAACTGTTATGCACACCAGTGCCTGCAGGAATGTACTGGTGTCTGAACGGATAGGGATGCAAAACAAATGAACTCACAGACAGACTAGGGAATATGACATTACGTACACAGAAGGTGATAGGGTAACAAAATAAACACAAAGTGAACAGAGAAGCCCAGAGGCTAAGAAACTGGGTGTCCCCCTAGTATTAGTAATGCTCTGATGGAAAAAGCAAGATGTTGTGTTTTAATACGTAGAGAACCCGAAATGCTGTTGCTAAGGGCAACAGCAAAACCCTAAAGGGTTACCAACGGGTGTGGCAGTAAACTCCTTGGTCAGAGATGGAGTGATAGACACAAGGAGAGTCTCCACAATCCTAATCCTCACTTGCAGTGCACAGGTTCAGCTTACTGCCACTAAACTGACACCTGAACCCCTTGCACAGTGAGACAGGATTTAGGCAGGCAAATCTGAGAATACAGCCGCAAACTTGCTAAGTTCACAGAGTAGCAACAGAACCCCAGCAAGTTAAACGACTGACTCCAGTCTTACTGCTAGGTCTGGACTGGCAGAGTGTAGTACCAAATCCCCAGGCCTATTTGCAGTAAGCAACAACAAATACAAAGCTGCACAGTACTGGCTAACTTTCAGGAACTGACTAACCAACAAAGATTCAGCAGCATCTGCTTAACCTGAGAAGAGGCCTTATATAGCAGGTGCTGTCCACGCCCCACTCAGACCTCACAGACTGTGAGCACAAAAACCAGCACCGGATCCCCTGCCGTGCACAGAGCCTGTAACCACTGCACAGCAAAAGACCCGAACCGGAGTATCAGCTGCGCTCAGGTTACTCTGCTAGCACTTGTCTCCCGGTTGCCTTGACGACGTGGCAGCACAGGGCAGGAGACCCTAACACCAGCTTAAGTCTTTTCATTTTTGTAGTGAGAGGATGAGTGCTTCCATCCTCATGTGAAGCTGAACCACTAGCCATGAACATAGGCCAGGGCCTCAGCCGTTCCTTGCCACTCCGTGTCGTAAATGGCATATTGGCAAGTTTACGCTTCTCATCAGACGCTTTCAATTTTGATTTTTGGGAAATTTTACTGAACTTTTGTGTTTTGGATTTTACATGTTCTCTACTATGACATTGGGCATCGGCCTTGGCAGACAACGTTGATGGCATTTCATCGTCTCGGCCATGACTAGTGGCAGCAGCTTCAGCACGAGGTGGAAGTGGATCTTGATCTTTCCCTATTTTACCCTCCACATTTTTGTTCTCCATTTTTTAATGTGTGTAATTATATGCCATTATCAATAGCAATGGCCTACTACTATATATACTGCGCACAACTGAAATGCACCACAGGTATGGATGGATAGTATACTTGACGACACAGAGGTAGGTAGAGCAGTGGCCTACTGTACCGTACTGCTATATATTATATACTGGTGGTCAGCAAACTGTGCAAAACTGAAATGCACCACAGGTATGGATGGATAGTTTACTTGACGACACAGAGGTAGGTAGAGCAGTGGCCTACTGTACCGTAATGCTATATATTATATACTGGTGGTCAGCAAACTGTGCAGAACTTAAATGCACCACAGGTATGGATGGATAGTATACTTGACGACACAGAGGTAGGTAGAGCAGTGGCCTACTGTACTGTACTGCTATATATTATATACTGGTGGTCAGCAAACTGTGCAAAACTTAAATGCACCACAGGTATGGATGGATAGTATACTTGACGACACAGAGGTAGGTAGAGCAGTGGCCTACTGTACCGTACTGCTATATATTATATACTGGTGGTCAGCAAACTGTGCAAAACTGAAATGCACCACAGGCATGGATGGATAGTATACTTGACGACACAGAGGTAGGTAGAGCAGTGGCCTACTGTACCGTACTGCTATATATTATATACTGGTGGTCAGCAAACTGTGCAAAACTGAAATGCACCACAGGTATGGATGGATAGTATACTTGACGACACAGAGGTAGGTAGAGCAGTGGCCTTCTGTACCGTACTCCTATATATTATATACTGGTGGTCAGCAAAATTATGCACTGTACTCCTACTATATACTACAATGCAGCACAGATATGGAGCGTTTTTCAGGCAGAGAACGTATAATACTGGTGGTCACTGGTCAGCAAAACTCTGCACTGTACTCCTCCTATATAATACTGCTGGTCCCCAGTCCCCACAATAAAGCAGTGTGAGCACAGATATATGCAGCACACTGAGCACAGATATGGAGCGTTTTTCAGGCAGAGAACGTATAATACTGGTGGTCACTGGTCAGCAAAACTCTGCACTGTACTCCTCCTATATAATACTGCTGGTCCCCAGTCCCCACAATAAAGCAGTGTGAGCACAGATATATGCAGCACACTGAGCACAGGTATGGAGCGTTTTTCAGGCAGACAACGTATACTGGTGGTCACTGGTCAGCAAAACTCTGCACTGTACTCCTCCTATATAATGCTGCTGGTCCCCAGTCCCCACAATAAAGCAGTGTGAGCACAGATATATGCAGCACACTGAGCACAGATATGGAGCGTTTTTCAGGCAGACAACCAGGGCCGGTTCTAGACCTTGTGGCTCCCAGTGCGAACTTTTCCTCTGGCGCCCCCCCCCAGCGCCCCACCGCCCCCCATTCAAAACAGGGACAGTGCATGCCAAATAGGGGCGTAACTTAATGATGAAGGGGCGTGGCCACAGAATTGCACCAATTCACATTACACCGCACAGTGGTGTCCAACAGTCCCATTAACCACAAAGTAGTACTTATTTCAGGGAGAAGTCATAGAATGGAAAATTAAAGATAATATGTACAGTAGAAATTAGAAGCTCATAAAGTAGTAGTTGTTACATGGTCCCAGTGGTGGTGGCAGAGGTAAATAAATAATAGCTCACAGAAAGCTGAGATTTAATAGAAGAGAAGTACTTCATATATCACTGTTTCCTCACCTGGCTTGCAGTTTTGCAATGATGGAACTTGTTAAAAGACAGTGGGACAGGACTTCCGGTTCCGGGACCCATGGAGTGAGTCTCTCAGCGCCGGAGCTCCGTCCTACCGCCCGCTGTAACTAATCTTTTCAAGGCTGCTACAGCCTCCACACTGCCCAGACTACCTCCGGCGAGACCCGCGATCACTATGGATCGCTTCGTGACACCTGTAACCGCGGCTCCACAACCCCAGCTGGCGCAGCCACGAGACTGGAGAAGCGCCGCGCGGGCAGCAATATGGCGCCTGGCGCTGGACCTGAAGTCACCACTCCTGCCTCCAAGAAAGCTGCGGCGGAGGGGACTGACCATGCAGGCTCACAGGTATGCCGAGATCCGGAGGCCCCTGTAACATATGGGGACGTTGTGGCAGCAATAAAAGCCACTATGGCTCCCTGCTTTCACAGGCTGTCAGTGATATTACAACACAGCTGCAGCACTTACAGCAGAGAGTCTCACACACTGAATCTCAATTGCAGGCTGCTACACATGACATAGAAGGGCTGCACCACTCAGTGAAATCTCTAACTACGGAGAACTATCAGATTTGGAATAAATTAGATGATATGGAAAATCGCTCACGAAGAAATAATATCAGACTTGTGGGATTGCCGGAATCACTTAAAGGCACGGCGCTGGCTCACTTTGTCCGTGTTACCCTTCCTGCAATTTTAAATATAGAACGGGAATGCAGTGATCTAGTTATTGAGAGAGTACACCGTGTGGGTCAGGTGCCCACCCCCAACAGACCGCGCCCATGTGTAACTTTGTTCCGATGTCTGAACTACCTTCATAAAGTAGCATTCTGGTCCGCATCTCGCAAAACGTGAGATATCCAATGGGAGGGTAACAAGCTTTTCATATTCCAGGACTATTCGGTGGAACTGACCCGGGCCCGCAAAGCTTTTTCCCCCATTTGCACTCAACTTGTTTCAGAGGGCCGCAAGTTTGGCCTGCTCTACCCCGCTCGCTTGCGCATTTATGAGGGTACCTCCCACAGGATTTTCTGTCGCCTGCTGACGCGGTGGCCTACCTCCGTAATATATCCAGAGAAGACAACGCGGACATTTCTGATCTCCCCTCAGCGACAACTTGACCGTGTGCTACTGAATATCCCCCTGCGGTCTAGTCACTCATTTCACATGGACTGCCCTGGTTCGTTTTGTTATGGCAACAATTATGCACGGACACTAGTGTAGCCGCCGCTACTCCGCAATTGCTTTGCCTGTTCTTAGATTCTGTTTTGACCGATTTTTCTATTTCTTTTTGAAATGTTCCTACTTACGTGCTTATTCTACAGATGCATATTGGGTTAATTTTTATGTTGGCTGGGATATACCCCATTATGCTGAACTTTAATGGTTATATCGCCTTATTCATTACATTAGCCACAGGTCTTCTATTACATGCTGCTCACTGCATATCGCTTATAACATACTGTTTTTTGGAGCATTTGGTTACATAGCTTAATTACTAGGAGTTTCTGGGTGGGATTTGTTTACGTACATCGCGGTGGGGGAGGGGCTCCTCCTTTACTGCTGGTGCACACCACTTAATGCCAGGGTGCGGGACCGCTACCGCTGGTGTTCGCCCATGCTCGTTGACCGGAGGTCACTGGTCACAGAAGTATCGGTTATTTATTGAAGTATCACATTTTCAATTGTATGGCCTGTTATTTACTACTGCTTTCTATTTCTATTTCTTCTTTTCTCCCCTTGTTTTGTCTCTTCCCTCCCCCCACTTTCCCACCCCCCTTTCTCAGGAAGGTGATTATGTTCATGCCTCTTATGCGGACAGCATACAATTCCTCTGTTTTGCCTTTTCCTCTGAACCATGCCTGATCTGATGGTGGGATCTTGGAATGTCGGGGGCTTTAATTCCCCAGCAAAGAGATGGAAAATACTCCTGTATTTGGGTAAACAGCAAATAGACCTGGCATTCCTCCAAGAAACGCACCTAACTCCAGAGGAAACGGCAAAATTGAATGCACTGAACTGGCGGGTTTTGGGTTTTAGCTCTTTCAATTCTAAGGCTAGAGGGGTTGTTATATTGGTGAAACGTTCTATGCCCACTGAAGTCCTGTCCACTGTTATTGATCCTGAGGGTCGTTATGTGATAATGTCGGTTAAGATTACTGGTAGAGTCTATACGCTATGTAACGTCTATGCACCCAATGTTTATTCCAAGAGTTTCTTTCAATCCTTACTCGCCAAATTGACCCCCCTTCTCACAGACCCCTTAATACTCTGCGGAGATTTGAACCTTATCTCCTCCTCCTATTTAGACCGATCCCATACACCGACAAGACCTCTTTCATTGCCCAAATTTGGGGTCCCTCTATTAGCTGATAGCCTACAGACGGTAGTTATCTGGAGAGCCTTACACCCCACAGAGAAGGAATACACGTGCCTCTCAGCGGCCCACCACACGCTATCTAGGATAGACTATATTTTATTATCCCATTCTCTATTACCGAATGTATCAGATTCGCAAATTGAGGCAATTTCCTTATCGGATCATGCCCTAGTTACTGCAACACTTCATTTTCCAGACGTATCCCCCTTCTCCTAGACTGTGGAGATTCCCCTCATATCTCGCACACTCCCTGAAATTTCAACAAAGATTGGAATCCTCTTGGGAGGCCTTTAAAACTAACAATACATCCCACTTGGATGAAGATCCAATTTTATTCTGGATGACTGCAAAATCGGTCCTCCGGGGAGACATCATATCCTATGTCTCAGCCACCAATAAGAAATATGCCTCTCAGTATATAGAGTTTCAGAGACCCCTGTCGGCAGCCTATCAGCAATACAAATCTTTTCCGACTCCTCATAATCGCCTCATATACATCGAAGCCAAAGCACACTTTGATGAATTCATGTCTTCCATGGGTAATAGATATTCATTCTCAGTGAACTATCGGTTCTACAAATTTGGCAATAAAACGGGCAAGTTGTTGACGACACTCCTCACTGGTTCCCGCCCTCCCATGGTAACTCATCCTTTGCATACCCATGCTGGCACTTTAACTACTAATAATCAGGAGATCTCTGATGTTATGAAATCATTTTACAAGGACTTATATTCCTCTTCCTCAGGCTCCTCCCTTTCCACTCCTCCCACCCAGTCGCAATGGCCCAAAGACTTTTGGGATAATCTTTCTGTTCCCCAGCTTCATTCTTCCATGGTATCACCATTGCTAGCTCCTATTTCATTAGAGGAAGTCTGGAGTGTCATTGGACGGCAGGTTTGGCAGGGACAAGGCACCAGGCCCTGATGGCTTTAGTGCCGATTTTTATAAAATTCTTCTATCCCGAATAGGAGACACCCTGGTGTCTGTCCTTAATGCGATTTTGTCTTCTGACACTCTCCCCAAACATTTCAACACTGCCATCCTCAAAGTCCTCCCCAAACCTGGTAGAGACTTATCCAAACCGGGATCATATCGTCCAATTTCGCTGTTAAATCTTGATTACAAGCTACTCACTAAAATCTTAGCTAATCGGATTAAATTATTACTCCCTCATATCATACATAAAGATCAAACTGGGTTCATCTGGGGCAGACACTCGGAGATCAATGTACGGAGAGTACTATCTGCCATTTATGCTTCCTGTTCCTCTTCAACTACTCCTTCCTCTCTTCCAGTTATTCTCTCACTCGACGCGGAAAAAGCGTTTGATATGGTGGACTGGGACCATCTTTTTTCCACACTCCTACACTTTGGCTTCTCTGCAGATTTTGTAAATCTTTTAAAACTTCTCTACACGGCTCCACAAACCCAGAACCTGTAATGGAGTTCTCTCTTCTCCCTTTGAGATCCAGAGGGGTACCAGACAGGGCTGCCCTTTAGCCCCCTTACTATTTGCAATAGCACTGGAGCCCCTGGCGATAGCCTTACGCCAATCGCGTGTAATTAAGGGAATTAAAATTGGAGATGTTGACCTCCGCCTTGCCCTCTTTGCCGATGATATGCTATTATTTGTTTCAGATCCGTCGACCTCTATCCCAGAGATCCTTGGATTGATACAGGCATTCGGAGTTAGGGCGGGGTATAGGGTTAATGTGGCCAAGTCAGAACTTTTACCCTTAGGCCCCTCCTCCCGTACCATTTCCACACTTCTCCCGTCTCTTTCATTCAAAATTGCCCACACAAAGATTACATACCTAGGGATCCAAATCCCAGCGAACCTTTCCAGACTATATGAGGAAAATTTCACTCCTGTCCTGGCACGTATCACCACACTATTGGATGGTTGGAAATTGTTGCCCCTGTCCCTGTTAGGGAGAATAGCTGTGTTACAGAGTATAGTTTTTCCAAAAATATTTTATCTCATGCAGATGCTCCCAGTCCGCCTTACTAAGCATGACATTCAATATTTACGGAAAGTTATGTCGAGGTTCTTATGGAAAGGCAAAAAAGCATTCATCGCTTTGGATAAATTGATGGCCCTTAAGTCCGCAGGTGGATTTGGTGTTCCTGACTACTCGTCCTACTCAATGGCGTCTTTATTTAGATGTGCTGCTGACTGGCTGTTTGACAGGGAACTCTTTACAGACTCTGCTTTAGATGAGGCACTATTCACTCCTTACTCCCCGGGGGCATTGCTCCAGTCCGTACCCTCACTGATCCCGAACCACATCCTCACCAACCCCCTTTTTCGTGATATCTATTATAACTGGCGCTCTTTACACAAGAAATGTAAATGTAATCCCGAGAAATCCATATGCACTCCGCTATGGGGTAATCCAGCTTTTCCCCCATCTCTCATTAACTCAAATTACCGGCTTTGGAAAGAGAAAGGACTCTCTAACTCTTCCAAAGTATTCGACCCGGGAGGCTCTATGTATTCCTTCTCATCACTCCAAGAGAAATTTGACCTACCCATTCTCATTTTTTCATGTACCTCCAGACACGACACTATTTATGCTCAGTCAATCACATGTTTAATACTCCACATGAAGCCCCTCCATCTTCTAACCCACTACTACTCTCGCTTAATACACATAGAACGGGCCCGACACGCATTAGACAAATATATTCTATTCTGACATCTAGTACAACAGAATGTAGATGGGATAGACTACTTACCCAATGGTGTAAGGATATACCTAGCCTAACTAGTCATCACCAACTCAGTGATCATTATGTCTCTACCCTCAAAGCCCTGGCTTCACCTTACTTACAGGAGGTCCACCTCCGTACTCTACAGAGAGCCTATATTTCCCCGAGTCAACATGCTAGGTTCCACCCCACGGAAACTGGGGAATGCCCCAAATGTCATATACGTACGGCTTCCTTCTACCATATGTTTTGGGAGTGTGGTCTGATTAGACGTTTTTGGAACAAACTTCTGGCCTACATTAATAAGCTCCTGAATATATGTGTAACAGCAACACCCCTATCTTGCTTGTGTGCAAATTTTTCAGACTGGACTTTAGGACCTGGGAAACGGCGAATTATACCATTTCTCACTATTTTGGTAACGGTCTCAAAGAAAATTATCCTTTCTCATTGGTTATTGTCCTCTTCCCCTACACTGGTGGAAGTTCATGGTAAACTTTTACAGATACTATATTACGACAGGAAATCGGTTCAAGTCAATATAGAAGTGGGGGTTAAAACTTTCTACAAGAAATGGGGTCTCTATATAGAGTCGCGGGATCAGTCCACACAGACCCAGATATTTAAGGTCTTTGAATATACCGAATGGTTCCTCCATAGGAAACTGTTAGAAGAGCCTACCTCATGATCATCTGTGTCGTTTATGCTGTTAAGACCTAAAGCTGAACCCCTCCACACCCTGCCAGGAGAATGATACATTCACTGCTATCTTTCCTCGATTTTATTGTTAAGAGCATTTTTACCCTCCTTCCCTATTTACCCTAGTGTACTTCCCTGCCCTCCTCTTCTTCTTCTTTCTCTTTCCGAACTTTTTTCTTATCTTCATACCAAAATAGATTTTCGAATGATGTTTCTAATGTTTAGTTTCAGGGAATATCTTCTTGTGAGTTACTATGGTACAAATATTGAGTACCTGAACTGTGGGTATAGGTGCCTTCTTCTACCTCCATACTCCTGTAACTTCGAGGACTATTCTTATTAATGTTACCCTATGCTTTTTGACTTGTTCTTGGAGTAACAGATTTAACGATTTTCATATCATTAATGACTATAGGATTGTAGAGTATGATGTAGTTACTGGAATATTACCTCTGTTCCCATACTCAGTTGAGATCGAATGTTTACTTTCTGATATAGTTTGATGTACCCACCTACATCAAATGCTGACGATTTGTTCATGTTTTGCCTTATATTCTATGAAAATCAAAATAAACAGATTTAAAAAAAAAAAAAGACAGTGGGACAGTGCAGGAACAAGCCGCCCTGATCATGATGCTGTGCTGTGCCGCCCGCCGCCATGATCATGCCGTGCCGCTGACCGCTGTGCCTCCCGCCTCAAAAGTGCCCTTATCAGCGCTGCCGCTCGCCTTCTTCCTCGATGCGGTGCGCGATGACGTCAGGCGGTGCGCGATGATGTCATCGCGCACCGTGCGACGGTGCGCAATGCATCATGGAAAAGTGGGCGGGAAAGTGGGCGGAAGGGAGGGAGGGTCAGCGCTGACTGCCCTGTGCTCAGTCAGGACTCCAGTCCTACAGTAACATGGCGGCGCTCGTTAGGATGCGGCAGCGCCCTTGTAGATGTGGCGCCCCGGGCAAAAGTACTGCTTGCCTGGGGCAAGAGCCGCTCCTGCAGACAACGTATACTGGTGGTCACTGGTCAGCAAAACTCTGCACTGTACTCCTCCTATATAATACTGCTGGTCCCCAGTCCCCACAATAAAGCAGTGTGAGCACAGATATATGCAGTACACTGAGCACAGATATGGAGCGTTTTTCAGGCAGACAACGTATACTGGTGGTCACTGGTCAGCAAAACTCTGCACTGTACTCCTCCTATATAATACTGCTGGTCCCCAGTCCCCACAATAAAGCAGTGTGAGCACAGATATATGCAGCACACTGAGCACAGATATGGAGCGTTTTTCAGGCAGACAACATATAATACTGGTGGTCACTGGTCAGCAAAACTCTGCACTGTACTCCTCCTATAATACTGCTGGTCCCCAGAATAAAGATATGCAGCCCCCTGAAACAAAGTGAGAGGACGCCAGCCACGTCCTCTCACCACACTATCATTTCCAATGCACAAGTGAAAAATGGCGGAGACGCGCGGCTCCTTATATAGAATTCGAATCTCGCGAGAATCCAACAGCGGGATGATGACGTTCGGGCGCGCTCGGGTTAACCGAGCCATACGGGAGAATCCGAGTATGCCTCGGACTCGTGTAAAATGGGTGAAGTTCGGGGGGGTTTGGATTCCGAGGAACCGAACCCGCTTATCTCTAATTAAAATAAGCTGTGGCTTAGTTGCCCACATGGAAAGTTGCTTGATGTGGGCGTCTCAGTTCTTGCACATTCAGGAGTCTTTTTGTAAACTAGAGATGAGCGGGTTTGGTTCCTCGAGATCCGAACCCCCCCGAACTTCACCCATTTTACACGGTTCCGAGGCAGCCTCGGATCTTCCCGCCTTGCTCGGTTAACCCGAACGAGGCCGAACGTCATCATCCCACTGTCGGATTCTCGCGAGATTCGTATTCTATATAAAGAGCTGCGCGTCGCCGCCATTTTCACTCGTGCATTGGAGATTGAACGGAGAGCACGTGGCTGCGTTCTCTCCCTGAAAAGCTCCATAATCTGTGCTCAGTGTGCTGCAAATATCTGTGCTCAGTGTGCTGCAAATATCTGTGCTCAGTGTACTTAAAATATCTACGTTCTATGCCTGAAAACGCTCCATATCTGTGCTCAGTGTGCTGCAAATATCTGTGCTCAGTGTGCTGCATTGTGGGGACTGGGGACCACCAGTATATAATTAATTATACTATATAGTAGTACAGTACAGTAGGCCATTGCTGTATCTTGCAGCTCTGTGTCACTGCAAGTATCCATTCCATATCTGTGCTGCATTTTTGTGAGCAGTATATAGTATTACAGTGCAGCATTTTGGTGACCCAACAGTATATAGTTGTGTACAGTAGGCCATTGCTGTATCTTGCAGCTCTGTGTCACTGCAAGTATCCATTCCATATCTGTGCAGCATTTTTGTGAGCAGTATATATAGTATTACAGTGCAGCATTTTGATGACCCAACAGTATTTAGTTGTGTACAGTAGGCCATTGCTGTATCTTGCAGCTCTGTGTCACTCCAAGTATCCATTCCATATCTGTGCAGCATTTTTGTGAGCAGTATATATTACAGTGCAGCATTTTGGTGACCCAACAGTATATAGTTGTGTACAGTAGGCCATTGCTGTATCTTGCAGCTCTGTGTCACTGCAAGTATCCATTCCATATCTGTGCTGCATTTTTGTGAGCAGTATATAGTATTACAGTGCAGCATTTTGGTGACCCAACAGTGTATAGTTGTGTACAGTAGGCCATTGCTGTATCTTGCAGCTCTGTGTCACTGCAAGTATCCATTCCATATCTGTGCAGCATTTTTGTGAGCAGTATATATAGTATTACAGTGCAGCATTTTGGTGACCCAACAGTATATAGTTGTGTACAGTAGGCCATTGCTGTATCTTGCAGCTCTGTGTCACTGTAAGTATCCATCCATTCCATTTTCTTCCAGTGATTTGGACCAATAATACCATTGATTAGAACAAATAATTCCAGTGATTTTGTCATTTTCTTCCAGTGATTTGGACCAATAATACCATAACGAATAATTCCAGTGATTTTGTCATTTTCTTCCAGTGATTTGGACCAATAATACCATTGATTAGAACGAATAATTCCAGTGATTTTGTCATTTTCTTCCAGGGATTTGGACCAATAATACCATTGATTAGAACGAATAATTCCTGTGATTTTGTCATTTTCTTCCAGTGATTTGGACCAATAATACCATTGATTAGAACGAATAATTCCAGTGATTTTGTCATTTTCTTCCAGTGATTTGGACCAATAATACCATTGATTAGAACGAATAATTCCAGTGATTTTGTCATTTTCTTCCAGTGATTTGGACCAATAATACCATTGATTAGAACGAACAATTCCAGTGATTTTGTCATTTTCTTCCAGTGATTTGGACCAATAATACCATTGATTAGAACAAATATTTCTTGTGATTTTGTCATTTTCTTCCAGTGATTTGGACCAATAATACCATTGATTAGAACGAATAATTCCAGTGATTTTGTCATTTTCTTCCAGTGATTTGGACCAATAATACCATTGATTAGAACGAATAATTCCAGTAATTTTGTCATTTTCTTCCAGGGATTTGGACCAATAATACCATTGATTAGAACGAATAATACCTGTGATTTTGTCATTTTCTTCCAGTGATTTGGACCAATAATACCATTGATTAGAACGAATAATTCCAGTGATTTTGTCATTTTCTTCCAGTGATTTGGACGAATAATACCATTGATTAGAACGAATAATTCCAGTGATTTTGTCATTTTCTTCCAGTAATTTGGACCAATAATACCATTGATTAGAACGAACAATTCCAGTGATTTTGTTATTTTCTTCTAGTGATTTGGACCAATAAAACCATTGATTAGAACAAATATTTCTTGTGATTTTGTCATTTTCTTCCAGTGATTTGGACCAATAATACCATTGATTAGAACGAATAATTCCAGTGATTTTGTCATTTTCTTCCAGTGATTTGGACCAATAATACCATAACGAATAATTCCAGTGATTTTGTCATTTTCTTCCAGTGATTTGGACCAATAATACCATTGATTAGAACGAATAATTCCAGTGATTTTGTCATTTTCTTCCAGTGATTTGGACCAATAATACCATAACGAATAATTCCAGTGATTTTGTCATTTTCTTCCAGTGATTTGGACCAATAATACCATTGATTAGAACAAATAATTCCTGTGATTTTGTCATTTTCTTCCAGTGATTTGGACCAATAATACCATTGATTAGAACGAATAATTAGAGTGATTTTGTCATTTTCTTCCAGTGATTTGGACCAATAATACCATTGATTAGAACGAATAATTAGAGTGATTTTGTCATTTTCTTCCAGTGATTTGGACCAATAATACCATTGATTAGAACGAACAATTCCAGTGATTTTGTCATTTTCTTCCAGTGATTTGGACCAATAATACCATTGATTAGAACGAATAATTCTTGTGATTTTGTCATTTTCTTCCAGTGATTTGGACCAATAATACCATTGATTAGAAAGAATAATTCCAGTGATTTTGTCATTTTCTTCCAGTGATTTGGACCAATAATACCATTGATTAGAACAAATAATTCCTGTGATTTTGTCATTTTCTTCCAGTGATTTGGACCAATAATACCATTGATTAGAACAAATAATTCCTGTAATTTTGTCATTTTCTTCCAGTGATTTGGACCAATAATACCATTGATTAGAACGAATAATTCTTGTGATTTTGTCATTTTCTTCCAGTGATTTGGACCAATAATACCATTGATTAGAATGAATAATTCCAGTGATTTTGTCATTTTCTTCCAGTGATTTGGACCAATAATACCATAACGAATAATTCCAGTGATTTTGTCATTTTCTTCCAGTGATTTGGACCAATAATACCATTGATTAGAACAAATAATTCCTGTGATTTTGTCACTTTCTTCCAGTGATTTGGACCAATAATACCATTGATTAGAACGAATAATTCCAGTAATTTTGTCATTTTCTTCTAGTGATTTGGACCAATAATACCATTGATTAGAACGAATAATTCCAGTGATTTTGTCATTTTCTTCCAGTGATTTGGACCAATAATACCATTGATTAGAACGAACAATTCCAGTGATTTTGTCATTTTCTTCCAGTGATTTGGACCAATAATACCATTGATTAGAACAAATATTTCTTGTGATTTTGTCATTTTCTTCCAGTGATTTGGACCAATAATACCATTGATTAGAACGAATAATTCCAGTGATTTTGTCATTTTCTTCCAGTGATTTGGACCAATAATACCATTGATTAGAACGAATAATTCCAGTAATTTTGTCATTTTCTTCCAGGGATTTGGACCAATAATACCATTGATTAGAACGAATAATACCTGTGATTTTGTCATTTTCTTCCAGTGATTTGGACCAATAATACCATTGATTAGAACGAATAATTCCAGTGATTTTGTCATTTTCTTCCAGTGATTTGGACGAATAATACCATTGATTAGAACGAATAATTCCAGTGATTTTGTCATTTTCTTCCAGTAATTTGGACCAATAATACCATTGATTAGAACGAACAATTCCAGTGATTTTGTTATTTTCTTCTAGTGATTTGGACCAATAAAACCATTGATTAGAACAAATATTTCTTGTGATTTTGTCATTTTCTTCCAGTGATTTGGACGAATAATACCATTGATTAGAACGAATAATTCCAGTGATTTTGTCATTTTCTTCCAGTGATTTGGACCAATAATACCATAACGAATAATTCCAGTGATTTTGTCATTTTCTTCCAGTGATTTGGACCAATAATACCATAATGAATAATTCCAGTGATTTTGTCATTTTCTTCCAGTGATTTGGACCAATAATACCATTGATTAGAACAAATAATTCCTGTGATTTTGTCATTTTCTTCCAGTGATTTGGACCAATAATACCATTGATTAGAACGAGTAATTCCAGTGATTTTGTCATTTTCTTCCAGTGATTTGGACCAATAATACCATTGATTAGAACGAATAATTAGAGTGATTTTGTCATTTTCTCGATGCGGTGCGTGATGACGTCAGGCGGTGTGCGATGATGTCATCGCACACCGTGCGACGGTGAGCAATGCATCATGGAAAAGTGGGCGGGAAAGTGGGCGGAAGGGAGGGAGGGTCAGCACTGACTGCCCTGTGCTCAGTCAGGACTCCAGTCCTACAGTAACATGGCGGCGCTCGTTAGGATGCGGCAGCGCCCTTGTAGATGTGGCGCCCCGGGCAAAAGTACTGCTTGCCTGGGGCAAGAGCCGCTCCTGCAGACAACGTATACTGGTGGTCACTGGTCAGCAAAACTCTGCACTGTACTCCTCCTATATAATACTGCTGGTCCCCAGTCCCCACAATAAAGCAGTGTGAGCACAGATATATGCAGCACACTGAGCACAGATATGGAGCGTTTTTCAGGCAGACAACGTATACTGGTGGTCACTGGTCAGCAAAACTCTGCACTGTACTCCTCCTATATAATACTGCTGGTCCCCAGTCCCCACAATAAAGCAGTGTGAGCACAGATATATGCAGCACACTGAGCACAGATATGGAGCGTTTTTCAGGCAGACAACATATAATACTGGTGGTCACTGGTCAGCAAAACTCTGCACTGTACTCCTCCTATAATACTGCTGGTCCCCAGAATAAAGATATGCAGCCCCCTGAAACAAAGTGAGAGGACGCCAGCCACGTCCTCTCACTACACTATCATTTCCAATGCACAAGTGAAAAATGGCGGAGACGCGCGGCTCCTTATATAGAATTCGAATCTCGCGAGAATCCAACAGCGGGATGATGACGTTCGGGCGCGCTCGGGTTAACCGAGCCATACGGGAGAATCCGAGTATGCCTCGGACTCGTGTAAAATGGGTGAAGTTCGGGGGGGTTTGGATTCCGAGGAACCGAACCCGCTCATCTCTAATTAAAATAAGCTGTGGCTTAGTTGCCCACATGGAAAGTTGCTTGATGTGGGCGTCTCAGTTCTTGCACATTCAGGAGTATGTTTGTAAACTAGAGATGAGCGGGTTTGGTTCCTCGAGATCCGAACCCCCCGAACTTCACCCATTTTACACGGTTCCGAGGCAGCCTCGGATCTTCCCGCCTTGCTCGGTTAACCCGAACGAGGCCGAACGTCATCATCCCACTGTCGGATTCTCGCGAGATTCGTATTCTATATAAAGAGCTGCGCGTCGCCGCCATTTTCACTCGTGCATTGGAGATTGAACGGAGAGCACGTGGCTGCGTTCTCTCCCTGAAAAGCTCCATAATCTGTGCTCAGTGTGCTGCAAATATCTGTGCTCAGTGTGCTGCAAATATCTGTGCTCAGTGTGCTTAAAATATCTACGTTCTATGCCTGAAAACGCTCCATATCTGTGCTCAGTGTGCTGCAAATATCTGTGCTCAGTGTGCTGCATTGTGGGGACTGGGGACCACCAGTATATAATTAATTATACTATATAGTAGTACAGTACAGTAGGCCATTGCTGTATCTTGCAGCTCTGTGTCACTGCAAGTATCCATTCCATATCTGTGCAGCATTTTTGTGAGCAGTATATATAGTATTACAGTGCAGCATTTTGATGACCCAACAGTATTTAGTTGTGTACAGTAGGCCATTGCTGTATCTTGCAGCTCTGTGTCACTCCAAGTATCCATTCCATATCTGTGCAGCATTTTTGTGAGCAGTATATATTACAGTGCAGCATTTTGGTGACCCAACAGTTTATAGTTGTGTACAGTAGGCCATTGCTGTATCTTGCAGCTCTGTGTCACTGCAAGTATCCATTCCATATCTGTGCTGCATTTTTGTGAGCAGTATATAGTATTACAGTGCAGCATTTTGGTGACCCAACAGTGTATAGTTGTGTACAGTAGGCCATTGCTGTATCTTGCAGCTCTGTGTCACTGCAAGTATCCATTCCATATCTGTGCAGCATTTTTGTGAGCAGTATATATAGTATTACAGTGCAGCATTTTGGTGACCCAACAGTATATAGTTGTGTACAGTAGGCCATTGCTGTATCTTGCAGCTCTGTGTCACTGTAAGTATCCATCCATTCCATTTTCTTCCAGTGATTTGGACCAATAATACCATTGATTAGAACAAATAATTCCAGTGATTTTGTCATTTTCTTCCAGTGATTTGGACCAATAATACCATAACGAATAATTCCAGTGATTTTGTCATTTTCTTCCAGTGATTTGGACCAATAATACCATTGATTAGAACGAATAATTCCAGTGATTTTGTCATTTTCTTCCAGTGATTTGGACCAATAATACCATTGATTAGAACGAATAATTCCAGTGATTTTGTCATTTTCTTCCAGTGATTTGGACCAATAATACCATTGATTAGAACGAACAATTCCAGTGATTTTGTCATTTTCTTCCAGTGATTTGGACCAATAATACCATTGATTAGAACGAACAATTCCAGTGATTTTGTCATTTTCTTCCAGTGATTTGGACCAATAATACCATTGATTAGAACAAATATTTCTTGTGATTTTGTCATTTTCTTCCAGTGATTTGGACCAATAATACCATTGATTAGAACAAATAATTCCAGTGATTTTGTCATTTTCTTCCAGTGATTTGGACCAATAATACCATAACGAATAATTCCAGTGATTTTGTCATTTTCTTCCAGTGATTTGGACCAATAATACCATTGATTAGAACGAATAATTCCAGTGATTTTGTCATTTTCTTCCAGTGATTTGGACCAATAATACCATTGATTAGAACGAACAATTCCAGTGATTTTGTCATTTTCTTCCAGTGATTTGGACCAATAATACCATTGATTAGAACGAACAATTCCAGTGATTTTGTCATTTTCTTCCAGTGATTTGGACCAATAATACCATTGATTAGAACAAATATTTCTTGTGATTTTGTCATTTTCTTCCAGTGATTTGGACCAATAATACCATTGATTAGAACGAATAATTCCAGTGATTTTGTCATTTTCTTCCAGTGATTTGGACCAATAATACCATTGATTAGAACGAATAATTCCAGTAATTTTGTCATTTTCTTCCAGGGATTTGGACCAATAATACCATTAATTAGAACGAATAATACCTGTGATTTTGTCATTTTCTTCCAGTGATTTGGACCAATAATACCATTGATTAGAACGAATAATTCCAGTGATTTTGTCATTTTCTTCCAGTGATTTGGACGAATAATACCATTGATTAGAACGAATAATTCCAGTGATTTTGTCATTTTCTTCCAGTAATTTGGACCAATAATACCATTGATTAGAACGAACAATTCCAGTGATTTTGTTATTTTCTTCTAGTGATTTGGACCAATAAAACCATTGATTAGAACAAATATTTCTTGTGATTTTGTCATTTTCTTCCAGTGATTTGGACCAATAATACCATTGATTAGAACGAATAATTCCAGTGATTTTGTCATTTTCTTCCTGTGATTTGGACCAATAATACCATAACGAATAATTCCAGTGATTTTGTCATTTTCTTCCAGTGATTTGGACCAATAATACCATAACGAATAATTCCAGTGATTTTGTCATTTTCTTCCAGTGATTTGGACCAATAATACCATTGATTAGAACAAATAATTCCTGTGATTTTGTCATTTTCTTCCAGTGATTTGGACCAATAATACCATTGATTAGAACGAGTAATTCCAGTGATTTTGTCATTTTCTTCCAGTGATTTGGACCAATAATACCATTGATTAGAACGAATAATTAGAGTGATTTTGTCATTTTCTTCCAGTGATTTGGACCAATAATACCATTGATTAGAACGAACAATTCCAGTGATTTTGTCATTTTCTTCCAGTGATTTGGACCAATAATACCATTGATTAGAACGAATAATTCTTGTGATTTTGTCATTTTCTTCCAGTGATTTGGACCAATAATACCATTGATTAGAACGAATAATTCCAGTGATTTTGTCATTTTCTTCCAGTGATTTGGACCAATAATACCATTGATTAGAACAAATAATTCCTGTGATTTTGTCATTTTCTTCCAGTGATTTGGACCAATAATACCATTGATTAGAACAAATAATTCCTGTAATTTTGTCATTTTCTTCCAGTGATTTGGACCAATAATACCATTGATTAGAACGAATAATTCTTGTGATTTTGTCATTTTCTTCCAGTGATTTGGACCAATAATACCATTGATTAGAATGAATAATTCCAGTGATTTTGTCATTTTCTTCCAGTGATTTGGACCAATAATACCATAACGAATAATTCCAGTGATTTTGTCATTTTCTTCCAGTGATTTGGACCAATAATACCATTGATTAGAACAAATAATTCCTGTGATTTTGTCATTTTCTTCCAGTGATTTGGACCAATAATACCATTGATTAGAACGAATAATTCCAGTAATTTTGTCATTTTCTTCCAGTGATTTGGACCAATAATACCATTGATTAGAACGAATAATTCCAGTGATTTTGTCATTTTCTTCCAGTGATTTGGACCAATAATACCATTGATTAGAACGAACAATTCCAGTGATTTTGTCATTTTCTTCCAGTGATTTGGACCAATAATACCATTGATTAGAACAAATATTTCTTGTGATTTTGTCATTTTCTTCCAGTGATTTGGACCAATAATACCATTGATTAGAACGAATAATTCCAGTGATTTTGTCATTTTCTTCCAGTGATTTGGACCAATAATACCATTGATTAGAACGAATAATTCCAGTAATTTTGTCATTTTCTTCCAGGGATTTGGACCAATAATACCATTGATTAGAACGAATAATTCCAGTGATTTTGTCATTTTCTTCCAGTGATTTGGACCAATAATACCATTGATTAGAACGAACAATTCCAGTGATTTTGTCATTTTCTTCCAGTGATTTGGACCAATAATACCATTGATTAGAACGAACAATTCCAGTGATTTTGTCATTTTCTTCCAGTGATTTGGACCAATAATACCATTGATTAGAACAAATATTTCTTGTGATTTTGTCATTTTCTTCCAGTGATTTGGACCAATAATACCATTGATTAGAACGAATAATTCCAGTGATTTTGTCATTTTCTTCCAGTGATTTGGACCAATAATACCATTGATTAGAACGAATAATTCCAGTAATTTTGTCATTTTCTTCCAGGGATTTGGACCAATAATACCATTAATTAGAACGAATAATACCTGTGATTTTGTCATTTTCTTCCAGTGATTTGGACCAATAATACCATTGATTAGAACGAATAATTCCAGTGATTTTGTCATTTTCTTCCAGTGATTTGGACGAATAATACCATTGATTAGAACGAATAATTCCAGTGATTTTGTCATTTTCTTCCAGTAATTTGGACCAATAATACCATTGATTAGAACGAACAATTCCAGTGATTTTGTTATTTTCTTCTAGTGATTTGGACCAATAAAACCATTGATTAGAACAAATATTTCTTGTGATTTTGTCATTTTCTTCCAGTGATTTGGACCAATAATACCATTGATTAGAACGAATAATTCCAGTGATTTTGTCATTTTCTTCCAGTGATTTGGACCAATAATACCATAACGAATAATTCCAGTGATTTTGTCATTTTCTTCCAGTGATTAGGGCCAATAATACCATAACGAATAATTCCAGTGATTTTGTCATTTTCTTCCAGTGATTTGGACCAATAATACCATTGATTAGAACGAGTAATTCCAGTGATTTTGTCATTTTCTTCCAGTGATTTGGACCAATAATACCATTGATTAGAACGAATAATTAGAGTGATTTTGTCATTTTCTTCCAGTGATTTGGACCAATAATACCATTGATTAGAACGAACAATTCCAGTGATTTTGTCATTTTCTTCCAGTGATTTGGACCAATAATACCATTGATTAGAACGAATAATTCCAGTGATTTTGTCATTTTCTTCCAGTGATTTGGACCAATAATACCATTGATTAGAACAAATAATTCCTGTGATTTTGTCATTTTCTTCCAGTGATTTGGACCAATAATACCATTGATTAGAACAAATAATTCCTGTAATTTTGTCATTTTCTTCCAGTGATTTGGACCAATAATACCATTGATTAGAACGAATAATTCTTGTGATTTTGTCATTTTCTTCCAGTGATTTGGACCAATAATACCATTGATTAGAATGAATAATTCCAGTAATTTTGTCATTTTCTTCCAGTGATTTGGACCAATAATACCATAACGAATAATTCCAGTGATTTTGTCATTTTCTTCCAGTGATTTGGACCAATAATACCATTGATTAGAACAAATAATTCCTGTGATTTTGTCATTTTCTTCCAGTGATTTGGACCAATAATACCATTGATTAGAACGAATAATTCCAGTAATTTTGTCATTTTCTTCCAGTGATTTGGACCAATAATACCATTGATTAGAACGAATAATTCCAGTGATTTTGTCATTTTCTTCCAGTGATTTGGACCAATAATACCATTGATTAGAACGAACAATTCCAGTGATTTTGTCATTTTCTTCCAGTGATTTGGACCAATAATACCATTGATTAGAACAAATATTTCTTGTGATTTTGTCATTTTCTTCCAGTGATTTGGACCAATAATACCATTGATTAGAACGAATAATTCCAGTGATTTTGTCATTTTCTTCCAGTGATTTGGACCAATAATACCATTGATTAGAACAAATAATTCCTGTAATTTTGTCATTTTCTTCCAGTGATTTGGACCAATAATACCATTGATTAGAACGAATAATTCTTGTGATTTTGTCATTTTCTTCCAGTGATTTGGACCAATAATACCATTGATTAGAATGAATAATTCCAGTGATTTTGTCATTTTCTTCCAGTGATTTGGACCAATAATACCATAACGAATAATTCCAGTGATTTTGTCATTTTCTTCCAGTGATTTGGACCAATAATACCATTGATTAGAACAAATAATTCCTGTGATTTTGTCACTTTCTTCCAGTGATTTGGACCAATAATACCATTGATTAGAACGAATAATTCCAGTAATTTTGTCATTTTCTTCTAGTGATTTGGACCAATAATACCATTGATTAGAACGAATAATTCCAGTGATTTTGTCATTTTCTTCCAGTGATTTGGACCAATAATACCATTGATTAGAACGAACAATTCCAGTGATTTTGTCATTTTCTTCCAGTGATTTGGACCAATAATACCATTGATTAGAACAAATATTTCTTGTGATTTTGTCATTTTCTTCCAGTGATTTGGACCAATAATACCATTGATTAGAACGAATAATTCCAGTGATTTTGTCATTTTCTTCCAGTGATTTGGACCAATAATACCATTGATTAGAACGAATAATTCCAGTAATTTTGTCATTTTCTTCCAGGGATTTGGACCAATAATACCATTGATTAGAACGAATAATACCTGTGATTTTGTCATTTTCTTCCAGTGATTTGGACCAATAATACCATTGATTAGAACGAATAATTCCAGTGATTTTGTCATTTTCTTCCAGTGATTTGGACGAATAATACCATTGATTAGAACGAATAATTCCAGTGATTTTGTCATTTTCTTCCAGTAATTTGGACCAATAATACCATTGATTAGAACGAACAATTCCAGTGATTTTGTTATTTTCTTCTAGTGATTTGGACCAATAAAACCATTGATTAGAACAAATATTTCTTGTGATTTTGTCATTTTCTTCCAGTGATTTGGACGAATAATACCATTGATTAGAACGAATAATTCCAGTGATTTTGTCATTTTCTTCCAGTGATTTGGACCAATAATACCATAACGAATAATTCCAGTGATTTTGTCATTTTCTTCCAGTGATTTGGACCAATAATACCATAATGAATAATTCCAGTGATTTTGTCATTTTCTTCCAGTGATTTGGACCAATAATACCATTGATTAGAACAAATAATTCCTGTGATTTTGTCATTTTCTTCCAGTGATTTGGACCAATAATACCATTGATTAGAACGAGTAATTCCAGTGATTTTGTCATTTTCTTCCAGTGATTTGGACCAATAATACCATTGATTAGAACGAATAATTAGAGTGATTTTGTCATTTTCTCGATGCGGTGCGTGATGACGTCAGGCGGTGTGCGATGATGTCATCGCACACCGTGCGACGGTGAGCAATGCATCATGGAAAAGTGGGCGGGAAAGTGGGCGGAAGGGAGGGAGGGTCAGCGCTGACTGCCCTGTGCTCAGTCAGGACTCCAGTCCTACAGTAACATGGCGGCGCTCGTTAGGATGCGGCAGCGCCCTTGTAGATGTGGCGCCCCGGGCAAAAGTACTGCTTGCCTGGGGCAAGAGCCGCTCCTGCAGACAACGTATACTGGTGGTCACTGGTCAGCAAAACTCTGCACTGTACTCCTCCTATATAATACTGCTGGTCCCCAGTCCCCACAATAAAGCAGTGTGAGCACAGATATATGCAGCACACTGAGCACAGATATGGAGCGTTTTTCAGGCAGACAACGTATACTGGTGGTCACTGGTCAGCAAAACTCTGCACTGTACTCCTCCTATATAATACTGCTGGTCCCCAGTCCCCACAATAAAGCAGTGTGAGCACAGATATATGCAGCACACTGAGCACAGATATGGAGCGTTTTTCAGGCAGACAACATATAATACTGGTGGTCACTGGTCAGCAAAACTCTGCACTGTACTCCTCCTATAATACTGCTGGTCCCCAGAATAAAGATATGCAGCCCCCTGAAACAAAGTGAGAGGACGCCAGCCACGTCCTCTCACTACACTATCATTTCCAATGCACAAGTGAAAAATGGCGGAGACGCGCGGCTCCTTATATAGAATTCGAATCTCGCGAGAATCCAACAGCGGGATGATGACGTTCGGGCGCGCTCGGGTTAACCGAGCCATACGGGAGAATCCGAGTATGCCTCGGACTCGTGTAAAATGGGTGAAGTTCGGGGGGGTTTGGATTCCGAGGAACCGAACCCGCTCATCTCTAATTAAAATAAGCTGTGGCTTAGTTGCCCACATGGAAAGTTGCTTGATGTGGGCGTCTCAGTTCTTGCACATTCAGGAGTATGTTTGTAAACTAGAGATGAGCGGGTTTGGTTCCTCGAGATCCGAACCCCCCGAACTTCACCCATTTTACACGGTTCCGAGGCAGCCTCGGATCTTCCCGCCTTGCTCGGTTAACCCGAACGAGGCCGAACGTCATCATCCCACTGTCGGATTCTCGCGAGATTCGTATTCTATATAAAGAGCTGCGCGTCGCCGCCATTTTCACTCGTGCATTGGAGATTGAACGGAGAGCACGTGGCTGCGTTCTCTCCCTGAAAAGCTCCATAATCTGTGCTCAGTGTGCTGCAAATATCTGTGCTCAGTGTGCTGCAAATATCTGTGCTCAGTGTGCTTAAAATATCTACGTTCTATGCCTGAAAACGCTCCATATCTGTGCTCAGTGTGCTGCAAATATCTGTGCTCAGTGTGCTGCATTGTGGGGACTGGGGACCACCAGTATATAATTAATTATACTATATAGTAGTACAGTACAGTAGGCCATTGCTGTATCTTGCAGCTCTGTGTCACTGCAAGTATCCATTCCATATCTGTGCAGCATTTTTGTGAGCAGTATATATAGTATTACAGTGCAGCATTTTGATGACCCAACAGTATTTAGTTGTGTACAGTAGGCCATTGCTGTATCTTGCAGCTCTGTGTCACTCCAAGTATCCATTCCATATCTGTGCAGCATTTTTGTGAGCAGTATATATTACAGTGCAGCATTTTGGTGACCCAACAGTTTATAGTTGTGTACAGTAGGCCATTGCTGTATCTTGCAGCTCTGTGTCACTGCAAGTATCCATTCCATATCTGTGCTGCATTTTTGTGAGCAGTATATAGTATTACAGTGCAGCATTTTGGTGACCCAACAGTGTATAGTTGTGTACAGTAGGCCATTGCTGTATCTTGCAGCTCTGTGTCACTGCAAGTATCCATTCCATATCTGTGCAGCATTTTTGTGAGCAGTATATATAGTATTACAGTGCAGCATTTTGGTGACCCAACAGTATATAGTTGTGTACAGTAGGCCATTGCTGTATCTTGCAGCTCTGTGTCACTGTAAGTATCCATCCATTCCATTTTCTTCCAGTGATTTGGACCAATAATACCATTGATTAGAACAAATAATTCCAGTGATTTTGTCATTTTCTTCCAGTGATTTGGACCAATAATACCATAACGAATAATTCCAGTGATTTTGTCATTTTCTTCCAGTGATTTGGACCAATAATACCATTGATTAGAACGAATAATTCCAGTGATTTTGTCATTTTCTTCCAGTGATTTGGACCAATAATACCATTGATTAGAACGAATAATTCCAGTGATTTTGTCATTTTCTTCCAGTGATTTGGACCAATAATACCATTGATTAGAACGAACAATTCCAGTGATTTTGTCATTTTCTTCCAGTGATTTGGACCAATAATACCATTGATTAGAACGAACAATTCCAGTGATTTTGTCATTTTCTTCCAGTGATTTGGACCAATAATACCATTGATTAGAACAAATATTTCTTGTGATTTTGTCATTTTCTTCCAGTGATTTGGACCAATAATACCATTGATTAGAACAAATAATTCCAGTGATTTTGTCATTTTCTTCCAGTGATTTGGACCAATAATACCATAACGAATAATTCCAGTGATTTTGTCATTTTCTTCCAGTGATTTGGACCAATAATACCATTGATTAGAACGAATAATTCCAGTGATTTTGTCATTTTCTTCCAGTGATTTGGACCAATAATACCATTGATTAGAACGAACAATTCCAGTGATTTTGTCATTTTCTTCCAGTGATTTGGACCAATAATACCATTGATTAGAACGAACAATTCCAGTGATTTTGTCATTTTCTTCCAGTGATTTGGACCAATAATACCATTGATTAGAACAAATATTTCTTGTGATTTTGTCATTTTCTTCCAGTGATTTGGACCAATAATACCATTGATTAGAACGAATAATTCCAGTGATTTTGTCATTTTCTTCCAGTGATTTGGACCAATAATACCATTGATTAGAACGAATAATTCCAGTAATTTTGTCATTTTCTTCCAGGGATTTGGACCAATAATACCATTAATTAGAACGAATAATACCTGTGATTTTGTCATTTTCTTCCAGTGATTTGGACCAATAATACCATTGATTAGAACGAATAATTCCAGTGATTTTGTCATTTTCTTCCAGTGATTTGGACGAATAATACCATTGATTAGAACGAATAATTCCAGTGATTTTGTCATTTTCTTCCAGTAATTTGGACCAATAATACCATTGATTAGAACGAACAATTCCAGTGATTTTGTTATTTTCTTCTAGTGATTTGGACCAATAAAACCATTGATTAGAACAAATATTTCTTGTGATTTTGTCATTTTCTTCCAGTGATTTGGACCAATAATACCATTGATTAGAACGAATAATTCCAGTGATTTTGTCATTTTCTTCCTGTGATTTGGACCAATAATACCATAACGAATAATTCCAGTGATTTTGTCATTTTCTTCCAGTGATTTGGACCAATAATACCATAACGAATAATTCCAGTGATTTTGTCATTTTCTTCCAGTGATTTGGACCAATAATACCATTGATTAGAACAAATAATTCCTGTGATTTTGTCATTTTCTTCCAGTGATTTGGACCAATAATACCATTGATTAGAACGAGTAATTCCAGTGATTTTGTCATTTTCTTCCAGTGATTTGGACCAATAATACCATTGATTAGAACGAATAATTAGAGTGATTTTGTCATTTTCTTCCAGTGATTTGGACCAATAATACCATTGATTAGAACGAACAATTCCAGTGATTTTGTCATTTTCTTCCAGTGATTTGGACCAATAATACCATTGATTAGAACGAATAATTCTTGTGATTTTGTCATTTTCTTCCAGTGATTTGGACCAATAATACCATTGATTAGAACGAATAATTCCAGTGATTTTGTCATTTTCTTCCAGTGATTTGGACCAATAATACCATTGATTAGAACAAATAATTCCTGTGATTTTGTCATTTTCTTCCAGTGATTTGGACCAATAATACCATTGATTAGAACAAATAATTCCTGTAATTTTGTCATTTTCTTCCAGTGATTTGGACCAATAATACCATTGATTAGAACGAATAATTCTTGTGATTTTGTCATTTTCTTCCAGTGATTTGGACCAATAATACCATTGATTAGAATGAATAATTCCAGTGATTTTGTCATTTTCTTCCAGTGATTTGGACCAATAATACCATAACGAATAATTCCAGTGATTTTGTCATTTTCTTCCAGTGATTTGGACCAATAATACCATTGATTAGAACAAATAATTCCTGTGATTTTGTCATTTTCTTCCAGTGATTTGGACCAATAATACCATTGATTAGAACGAATAATTCCAGTAATTTTGACATTTTCTTCCAGTGATTTGGACCAATAATACCATTGATTAGAACGAATAATTCCAGTGATTTTGTCATTTTCTTCCAGTGATTTGGACCAATAATACCATTGATTAGAACGAACAATTCCAGTGATTTTGTCATTTTCTTCCAGTGATTTGGACCAATAATACCATTGATTAGAACAAATATTTCTTGTGATTTTGTCATTTTCTTCCAGTGATTTGGACCAATAATACCATTGATTAGAACGAATAATTCCAGTGATTTTGTCATTTTCTTCCAGTGATTTGGACCAATAATACCATTGATTAGAACGAATAATTCCAGTAATTTTGTCATTTTCTTCCAGGGATTTGGACCAATAATACCATTGATTAGAACGAATAATTCCAGTGATTTTGTCATTTTCTTCCAGTGATTTGGACCAATAATACCATTGATTAGAACGAACAATTCCAGTGATTTTGTCATTTTCTTCCAGTGATTTGGACCAATAATACCATTGATTAGAACGAACAATTCCAGTGATTTTGTCATTTTCTTCCAGTGATTTGGACCAATAATACCATTGATTAGAACAAATATTTCTTGTGATTTTGTCATTTTCTTCCAGTGATTTGGACCAATAATACCATTGATTAGAACGAATAATTCCAGTGATTTTGTCATTTTCTTCCAGTGATTTGGACCAATAATACCATTGATTAGAACGAATAATTCCAGTAATTTTGTCATTTTCTTCCAGGGATTTGGACCAATAATACCATTAATTAGAACGAATAATACCTGTGATTTTGTCATTTTCTTCCAGTGATTTGGACCAATAATACCATTGATTAGAACGAATAATTCCAGTGATTTTGTCATTTTCTTCCAGTGATTTGGACGAATAATACCATTGATTAGAACGAATAATTCCAGTGATTTTGTCATTTTCTTCCAGTAATTTGGACCAATAATACCATTGATTAGAACGAACAATTCCAGTGATTTTGTTATTTTCTTCTAGTGATTTGGACCAATAAAACCATTGATTAGAACAAATATTTCTTGTGATTTTGTCATTTTCTTCCAGTGATTTGGACCAATAATACCATTGATTAGAACGAATAATTCCAGTGATTTTGTCATTTTCTTCCAGTGATTTGGACCAATAATACCATAACGAATAATTCCAGTGATTTTGTCATTTTCTTCCAGTGATTAGGGCCAATAATACCATAACGAATAATTCCAGTGATTTTGTCATTTTCTTCCAGTGATTTGGACCAATAATACCATTGATTAGAACGAGTAATTCCAGTGATTTTGTCATTTTCTTCCAGTGATTTGGACCAATAATACCATTGATTAGAACGAATAATTAGAGTGATTTTGTCATTTTCTTCCAGTGATTTGGACCAATAATACCATTGATTAGAACGAACAATTCCAGTGATTTTGTCATTTTCTTCCAGTGATTTGGACCAATAATACCATTGATTAGAACGAATAATTCTTGTGATTTTGTCATTTTCTTCCAGTGATTTGGACCAATAATACCATTGATTTGAACGAATAATTCCAGTGATTTTGTCATTTTCTTCCAGTGATTTGGACCAATAATACCATTGATTAGAACAAATAATTCCTGTGATTTTGTCATTTTCTTCCAGTGATTTGGACCAATAATACCATTGATTAGAACAAATAATTCCTGTAATTTTGTCATTTTCTTCCAGTGATTTGGACCAATAATACCATTGATTAGAACGAATAATTCTTGTGATTTTGTCATTTTCTTCCAGTGATTTGGACCAATAATACCATTGATTAGAATGAATAATTCCAGTGATTTTGTCATTTTCTTCCAGTGATTTGGACCAATAATACCATAACGAATAATTCCAGTGATTTTGTCATTTTCTTCCAGTGATTTGGACCAATAATACCATTGATTAGAACAAATAATTCCTGTGATTTTGTCATTTTCTTCCAGTGATTTGGACCAATAATACCATTGATTAGAACGAATAATTCCAGTAATTTTGTCATTTTCTTCCAGTGATTTGGACCAATAATACCATTGATTAGAACGAATAATTCCAGTGATTTTGTCATTTTCTTCCAGTGATTTGGACCAATAATACCATTGATTAGAACGAACAATTCCAGTGATTTTGTCATTTTCTTCCAGTGATTTGGACCAATAATACCATTGATTAGAACAAATATTTCTTGTGATTTTGTCATTTTCTTCCAGTGATTTGGACCAATAATACCATTGATTAGAACGAATAATTCCAGTGATTTTGTCATTTTCTTCCAGTGATTTGGACCAATGATACCATTGATTAGAACGAATAATTCCAGTAATTTTGTCATTTTCTTCCAGGGATTTGGACCAATAATACCATTGATTAGAACGAATAATACCTGTGATTTTGTAATTTTCTTCCAGTGATTTGGACCAATAATACCATTGATTAGAACGAATAATTCCAGTGATTTTGTCATTTTCTTCCAGTGATTTGGACGAATAATACAATTGATTAGAACGAATAATTCCAGTGATTTTGTCATTTTCTTCCAGTAATTTGGACCAATAATACCATTGATTAGAACGAACAATTCCAGTGATTTTGTTATTTTCTTCTAGTGATTTGGACCAATAAAACCATTGATTAGAACAAATATTTCTTGTGATTTTGTCATTTTCTTCCAGTGATTTGGACCAATAATACCATTGATTAGAACGAATAATTCCAGTGATTTTGTCATTTTCTTCCAGTGATTTGGACCAATAATACCATAACGAATAATTCCAGTGATTTTGTCATTTTCTTCCAGTGATTTGGACCAATATTACCATAACGAATAATTCCAGTGATTTTGTCATTTTCTTCCAGTGATTTGGACCAATAATACCATCGATTAGAACAAATAATTCCTGTGATTTTGTCATTTTCTTCCAGTGATTTGGACCAATAATACCATTGATTAGAACGAGTAATTCCAGTGATTTTGTCATTTTCTTCCAGTGATTTGGACCAATAATACCATTGATTAGAACAAATAATTCCTGTGATTTTGTCATTTTCTTCCAGTGATTTGGACCAATAATACCATTGATTAGAACGAATAATTCCAGTGATTTTGTCATTTTCTTCCAGTGATTTGGACCAATAATACCATTGATTAGAACAAATAATTCCTGTGATTTTGTCATTTTCTTCCAGTGATTTGGACCAATAATACCATTGATTAGAACAAATAATTCCTGTAATTTTGTCATTTTCTTCCAGTGATTTGGACCAATAATACCATTGATTAGAACGAATAATTCTTGTGATTTTGTCATTTTCTTCCAGTGATTTGGACCAATAATACCATTGATTAGAATGAATAATTCCAGTGATTTTGTCATTTTCTTCCAGTGATTTGGACCAATAATACCATAACGAATAATTCCAGTGATTTTGTCATTTTCTTCCAGTGATTTGGACCAATAATACCATTGATTAGAACAAATAATTCCTGTGATTTTGTCATTTTCTTCCAGTGATTTGGACCAATAATACCATTGATTAGAACGAATAATTCCAGTAATTTTGTCATTTTCTTCCAGTGATTTGGACCAATAATACCATTGATTAGAACGAATAATTCCAGTGATTTTGTCATTTTCTTCCAGTGATTTGGACCAATAATACCATTGATTAGAACGAACAATTCCAGTGATTTTGTCATTTTCTTCCAGTGATTTGGACCAATAATACCATTGATTAGAATTCTTGTGATTTTGTCATTTTCTTCCAGTGATTTGGACCAATAATACCATTGATTAGAACGAATAATTCCAGTGATTTTGTCATTTTCTTCCAGTGATTTGGTCCAATAATACCATTGATTAGAACAAACAATTCCAGTGATTTTGTCATTTTCTTCCAGTGATTTGGACCAATAATACCATTGATTAGAACTAATAATTCCAGTGATTTTGTCATTTTCTTCCAGTGATTTGGACCAATAATACCATTGATTATTTAGAACAAATTATTCCAGTGATTTTGTAATTTTCTTCAAGTGATTTGGACCAATAATACCATTGATTAGAACAAATAATTCCTGTGATAATGAGGTGTTTGTCGCTTAGCTTAGCCGTCCAGCAACCGCAGTGCACCTCTTTTTCTCTTATCTTTGCATCATGTGATGTTTGGGGACTCTTTTTTGAAGTGCCATCCTGTCTGACACTGCAGGGAGGTTTTGCCAAAACGCGTCCGAATCCAAAACACGGCTGCGGAACCGAATCCAAAACCAAAACACAAAACCTGAAAAATTTCCGGTGCACATCTCTATTGTAAACATGAGAAAAGCTTTTACTACCATTAGCATAGACTCGGCTACAGCAATAGACGCTATAACAGTTGCAATAGTGCATGTCTCAGGATCAGGGCCCTATGTGTGGCACAGGTAGCTAGTGAGGTATGCATATTTCCTGCACATCACAATGGAACATATTTGCCTACTCTCCCAGTTCCTGCTGGAGACACACAATTTTTCAGGTAGTCCTCCACCCCCCGGTTGAGTGGACACCCTTCCCACATTCCGCCCACTCCCTAATGAAGTGGGCAGAATTGGGAGATAAATTCAGAGAATCTGTGGTCCCTGTGGAGGTGACAGAGCCTAATGATGCAATTTTATACTAATCAGATTATTTTAACTCCCCATGCAAATATGGTCCAATTATGGCAGTGAGGGTGTAAAGCCTATTGACATGATTAGCCCACCCCCATCGCCAACCAAATGCTTCTCCTCTTCAGGCATCTCCCAAAGAAGAAATCATCAATGTAGGTAAGTATGCAGTGGGACACACCAACATGGGAGTATTCTTACTAAATGAGTTACTTAGACCATCTTATCTTGGGTGGGATGCATCCCACCACTCATTCCATGCATATGGAATTTATTAACGCCGTATGCATGAAAATGCTTGCTCTCTGATATGAGCTGTCCTTTGCGGTGTGGGGAGTTCTGGGTTTTAGACCCTGGAGTCCTTCTGCCGGGGACACACAGTGCAAAACATGAAAAGAAGCCCATAAGCTTCTATTGGGTAATGCCATCTAAAGATGTTGCTATCCACTGGGTCCAAACTCTGGATTACATCGTATTCTGGAGCTTGATGCATATGTGCAAAATGCGGCAAAACCTACGAAAGCCGCATTTTCAGTGGTTTTAACCTCAGAAGGATCATTGATGCATTGACCTTGTTACTGATCACCTCTCACAGGGACTAATGCAGAGCTGCACACATTTTCTGGACAGATAGTGCAATGTTTCACACTGTCGATACTCTGTTAGCAACTCCGGGCCCCAACAGGTTGGTGATGTAACTGAGCAGCAACTGGGCATTCTTACATTGGATAAGTCTCCTGCTTACGAGGTGTTGATGTGAGGGTAGAATTGTGGGCTGTTCAGAGGTGAGGGTTTCCAAACTTTACAGCTAGAGCTCTTGTAACATGCATAAGACTGCAAATGCACACGGATAGTGATGACATCTATTTTAACAACTGGATGGATTACGGTGGTGTGGGCACATAGATGCGTACAATTCTGTATACAGGTGAACTTCCACATATATTTCCAGACACATATGCAGCCTGCTTACACATATCTCCCAACATAAGGTACTGTAGTTAAAACTTGGAACCTCTCTCCCCAGCCTGAAAAGGGTCTGGGACTCCAGGTCGACAACAAAAAGGTTGACACACCTTAGGTCGACGCCAATTGGTCGACACACCTTAGGTCGACATGGACAAAAGGTCAACAGGAACAAGGTCGACATGGAAAAAGGTCGACATGAGTTTTTTATGTTTTTTTTGTGTCATTTTCTTCGTAGAGTGACGGGGAACCCCAATTAGTGCACCGCGTCCCCTCGCATGGCTCGCTTCGCTCGCCATGCTTCGGGCATGGTGCCTTCGCTCCGCATCGCTCGGCACAGATTACCGTTCCAATCGTAGTCCACGTGGATCGTTAAGTATGAAAAGGTTCCAAAAAAGAAAAAAATTGTGAAAAACTCATGTCCACCTTTTTCCATGTCGACCTTGCTCCTGTCGACCTTCTGTCCATGTCGACCTTTTGTCCATGTCGACCTAAGGTGTGTTGACCAATTGGCATCGACCTAAGGTGTGTCGACCTTTTTGTTGTCGACCTGGAGTCCGGATACCCCTGAAAAGGGGGCATGGCCTCATTTCTATCTTTTAGGGAGTGTGCCAAGCTCTCCGTGAGATGCTGAGTGCTCCCAGGCTCTTCCCACACAGAGAAGATGCTGTCATCATTCCACCCATTGCTCTGCTTGCAGAGTAGCAGTGTGAGACTGCTTTATCCAACTTTTCCTCCCCGTGGGACAAGAAGCTCCAAACTTAAACCCTTTAGTATTCAGAGATCAGGCTGCATAAAGATCCAGTACTTATGTGATTCCAGTAAAATTCACATAAAAATAGCCACATTGTGGGGAAATCTTTTCAATATTTACTTGTACATCTAATTTGCCAGATCCAAGCTCCAACCAGGTTGGTTTGGCCTTTAAACTAATTGGCACTTTAAATCTAGTGATTGGACTGGACTGATACGGCATACAGGGCACCCCTGGACTGATACAGCAGACAGAGCACCCCTGGACTGATAAAGCAGACAGAACACCCCACCTGGACTAATGCAGCAAACAGAGCACCCCGAATGGACTAATACAGCAGACTTAGCACCCCTGCCTGGACTGATACAGCAGAGCACCCCTTTAAAATACAAAGCACCCCTTTTTCAGATACAGCAGGCAGAGCACCCCTGGACTGATACAGCAGACTTAGAACCTCTTGACTGATACAGCAGACAGGGCACCCTGGACTGATACAGCAGACAGAGCACCCCATGACTGATAAACCAGATAGAGCACACTACATGCCCTCATTTCTATTTTTTAGGGAGTGTGCCAAGCTCTCCCTGAGATGCTGAGTGCTCCCAGGCTCTTCCCACACAGAGAAGGTGCTGGCATCAATTCACCCATTGCTCTGCTTGCAGAGTAGCAGTGTGAGACTGCTTTATCCAACTTTTCCTCCCCGCGGGACAAGAAGCGCCAAATTTAAACCCTTTAGAATTCAGAGATCAGGCTGCCTAAAGCTATTCAACAATGTGTAAATTGTAAGTCAATAAGCTGCAAACCATGATAGCATCTTGGGATATGAATAACAAAATGTGTGGAGTTCCTATTAATGATATAAAGACATCATAATGGTAGTATGCAAGACCTTTTGGGAGTTATGGAAATTACATTCCTACATTATCCTACTTATGTTTTGAAGAAGAAATGATCATGAAGCTTGCCAAATATTTGAAGTTTGCGCAAGCTCTGTCTTATAATTGGCTTTGGAGTGTACCATTCTCTATGGATTACTGATTTATATTAACCTTGTAGTTTTCTGGGGTCTGTCTTCTGCCTGTGCAGCGGATCAGTGCCATACAGCACTGAAGACTTCCGAAGAACCAGCTGAGTGTCCTGGAGACTGCTTATTCAACCTCAGGCTGAAAGAAAACAGCAAAGGCCTAATGTACTCCTCTGACAATTATGAGAGGAAAGTAAATCTCCCTGTTCAACTGCTATAGCACTTAAATGATTAATAACCTGCATTAAAATAACATCTTGCAGTAATTTGATTGATTTGTTTTAACAATTAATATTGAATGCAGCACAAATAGCTGTAACATAGATCTGGGATTTTGCATTTTGGGACTACAGTACATACTGTAAGAGGAACTGATACATTAGGTAACAGCATGAAAACATACAATGATTTCAGAGAGGACAATAACCCTCCCTGAAGGTGGGGTGGCTGCATCTTGGCTTGCAGTTATTAGTGCAGAGGAGGGAAGGATAATTAGTGGGGTTTTCCCTCTAAATGAGGATACTATGTTCTTGTTTTCTTAATTGTATCTGTGTCATCTTTTTGGCAATGCAGGATCTAGATTAGAAGCTTATGGGTCATGGAATGTCTCAAATCAGAGTTCATCATTAATGTATTTCATTTACAATGCAATTAAAGCAAACCAAAATCTCTGGATCATTTTATGTTCTGTACACTATTGGACATATGACATGCGCCAGGTGAGGAATGAGGGAACAAGAGACAGAGCTAAGGGCAGAGGGGGTCATTCCAACCTGATCGCACGCTGCAGTTTTTTGCAGCGGTGCGATCGGATCTGAACTGCGCATGCGCCACGACCGCAAGGCGCAGGCGCATCACTGCTTGGCGATGGGAAATGCCGAGCAGCGTGGGACCTTACGAAGAAAGTGATCGCAAGGTGATTGACAGCAAGAAAGGCGTATCTGGGTGGCAACTGACCGTTTTCTAGGAGTGCCGTGGAAAATGCAGGCGTGTCCAAGCGTTTGCACTGCAGGGTGGGTGTCTGACGTCAGTTCCGGGACCTGACAGGCTTAAGGGATCGCAGTGGCTGGGTAAGTTCAGACTATCTGATCGCATGGCTGCAAAAACCTGCTACCGTGCGATTAACTCGAAATGACCCCCAGAGTTCTAAGCAGCATTGATAGTACTGACAACTGGGTAGCAGGGTTAAAAAATGTGAATATGTGAACCCTTTTATATTATATTTCATTTGTAGTGGTCCTGGCATTCCAAGAGTACTGCAACTGTGCCTGGAATAAGAAATATCAGTGGTGACTGGTGGCCATAAAACAAGTGAGGCTGGAAGTTTTAAAATTATAGCATAACTAAGGAAAGGAGTTACAGTTTTGTGTGAGTTACAGCAAAGGCTTTACTATAGACACATATCCCAGAAGTCATTGTCAGCAGCTTTACCTTGTTCTAACAATAAGACCGGACATACAGAGCATACAGTAGATACCCCTTCCTTATCTTGTGGTTGCAATAAATATTCTGGTAGCAATGGTGTATTAATATTAAAGATGAGCGGGTTCGGTTCTCGGAGATCCGAACCCCCCGAACTTCACCTATTTTACACGGTTCCGAGGCAGCCTCGGATCTTCCCGCCTTGCTCGGTTAACCCGAACGCGCCCAAATGTCATCATCCCACTGTCGGATTCTCGCGAGATTCGTATTCCATATAAAGAGCCGCGCATCGCCGCCATTTTCACTCGTGCATTGGAGATTGAACGGAGAGGACGTGGCTGCGTTCTCTCCCTGAAAATCTCCGTATCTGTGCTCAGTGTGCTGGAAATATCTGTGCTCAGTGTGCTGCAAATATCTGTGCTCAGTGTGCTGAAAATATCTACGTTCTCTGCCTGAAAACGCTCCATATCTGTGCTCAGTGTGCTGCAAATATCTGTGCTCAGTGTGCTGCATTGTGGGGACCACCAGTATATAATTATAGTAGTACAGTACAGTAGGCCATTGCTGTATCTTGCAGCTCTGTGTCAAGTATACTATCTCTGTGCTGCATTATTGTGAGCATTATATAGTAGGATAGTGCAGTATTTTGGTGACCAGCAGTATACATATAGTACAGTACAGTAGGCCATTGCTGTATCTTGCAGCTCTGTGTCATGTATACTATCTCTGTGCTGAATTATTGTGAGCAGTATATAGTAGGACAGTGCAGCATTTTGTTGACCAGTAGTATACATATAGGGGGTAATTCCAAGTTGATTGCAGCAGGAATTTTGTTAGCAGTTGGGCAAAACCATGTGCACTGCAGGGGAGGCAGATTTAACATGTGCAGAGAGAGTTAGATTTGGGTCTGGTGTGTTCAATCTGCAATCTAATGTGCAGTGTAAAAATAAAGCAGACAGTATTTACCCTGCACAGAAATAAAATAACCCACCCAAATCTAACTCTTTCTGCACATGTTATATCTGCCTCCCCTGCAGTGCACATGGTTTTGCCCAACTGCTAACAAAATTCCTGCTGCGATCAACTTGGAATTACCCCCATAGTACAGTACAGTAGGCCATTGCTGTATCTTGCAGCTCTGTGTCAAGTATACTTTATCTGTGCTGCATTATTGTGAGCAGTATATAGTAGGACAGTGCAGCATTTTGGTGAACAGCAGTATACATATAGGCCCTCATTCCGAGTCGTTCGCTCGGTATTTTTCATCGCATCGCAGTGAAATTCCGCATAGTGCGCATGCGCAATATTCGCACTGCGACTGCGCCAAGTATCTTTGCTATGAAGATAGTATTTTTACTCACGGCTTTTTCATCGCTCCGGCGATCGTAATGTGATTGACAGGAAATGGGTGTTACTGGGCGGAAACACGGCGTTTTATGGGCGTGTGGCTGAAAACGCTACCGTTTCCGGAAAAAATGCAGGAGTGGCCGGAGAAACAGGGGAGTGGTTGGGCGAACGCTGGGTGTGTTTGTGACGTCAAACCAGGAACGACAAGCACTGAAATGATCGCACAGGCAGAGTAAGTGTGGAGCTACTCTAAAACTGCTAAGTAGTTTGTGATCGCAATATTGCGAATACATCGGTCGCAATTTTAAGATGCTAAGATACACTCCCAGTAGGCGGCGGCTTAGCGTGTGTAACTCTGCTAAATTCGCCTTGCGACCGATCAACTCGGAATGAGGGCCATAGTACAGTACAGTAGGCCATTGCTGTATCTTGCAGCTCTGTGCCAAGTATACTATCTCTGTGCTGCATTATTGTGAGCAGTATATAGTAAGACAGTGCAGCATTTTGGTGACCAGTAGTATACATATACTACAGTACAGTAGGCAATTGCTATTGATATATTGCTGGCATATAATTCCACACATTAAAAAATGGAGAACAAAAATGTGGAGGGTAAAATAGGGAAAGATCAAGATCCACTTCCACCTCGTGCTGAAGCTGTTGCCACTAGTCATGGCTGAGACAATGAAATGCAATCAATGTCGTCTGCCAAGGCCGATGCCCAATGTCATAGTAGAGAGCATGTAAAATCCAAAACACAAAAGTTCAGTAAAATAACCCAAAAATCTAATTTAAAAGCATCTGAGGAGAAGCGTAAACTTGCCAATATGCCATTAACGACATGGAGTGGCAAGGAATGTCTAAGGCCCTGGCTTATGTTCATGGCTAGTGGTTCAGCTTCACATGAGGATGGAAGCACTCATCCTCCCGCTAGAAAAATGAAAAGACTTAAGCTGGCAAAAGCACAGCAAAGAACTGTGCGTTCTTCTAAATCACAGTCCAGTTCCTGATAGTCAAATTGAAGATGTCACTGTTGAAGTACACCAGAATGAGGATATGGGTGTTGCTGGTGCTGAGGAGGAAATTGACAAGGAGGATTCTGATGGTGAGGTGGTTTGTTTAAGTCAGGCACCCGGGGAGACACCTGTTGTCCGTGGGACGAATATGGCCATTGACATGCCTGGTCAAATTACAAAAAAAATCACCTCTTCGGTGTGGAATTATTCTAACAGAAATGCGGACAACAGGTGTCAAGCCATGTGTTGCCTTTGTCAAGCTGTAATAAGTATGGGTAAGGACGTTAACCACCTAGGAACATCCTCCCTTATACGTCACCTGGAGCGCATTCATCAGAAGTCATTGACAAGTTCAAAAACTTTGGGTGACAGCGGAAGCAGTCCACTGACAACTAAATCCCTTCTTCCTCTTGTAACCAAGCTCCTGCAAACCACACCACCAACTCCCTCAGTGTCAATTTCCTCCTTAGACAGGAACGTCAATAGTCCTGCAGGCCATGTCACTGGCAAGTCTGACGAGTCCTCTCCTAACTGGGATTCCTCCGATGGATCCTTGAGTGTAACGCCTACTGCTGCTGGCGCTGCTGTTGTTGCTGCTGGGAGTCGATTGTCATCCCAGAGGGGAAGTCGGAAGACCACTTGTACTACTTCCAGTAAGCAATTGACTGTCCAACAGTCCTTTGCGAGGAAGATGAAATATCACAGCAGTCATCCTGCTGCAAAGCGGATAACTCAGGCCTTGGCAGCTGTGTTGGTGTTAAACGTGTGTCCATTATCTACCGTTAATTCACAGGGAATTAAAGAATTTCTTGAGGTAGTGTGTCTCCGGTACCAAATACCATCTAGGTTCCATTTCTCTTGGCAGGCGATACCGAGAATGTACACAGACGTCAGAAAAAGAGTCACCAGTGTCCTAAAAAAATGCAGTTGTACCCAATGTCCACTTAACCACGGACATGTGGACAAGTGGAGCAGGGCAGACTCAGGACTATATGACTGTGGCAGCCCACTGGGTAGATGTATTGCCTCCCGCAGCAACAACAGCAGCAGCGGCACCAGTAGCAGCATCTCGCAAACGCAAACTCGTTCCTAGGCAGGCTACGCTTTGTATCACCGCTTTCCATAAGAGGCACACAGCTGACAACCTCTTACGGAAACTGAGGAACATCATCGCAGAATGGCTTACCCCAATTGGACTCTCCTGGGGATTTGTGACATCGGACAACGCAACCAACATTGTGCGTGCATTACATGTGGGCAAATTCCAGCACGTCCCATGTTTTGCACATACATTGAATTTGGTTGTGCAGTATTATTTAAAAAACGACAGGGGCGTGCAAGAGATGCTGTCGGTGGCCCGAAGAATTGCGGGCCACTTTCGGTATTCAGCCACCGTGTGCCGAAGACTGGAGCACCAGCAAACACTCCTGAACCTGCCCCGCCATCATCTGAAGCAAGAGGTGGTAATGAGGTGAAATTCAACCCTCTATATGCTTCAGGGGATGGAGGAGCAGCAAAAAGCCATTCAAGCCTATACATCTGCCTACGATATAGGCAAAGGAGTGGGAATGCACCTGACTCAAGCACAGTGGAGAATGATTTCAACGTTGTGCAAGGTTCTGCAACCCTTTGAACTTGCCACACGTGAAGTCAGTTCAGAAACTGCCAGCCTGAGTCAGGTCATTCCCCTCATCAGGATTTTGCAGAAGCAGCTGGAGAGATTGAAGGAGCTAAAATGGAGCAATTCCGCTAGGCATGTGGAACTTGTGGATGGAGCCCTTCATTCGCTTAACCAGGATTCACGGGTGGTCAATCTGTTGAAATCAGAGCACTACATTTTGGCCACCGTGCTCGATCTTAGGTTTAAAGCCTACGTTGTATCTCTCTTTCCGGCAGACACAAGTCTGCAGATGTTCAAAGACCTGCTGGTGAGACACTTGTCAAGTCAAGCGGAACTGGGGCTTCGAGGAAAAGGCTAAGAATTCCGAGCCCACCCGCTGGTGGTGATGCAGGGCAGTCTGGAGCGAGTGCTGACATCTGGTCCGGACTGAAGGACCTGCCAACGATTACTGACATGTCGTCTACTGTCACTGCATATGATTCTGTCACCATTGAAAGAATGGTGGAGGATTATATGAGTGACCGCATCCAAGTAGGCACGTCAGACAGTCCGTACGTATACTGGCAGGAAAAAGAGGCAATTTGGAGGCCCTTGCAGAAACTGGCTTTATTTTACCTAAGTTGCCCCCCCTCCAGTGTGTACTCCGAAAGAGTGTTTAGTGCAGCCGGTCACCTTGTCAGCGATTGGCGTACGAGGTTACTTCCAGAAAATGTGGAGAAGATGATGTTCATCAAAATGAATTATAATCAATTCCTCCGTGGAGACATTCACCAGCAATTGCCTCCAGAAAGTACACAGGGACCTGAGCTGGTGGATTCCAGTGGGGACAAATTAATATTCTGTGAGGAGGGGGATGTACACAGTGAAAGGGGTGATAAATCAGATGATGAGGAGAAGGTGGACATCTTGACTCCGTAGAGCCAGTTTGTGCAAGGAGAGATTGATTGCTTCTTTTTTGGTGGGGGCCCAAACCAACCAGTCATTTCAGCCACAGTCGTGTGGCAGACCCTGTGGCTGAAATAATGGGTTTGTTAAAGTGTGCATGTCCTGTTTATACAACATAAGGGTGGGTGGGAGGGCCCAAGGACAATTCCATCTTGCACCTCTTTTTTTTTTTTTTTTATCTTTGCATCATGTGCTGTTTGGGGCCAATTTTTTTAAGTGCCATCCTGTCTGACACTGCAGTACCACTCCTAGATGGGCCAGGTGTTTGTGCCGCCCACTTGGGTCGCTTAGCTTAGTCAACCAGCGACCTCAGTGCAAATTTTAGGACTAAAAATAATATTGTGAGGAGTGAGGTGTTCAGAATAGACTGGAAATGAGTGGAAATTATGGTTATTGAGGTTAATAATACTATGGGATCAAAATTACCCCCAAATTCTATGATTTAATCTGTTTTTTAGGGTGTTTTTTTTTTAAAAACACCCGAATCCGACAAAAAAATTTCAGGGAGGTTTTGCCAAAATGCGTCCGAATCCAAACCACGGCCGCGGAACCGAATCCAAAACCAAAACACAAAACCCGAAAAATTTCTGGTGCAAATCTCTAATTAATATTTAGCTATCCCGGAGTGCAGTAGGAGTTTGTCCTATTTCATTTGCACCCTGGGACCACTGACATAGAAGCACAGCGCCCAGAGTTTATAGCTGTAGTTCAGTTAGATTTAGAGGATACGGTATGTACCAAATAATCTGTTTCCGGGAAATATTCCAACAATATTAATGATAAATAGGCTCATGCGTCTGTATTAGATTTGCGTATATACCGCAATTGCAGCCACTTACACCTGGAGGTGTAAGCTAATGAGACTAGAAAGCACAGCCAAATGCGCTTCTCATGAAGCAGGTACCAGAGGGGATGAGGAGTCAGCAGCACTAGCTAGCTATTTCTAATTGGCTATTTGATACCACCAGATGATTGTGGCTATATTATGTAATGTTGCAGCTGTCTCTTTGGATTTTTTTATTATTTTTATTATTTAATAGAGGAAAGAAGATTCCAGTTGGATTTATAAATTGGTAAACAACAGGTATGGTGGTGTATCTCAATACATTTTATATGGATATGTGACTTTTGTATGTATTAATAACACTTCCAAGAAACTATACTCTCTTGTGTATATTTGATGTCATTACATCTTTTTGTCTCCTGCTCTGTAGTAAAACTGGCTAGCCAGCCTTTACCAAGATGGCCACCACAACTTTGCTGCGCATGCGCGGCCCCACGCCCCTGCACTATTTAACACTGTGTGTGTGACTCCCTGTCTGCAGTACAATGCAGCACATGCTCCTCTGATGACATCTCTTCAGATACTCAGTATAATTTCTGTTACTGCTGTCTCTGGTAACAGGCTTAGGCCCAGATTTATTAAGCCTTAGAGAGTGTTAAACTACACGGTGATAAAGTACCAACCAACCAGCTCCTAACTGCCAAGTTATAGGATGTGTTTCAAAAATGACAGTTATGAGCTGATTGGTTGGTACTTTATCACTCTCCAAGGCATGATAAATCTGGGCCTTATTTACTCTGTTCTGTACACTGCTACCACTGTTACCGTTGACATTCGCTGTTAGCCTGTATGAACCTCCAACATGTTTAAGGATACACTGGGGTACATTTACTAAAAATCGTATTTTCCCGTTTGAGGTCAAAGTTCAATCACGAATGACATCGAAAGTGTAAATATGCAACTTTTTGAATTTAGTACGACTAATTTACTAAGCTGCCGTATTCTGCATTTTCGGTTTTACCGATGTCGAAGTCATTCGTTTTTTTAGGTAGTGTTTTACGTGAGTGACTTGTAAAACACTGCCGACTTTAATACAATGAATCTCGGTCGGATCTGAGAGATCTGTGCTGGGCTTCACTGTGCACCTTGTTAAAAAAAAAAAAACAGTGTTAAATTAAAAAAAAAATTGCGTGTGGTCCCCCCTCCTAAGCCAAACCAGCCTCGGGCTCTTTGAGCCGATCCTGGTTGCAAAAATATGGGGGGGGAAATGATAGAGGTTCCCCGATATTTAAACAACCAGCACCGGGCTCTGCGCCTGGTCCTGGTTCCAAAAATACGGGGGACAAAAAGTGTAGGGGTCCCCCGTATTTCTGAAACCAGCACCGGGCTCCACTAGCCAGATACATAATGCCACAGCCGGGGGACAGGACACTTTTATATAGGTCCCGGCGGCCCTGGCATTACATAACCAACTAGTCACCCCTGCCGGGGTACCCTGGAGGAGTGGGGACCCCTTCAATCAAGGGGTCCCCCCCTCCAGCCACCCAAGGACCAGGGGTGAAGCCCGAGGCTGTCCCCCCCATCAAAGGGCTGCGGATGGGAGGCTGATAGCCGTTGTGTAAAAAAATGAATATTGTTTTTAGTAGCAGTACTACAAGTCCCAGCAAGCCTCCCCCGCAAGCTGGTACTTGGAGAACCACAAGTACCAGCATGCAGAGGAAAACCGGGCCCGCTGGTACCTGTAGTACTACTACTAAAAAAATACCCCAATAAAAACATAAGACACACACCTTGAAAGTATAACTTTAATGCATACATCCACACCTCCATATACACATACCTTATGTTCACACGAGGGTCGGTCCTCTTCTCCATGTAGAATCCATGGGGTACCTGTGGAAAAAATTATACTCACAAAATCCAGTGTAGAAGGCTCTTCTTCTTGTAATCCATTTGTAATCCAGGTACTTGTCAAAATAAAAAAAACGGACACCCGACCTCGCACTGAAAGGGGCCCCATGTTTTCACATGGGACCCCATTCCCCGAATGCCAGAAACCCCCTCTGACTCATGTCTAAGAGGGTTCCATCAGCCAATCAGGGAACGCCACGTTGTGGCATCCTCCTGATCGGCTGTGTGCTCCTGTACTGTATGACAGGCGGCACACGGCAGTGTTACAATGTAGCGCCTATGCGCTCCATTGTAACCAATGGTGGGAACTTTGTGGTCAGCGGGTGACCGAAAGTAACCTCACCGCTGACCACAAAGTTCCCACGATTGGTTACAATGGAGCGCATAGGCGCTACATTGTAACACTGCCGTGTGCCGCCTGTCATACAGTACAGGAGCACACAGCCAATCAGGAGGGTGCCACAATGTGGCGCTCCCTGATTGGCTGATGGAACCCTCTTAGACATAAGTCAGAGGGGGTTCCTGGCATTCGGGGAAAGGGGTCCCATGTGAAAACATGGGGCCCCTTTTAGTGCGAGGTCGGGTGTCCGTTTTTTTATTTTGACAAGTACCTGGATTACAAATGGATTACAAGACGAGCCTTCTACACTAGATTTTGTGAGTATAATTTTTTCCACAGGTACACCATGGATTCTACATGGAGAAGAGGACCGACCCTCGTGTGAACATAAGGTAAGTATGTGTATATGGAGGTGTGGATGTATGCATTAAAGTTATACTTTCAAGGTGTGTGTCTTATGTCTTTATTGGGGTATTTTTTTAGTAGTAGTACTACAGGTACCAGCGGGCCCGGTTTTCCTCCGCATGCTGGTACTTGTGGTTCTCCAAGTACCAGCTTGCGGGGGAGGCTTGCTGGGACTTGTAGTACTGCTACTAAAAACAATATTCATTTTTTTTACACAACGGCTATCAGCCTCCCATCCGCAGCCCTTGGATGGGGGGGACAGCCTCGGGCTTCACCCCTGGTCCTTGGGTGGCTGGAGGGGGGGACCCCTTGATTGAAGGGGTCCCCACTCCTCCAGGGTACCCCGGCCAGGGGTGACTAGTTGGTTATGTAATGCCAAGGCTGCCGGGACCTATATAAAAGTGTCCCCCGGCTGTGGCATTATGTATCTGGCTAGTGGAGCCCGGTGCTGGTTTCAGAAATACGGGGGACCCCTACGCTTTTTGTCCCCCGTATTTTTGGAATCAGGACCAGGCGCAGAGCCCGGTGCTGGTTGTTTAAATATGGAGGAACCTCTATCATTTTTTTCCCCATATTTTTTCAACCAGGACCGGCTCAAAGAGCCCGAGGCTGGTTTTGCTTAGTAGGGGGGACCCCACGCATTTTTTTTACAAAAAAATAACACTTTCACATCCCCTTCCCACTGATAAACATGCACGGATCTCATGGATCCGTGCATGCCTATCCAAACACGGGATAAAAAAGCAGGTCTGTTTTTTTTTAGCACTTTTTCACGATTTGTATTTCTGCACGGCAGTGTTTGGCTATTGTCGGCAGTGTTTGTGATTTGCACTTTTTAGTAAATTACCGATTTCTACCAAATTGCAGGCGTATTTGACCGATGGTGTATTGATTCGTGAATTTTTCCTAGGACTTCCAAAATATTACGAATGCCCTCATCACTGCCGAGATTTTTGCTTAGTAAATTCCCGACATGACACTTTGAAGAAAAAACGGCATCTCGGTCAAAATCGGGAGCTTAGTAAATATACCCCACTGTCTGGACTAACCTGCTTTACACATTCCACTAGGGTCTATTGTTCTAAACCACTAGGACATATCAACATAAATACAGTAACTAAAGGGGGGTACACACGGAGAGATCCGTGCTTAAAATCTAAGCAATCTTGCTAGATTGCTTAGATTTTAAGCACGGATCTGCCGTGTGTATGCCCCCCAGCGATAGCGATGCGCGGCCCCACGCATCGCTATCGCCGGTGCTAGATTGAGCCTGCATGCAGGCTCAATCTAGCGAGTCGCTCACTTCACCGTTGTGTGAAGTGAGCGGCTCCCCGTCGGCTTTCCCCCTCGCTCAGCACATCGCGCTGTGCTGAGCGGGGAGAGAGATGTGTGCTGAGCGGTCTGTGTTAAGATCGCTCAGCACACATCTCTCCCGTGAGTACCCCCCTTTACATTGTGAAGTTTGCTCTTTCCTATCAGTGGAGATAATATATGAATGCACACACTACACAGTAATACAGCTTTGTTTGAATTTGTGCGCGTCTGTAGATTTGTACAACTCATTTTACACTTGCTTAATGCGCAAAATGCATCAATCTTAACAGGGTATCTGAAGTCTCTCGAGAAGCAATTTTATAGGTGATGATGGGCAGAAGTATTGAACAGAAATTATAGCTATATTATTTGTTCTTTCTAAAGCAAACTATGATAATGTAGGTTCCTGTTTAATAGTACAATTCCACTCTTTTAGATACACATAGCTGCTGTTTCCATGCTGTAGGTACTGTACATACACTAGAGGGGAGATGTGTCAAGTCTTGGTGAGATATAAAGTGGAGAAGTTCCCCAATCAGCTTCTGACTGTCATTTCATAGACTGTGCTAGATAATGACCGAGGCTGATTGTTAGCTTTGGACAACTATTAAACCCCCCATCAACTGATGAATGCCCCCTCCTGACAGTACCTGGGTTAACCAATACAATCGTACCCAACAGTAAATAAAGACATAGAGACTTGTATAAGGGAAAAATAAGGTCAGCTTTATTTATTTAAAACTAAACTGTTTAAGGATTTAACTGACTAGCATATCTATATAATTATAATACTAAAATGAAAAAGGAAGAAAGGGAACAAGGAAAAAGTATGGTGGCACAGAAAGAACGGCCCTCACCTTGCAATATCGCCAACTGCATACCCACCTCAATTTTCCACATGGGGGGTGACCAGCCAGCCCCATAACCCTGCTCGAGGTATCCACCTCCCACCCCAATGACACAACAACATGAGGCCCACCTGGACCGGTGGTGCCGCTGACCATGGTAGGGTATAATCAGCCTAAGACATGTATTGGAGGGGATCCCAACTTGACCAGAGGCAAAACACAAAACTTCCACCAGCCGGCAGAAACCGTAATTAAAACTGGTGGTTAAACAAAAATTCCTCTGAACCTCCACCTGTAAGGCGGTGGCGAGTGGCTAATCCCGAAGTTGGGAGGTGAGCTGCTTACCGGAGAGGAATATAACTCTTATAGGCACTGGACTTCCAGTGACCCAATGCCTGGATCTGTTTTACTGAGGAACCCGCCACTCGGCCGACGTGGCAGCACCTATTTGGAAAAAATGTGTCCCAAACTCCTTCGAGCGCAACCCAACCACCTCAATTCACCATTTGAACACCCACCCAAATTGAAAAAAGGTCATGGGGGATCCACTGGCATGTATCAACCATGCCTCCTTCACCGAGGGGCGATGATTCAAATATCGCCTTGCCCATACCACCGGACACACCTCCACCCTTGAGCAGGCTGGCATGGATACCCAACGACACCTTCCCAAGTGGTCAGTTTTTGACCGACGAATGTGACAAAGGACTGCAGAGTCTTCAACAAAAATGTGCAAAGAAAGTAGCGATGGAGCGCCCCGCTTAGAAGGTGCCCCTAACTCCGACACATGAAAGGCCCCGTGATAAGCTATCACGAATGCCCCACTAAACAGCAGGACCTCAAACTCAGCAGAACAAACCTCTGGTAAAGCAGTCAGCAACCGCGCTATCAACGACAAATCAATAGGCCGTCGAACATCCGGAGGTACAGGGGCCAGCCTGGCCCAACCCTTCAACGCCTTCTGTACAAGAAAGCTCTTTGAAAGGTCCTCCACACCCTTCAGCCTGAAAAAATGAGACAGCCCCGCCAGCGTTTTACAACCACCGCCCTGGACCTCCCTGAAGCATATAAACCCCACACAAACTCAAGAATAAGCACCCTGCCGGTCTTACCATGGTTCTCGCTGCAAGCAGCGAATCAACGCCATTCAGCCCAGGCAGCCTGATAACTGCGCAGGGTCCCCAGAGCTATGGACCGATGAGCTAACCCCTCCAATCCGGCTCCATAACCTGCCAGACATAAATGGGCAAGACTACCGATCTGGCAAGCAGATGGGGCAAGCATTTGAAAACGTGGCTAATGAAAATACTATAACGCATCAGCGATGTCATTATCTATCCCCGGAACATGCCGCACTTTGAACAGTATATTAAACTGAAGGCAACGGAGCACAAACTGGGACAGCAAACGAATCGCTAGCAGAGACACTGCATGCTGCCGCTTGACCGCAAGAACCACGCCCAGGTTAACTCACCAAAAAAACACGCTGCAATCATGCCAATAAGCCCCCCAGAGTTCGAGCTAAACCATAATGGGGAAGAGCTCGAGCAGAAGGAGATCCCTCGTCAAGCCCTTGGATACCCACTCATCAGGCCAGGGAGCAGCGCACCACTGACCCTCAAAATACGCTCCAAAGCCTGAAGAACATGCAGCATCCGTGAACAGCTGGAGAATGCAATTGGGCTGTACCGGTGACACCCAAATGCGTGTTCCATTAAACGCCGACAGTAATTCCACCCAGATCCGGAGATCCCTTTTCAATTCCGCAGACCGCTGAATAAAATAGTGCGGCCTTCGAACCCATGTAGTAGCCCGCTCCAGTTTGTGACTAAAAACATTGGAATTACCCTACATGTGAAGTTAAGAAGTCCTAACATCGATTGCGCCTGACGTAAGGTAACTTTCTCGACCGCCAGAGCCCTTGTCAGCGAATCACGCAACTTGCTCACCATCTCCTGCGGAAGATGGCTAACCCCTTCCAAGGCATCTTTTTCAATCCACAGAAAAGAGCTAACCAGCGAGGGCCCTTCCGTCTTTTCACAGGTGACGGGCATGCTGGAAATCCGCAAACAGCGAAAGAGCCCGCGCCAAGAGATCAGCACAATGTGAGGAGCTTGGTGGGCTCACCAAAAGGAAATCATCTAAGTAGTGGACCACACCTCGACCCCCCCGAGAGGCGCAGGATGCACCAGTGCAGGAACGTGCTGAACGTCTCAAAATATGAGCAAGAAATAGAGCACCCCATGGGTAGGCATCTTTCCAAGTAGAAACCGTCTTCCAGTCAAAAACCCATGAACTGGAAAAATTCAAAATGCAAAGGCGCCAGCTAGCAACAGAGCCGCCTGCCGAGCACCGGGCTCCCCCGCATGTCACCAGCCTGCAATGGCCCCACCGCAGAAGACACCACCGCGGCTCCAAGCGGGCTCCTCCCCCCAGAAGCCCGGGTAGCCGGAGAGACCCTCACAGCCTCCCCTGACTCAGAAAAATGAGTAGGGGCAGCAACCCGGTGCTGGGGACGCGACATGCCTTCAATCGATGAAACACAGGAGAAAGTACAGAAGAGAGTGAAAAAGTGTTAGGTAAGGTGCCTGACAGAGACCAGGATAAGCAGAGAAAGGAAGGAAAAAATAATAGGAAAAGGGAGAGATGAAAATAGAAGGGAATGAGACACATAAAGAATAAAAAACAATAGAGTACACTTCACCTGCTCCTTAACGTCCACCAGGAAAAATTTCCCTAAAATGGATGCCTACAGCAATCTGAAATGGACCTGAAAACCCCACCCCTATCTCTAATTCTATAGGTTAAACCAACCTCACCCCACCTCACAGAAAGCCTCCTACAGAAAACATTAACCCTTCCTTGCCCAGAGGTAAGCATCCCCAGGCTCGGGTGTTTAGTCACCTACATGCATATAACATGCATTCCGTCCTCTCTACAAGACTTCATACATCGTCTCCATTATATGAAGCTGGTGTTCCTGGTTTTGGACATGGAATGTTCTTATTTTCTGTTCTCAGTCTTTTTCTTCTCTCTTGATACAAGACAAAAACAAAACAAAACAAAACATGAAGGCCTTCTTAAAGGTGTTATGTGGAGACATTACATCAAATCTCTGGGCAAAACTTGCTAAGCAACAACTTTCATCCCGATCGGATCTCGCCACGGATCGACAGTGGGTTTCAGCTCAAAGCTACAGTACTGTCTATGCTAAAGGCCGTTTTGACCTTCTCAACTGAGCCCACTGTCAATCATCAGCTATTTCGAAATAGCTGATCCCACTGCAAAATCTTCACTATTTGGACTGAAGAAGACCTATCCAGTGGAGTTATGTGAGGAAAAAAATCGGTTAATGTCTAGGGGGGTTTATTTTAATTAATGAATAAAACATTTGGTGTGTGTCCTATCTTTAATATTTAATTTTACATGTACACTGCAAGTCCCATTGGGCGCAGGATGCCAGTGCATCCTGGCACTTATAAGTTCCTCTTGCCATCAATATTCCAGGATTAATGCAGTGGCCTAATGTTGTCTCTAACCAAATGAAGATTGCTCTGTCTCCTGCTGCTAGGTTAGAGTAGGGCAGTAGGTAGGGCAGTACAGATGGTGTAATGGTTAGCATTACTGCCTCACAGGACTGAGGTCATGGGTTCGATTCCCACCATGGCCCTAACTGTGTGGAGATTGTGTATTCTCCCCGTGCTTGCGTGGGTTTCCTCCGGGTACTCTGGTTTCCTCCCACAATCTAAACATTGGCTCCTGTTGGCTCCCAACAGAATGAACCCTTGTGTGCAAATGTGTGTATGTACATAAGCAGACTAGGGGGTCTATTTACTAAGCCTTGGATGGAGATAAAGTACCAGCTAATCAGCTCCTGACTTGTCACAGGCTGTGTTTGAAAAATTACAGTTAGTAGCTGATTGGCTGGTACTTTATCTTTGTCCACTTTATCTCCATCCAAGGCTGAGTAAAGAGACCCCTAGATGGGCTAAGTGGACCTTAACTGTCGTCAAATTCTATGTTTATTTGTTTCTATGTTAGAGAGGGAAAATCACTGATCATGGTTTTGGAATTTATAAAAAATTTTACATTTAAGAGAATCCTTACTCAGGATTATTGGCAAACTTGGTGTCTATCATTATTTTTGGAAGGTCATTAGGAACATATGATGGCTTAGATGAATCCATTTCAGCAACCAGAATCTTTATGGAACCAAAATGACATTTTATCTACTTAAGTTATATGTTTCAAAATATAGTATGTCACATTCTCTCTGTGTGATGCAGAATAAACATTTTTAGCTTGGAAATCTCTGACATGTTTTCATGCAGCAGATGGATGTTTTGGTAAACCCCTGTGGCATTAGGGTCAGCACATAACATTACAGAATGTTGGCTAACAAAACTAGTTTTCCAGATTTCAGTACAATATATTAAAAAATGTATTTGTCCTAATATTTTTGTCCTTGAAGGTGGAAATGTGTGCTTCTGGGAGCCAAAAAAAACTTCAAGGTATATTAAAAATTATACTTGCCCCATAGGGGACAATGTCAAAGTTCAGCCAAGATACTGTCATATTGCATATAAAAGAGTATATATACATAACGAGCAGAAGAGGTCAATGTTTAGTGTTATGCATCTCTTGTTGTTAAATTAATGTAATGCAGAATTATCTATTATTCTTGTCCTCATGTGGATATTATCCAAGATGTTATTTGCTCAGGGGTTATTTTAGGATACATTAATTTAATGTATGGGGATGAATGGCTATTTGTCAAGTCAAAGTTTATATGTGTATAATTAAACATGCTCCCAGGTGTTCAATTAAAGGTGAGATTCACGAGCAGTGTGTGCCGACAGTTCACTCAACAAAGAAGGTCAACAGTTGACCAAAACATTAACATTCGCAGACTGGCACTTTTGAAAAAAACATCACCTTGGGATTAGGGTGGCCAATCCCAGGCCATTTTTTGAAAAATGATCAATCCCAGGATTCCCGGGATACCCGGGATTGGCTTCTTTTTGATGTGTCCCACTTGCTGGAAGGTGCGGGCAGTACAGGGCAGCAGTGAGATTCGACGGGCAGCTGGCTGCGCAGCGCGACCTCTGACTTCATGTCACGCTGAGCATTGCGCACAGCCGGGGCACGGGAAAACTGAGCAGGGGGAGCCGGGCAGCGTCTGAGCCTCCTGAGGACGTTCAACGTTTCCCGGCATAGAAAAAACTTAGGTGGTGGCCAATCCCGGACAATTTTAGGCCGGGATCCCAAAATCCCGCCAATCCCGATCCCGGGATTGGCCACCCTACTTGGGAATGATAGATAGATAGATAGATAGATAGATAGATAGATAGAGTTAATGTTAAAATTGTAAGTGTACAATAAAAATGCAAAGAGCATTAATCATACAGTACTCCTAGTCATTTGCAATCTGCAGTCACATCATACTCAGTGACCATATGCCACCTCCCAGAGGGCACTTGAGGTTTCATGGAGGAATCACTTGGATACAGCCAGCCGACACATTTTGTTGCACATGCAACTTCCTCAGGGACACATTACTTCATTATCAGCACCTTCTTGATGTGTCTTTGTATGTATTTATTTTCAGACCTGATCTGGCAAGGATCTACCATGAGGAGCAGCGACATTGCTATTTTGTTAATTGGGACTCTTAACATGTAAAATAGTAATACAGAATGTATATATGGATATTCTAATTACTATCAGTCACTCTGAATGTATGGATGATCCGTGGAATTGTTGATGAGTAGTGTAATATGTAAGACTCAGAATAGCTTCATTCATATAATCAATAAAAAAAAAAACAATGTATGGAATAAAAAAACTGTAAGTGTTCTAAGGATTTGTATGGAGGGACAAATTGACAGATACACTATACCCACACTATACTGGACACAATGGGTGGACAAACACATTTTCTGTCATATAAATGTATTTGTTTGTTTATATTTCTGTTTAAAAATGTATTAAAAATGTGAAAGGTTATTGGAATGGGATGCATTTAAAATGGTGGCTGTTGGGATCCTGGCTTTCAGGATACCGACTATGGAATCCCAACAGCCGATGTTATACCGGTGGCCGTGCCCACGAGGGGACTGTGGACTTGCTGCCTGGATTCCGGCAGATGAAATGCCGCTGTCGCTATACTGACAGCCGGCATCCCGTCAGCCGGTATTTCATACCAGATCCACCGAAACATAAAGCAACTCTCTAGCGTCAACTCTACAGCATGACAGGGACCAGTCCATGGACAGTATCATACCTAAAATGTATATGTGTTCTTGGGTCAATCATGGCCCTTCATGTTGTGATCCCCAGTGGATAAACTATTGATTCAAAATGGCAACATGTAACTGGCATACGAGGGAGATGTACTAAGCAGAGAAAATAGAGGAGAAGTTGCCCATGGCAATCAATCAGCATTGAAGTAACAGTTATAATTACTATAATGCTTAAAATTATATGTAGCATCTGATTGGTTGCCATTGGCAAATTCTCCATTGGCTCATTTCTCTACTCTTTTCAGTGCTTAGTGCGGGTGGTATTCAGTATATCGGCTGTTGGGATCCCAGCACTCAGTATACCGGCGCCGGAATCCCCACAGCCGGCATACCGACAACTATTCTCCCTCTTGGGGGTCTACGACCCCCTGGAGGGAGAATAAATAGTGTGGCGCACATAGCGCGCCACCGTGCCCGCAGCGTGGCGAGCGCAGCGAGCCCACAAGGGGCTCATTTGCGCTCGCCCAGCTGTCAGTATGCCAGCGTTCAGGATCCCGGCGCAAGTATGCTGTCCGTCGGGATCCCGACCGCTGGCATACTATACTACACCCCTTAGTACATAGGGAGGATTATATTTATGAAACATTTATTGTAGTGTATGTTCAGAAACCACCAGATAATGTACTGTAGCCTTCAGAATATTGTTCTCAGAGGTTAGGTTCTACCAATAATACATTTATTTTTTTTAGAAGCTGACAGCCAATTAAGGGGGGAATTCAATAAGCTGTGATAATACATTAAGCTAACGCTTTAACACATATAGCACATTAATTTCGATTATCACCTGTATCTGCTCCTTTTTTCTACACAATTCAATTATAAAACAGTGAAATCGCCATTTGCCCAATAATTCTTATTAGTGTTACTGGTGTTAAGTCTAGATGGAAATGGGGAAATCTGCAAACTAATATAGGGCAAACGTATAGAAGACTATTATTGGCCATTAAAAAAGTACTGTATTTGGGGCTCTTAAAATGTGTCAAATGGCTGTTATGTGAATTATTTTAAAATAGTGAAAAAAATTATATAAGCAAGTGTTTTTCTGCAAAATAAGTTCTCTCATTAAATTAGAGGTGCATAAAATGCCATTTAGTACTTTTTTCTGCCATTTTAGGGGACTTTTAAAAAACTAAAATAACACACCTGTAACTTGCACCTGCAAGCCTAAAAACACCTTTTCCATTTATACAGCGCCACCATATACCTGTCCCACATCTTGAAACCCACTACTCTGCACTTTCCATTTTTTCATTTCAAAAGTGACATAATTATTGGCCAAATTAAGCTAATTAAAAAATTCAAAGTGCCTAATTAGTCAGTAAGAGGGGTGTCCCAGTGTTTCTGAACCAAGTCTAGCCATTTTTACCTTAAAATAGGGTTTTTCACCAACTTTCCACTTGCTCGAGAGGTGGAGAAACGAAATCCCGGTTAAAACCTATGGAGAATTATCGCGTGTAAGGTTTTGCAGACAATTGAATAGTCGAGTTTTCGTGAGTCACGATAAAAGTTTGTTTTATACACCAAAACGGATTATTGCAGCTAATTGAATACCCCCCTAAAGTGGCAAATAAAATAACTTCAATGGACAATGAGTAGAACGAGTTATGATCAATGAGTTACAGTATATAGGGGGTCATTCCGAGATGATCGTAGCTGTGCTAAATTTAGCACAGCTACGATCGTTAACTCAGACATGCGGGGGGACGCCCAGCACAGGGCTAGTCCGCCCCGCATGTCAGTGCCGCCCCCCCCGCACAAATACAAAAGCATCGCACAGAGGCTATCCCTTTGTATTTGAGGAGTAACTCCCGGCCAGCGCAACTCCTGCGGCTGGCCGGGAGTTGCTCGTCGCACCCGCTGGCCGCAGCGGCTGCGTGACACGCCACGCAGCCCCCGCGGGCCGCCGCCCCCCCCCCCCCAACAGTCCGGCCACACCTGCGTTGGCCGGACCGTTCAGCCCCCCTCCCGCCTAGCGACTGCCTCTGTCTCAGAGGCGATCACTAGGTAACGAAAGCTGCCATGTACGCCGGCGCATGCGCAGTTCCGACAAACTGCAGCGACCGATCGGGTCGGAATGACCCCCATAGTCACTAATTTAGTGATCTTGCAAGGAGCTCGGTTTTCAAGCTAAACAACAGAAGAGTCTGTTTCTCAAAATGACATGATAAAACAAAATCATAGCAGGTAAATAAATAGCATATGTTGGAATGAATAGCCCTAGCATTTGTATCAGCATATGTGGTAGGAATCCAGGTGTCCTGGCACCAGTTTAACGGCTGAGTTAATGTTCACATTGGCCATCCATTTTTCTCAATTTGCCTTCCAAATTAACCACACTGCCTGTTTCTGTAATGTATAGATTAGAAGAAAACACATACTCGCTGATATAATCACTCACAGCTAGGCGATTAATGGCTACTCTTCTGTCTTTTGGGCTGCTCTTTGGCTTGTCCAAAGGTCTGCCGTCTTGAGTCAAAGTGTGAAAATATACTGTATGTGTTTGCTACGAAGCATGTAATTATAGTTTTCATGTATCATTTCCAACAGCATTACTATTTTATTATAATTTGCCGACCAAAAACCATTTGAAAACGTCTGCACAGTGAGGACTTAAAAGTAAATTGCTGTGGACTACATGTAGAAGCGTGGAGGGAGGAAAAAAATCTTGCACCGGATTATTTCTCTTTTGTTATTCTCTACACCTAGAAACAGCTCTGTCAGATCAAGTTTAGAATGCATTATTTTGTGTTAGCAAAAGTAAAGACCTAGAGGGTCATTCCGAGTTTATCGCACGCTGCCGATTTTCGCAGCGCAGCGATCAGGTAAAAAAAAAAGTCAAAACTGCGCATGCATATGCACCGCAATGCGCACACACGTCGTACGGGTACAAACAGTATCATTGCTGTGCACTACTTCTAGCGACAATTCCATTCGCACAGCCGATCGCAAGGAGATTGCAAGGAAGAGGGCGTTTATGGGTGTCAACTGACCATTTTCTGGGAGTGGTAGGGAAAATGCAGGCATGACCAGGCATTTGCAGGGCGGGTATCTGACGTCAATTCCGTGACCTCCGTCGCTGGAATCATCGCACAGGATAAGTAACTACAGGCATAGGCGTGCGCAGCTAATTTTATTAGGGGGAGCACCCCCAGAGGGGCATGTCTAGCACTGCCTTTTGGGCGTATCTAGCACCACCTTTTGGGCGTGTCTGCTGTCTATCACCACCCAGGGACATGTCTAAAACTATTTTACATTCTTTCAGTAAAATCACATGGTTTAATCTAATTTCTCCCTAATAATAAAGTAGATATAATACACCCCATAGAAAAAAAATGAAACATAATGGTGCGACCACCAGGCAGTACTGACGGTCCACTACAACATAACCCTGAGTGCTAGCTGCCGCTGTACCCTATCACTGCTTACACTTCCCCAATATATCCCTGACCCAGTGCCGGAACTCGAGAGTGATGGGCCTAAGTGCATATGCATTCCCCACCCCCCACTTCACACACACCCCTTGCACCCCCCAGCACTACACCCTAATTTTGAGTGGACCACTCTGAAATGTACAGGAGATTTATTGAACCAAATGGGAGGCGATCACGAGACCGCCTGCCGGAATACCGGCGCCACAGGCTTTTCTCCCTCTGTGGGTGTCCACGACACTCACAAAGGGAGAATAGGTTCTGCAACGAGCGCAGCAAGCCTCCGTGCCGCAGCGTGGCCAGTTCAGTGAGCCCGCAAGGGGGCTTCTAGTGTGGCGATCCCAGCGAGCCCGCAAGGGGCGTTCTAGCACTCGCTATGCTGCCGGCATACTGGTGGCCGGTATCCCACTGTCGGGATCATGACAGCCGGGATCCCAGCTGCTTGTAAGAGGTATGTATTCCAGGACGAACATTTCCATTTTAATATAAAACAAATACGTTTATAATTTCTACTTGTGCCATCAGAGTCACATTTGCCTTTCTTTGCCATCAGACCCCTCCTCCGCAGGACACCAGCATTTGTCACAAATGTCCCCATGCTCACCAGCCACTGACAGTAGTGCCCCTTATTCACATTACGCCACACAGCATGAGTAAAAATTCACATTACGCCAAACAGTATGAGCCAAAATTCACATTACGCCACACAGTATGAGCCGAAATTCACATTACGCCACACAGTATAAGCCGAAATTCATATTACGCCACACAGTGTGAGACAAAATTCACATTACGCCACATGGTATGAGCCGAAATTCACATTACGCCACACAGTATGAGACGAAACTCACATTATGCCACACGGTATGAGCCGAAATTCACATTACGCCACACAGTAGGAGACAAAATTCACATTACGCCACATAGTATGAGACAAAATTCACATTACGCCACACAGTATGAGACAAAATTCACATTATGCCACACGGTATGAGCCAAAATTCACATTACGCCACGCGGTATGATCCAAAATTCACATAAAACCACACAGTATGAGACGAAACTCACATTATGCCACACAGTATGAGACAAAATTCACACTACGCCACACGGTATGAGTCGAAATTCACATTACACCACGCAATATGAGACGAAACTCACATTATGCCAAACAGTATGAGCCGAAATTAACTTTATGACATACAGTATGAGCTGAAATTACCGTTACACCACACAGTATGATTCAAAACTCACGTTGTGTCACACAGTATGAGCCAAAATTCATATTACGCCACACAGTGTGAGACAAAAATAAGATTTTACTCACCGGTAAATCTATTTCTCGTAGTCCGTAGTGGATGCTGGGAACTCCGTAAGGACCATGGGGAATAGCGGCTCCGCAGGAGACTGGGCACAACTAAAGAAAGCTTTAGGACTACCTGGTGTGCACTGGCTCCTCCCACTATGACCCTCCTCCAGACCTCAGTTAGGATACTGTGCCCGGAAGAGCTGACACAATAAGGAAGGATTTTGAATCCCAGGTAAGACTCATACCAGCCACACCAATCACACCGTATAACTCGTGATACTATACCCAGTTAACAGTATGAAACATAACTGAGCCTCTCAACAGATGGCTCATAACAATAACCCGTTAGTTAGGCAATAACTATATAGAAGTATTGCAGACAATCCACACTTGGGATGGGCGCCCAGCATCCACTACGGACTACGAGAAATAGATTTACCGGTGAGTAAAATCTTATTTTCTCTGACGTCCTAGTGGATGCTGGGAACTCCGTAAGGACCATGGGGATTATAGCAAAGCTCCCAAACGGGCGGGAGAGTGCGGATGACTCTGCAGCACCGAATGAGAGAACTCAAGGTCCTCCTCAGCCAGGGTATTAAATTTGTAGAATTTAGCAAACGTGTTTGCCCCTGACCAAGTAGCAGCTCGGCAAAGTTGTAAAGCCGAGACCCCTCGGGCAGCCGCCCAAGATGAGCCCACCTTCCTCGTGGAGTGGGCTTTTACTGATTTAGGATGCGGCAGTACAGCCGCAGAATGCGCCAGCTGAATTGTGCTACAAATCCAGCGAGCAATAGTCTGCTTAGAAGCAGGAGCACCCAGTTTGTTGGGTGCATACAGGATAAATAGCGAGTCAGTTTTCCTGACTCCAGCTGTCCTGGAAACATATATTTTCAGGGCCCGGACTACATCCAGTAACTTGGAATCCTCCAAGTCCCTAGTAGCCGCAGGCACTACAATAGGTTGGTTCAAGTGAAAAGCTGATACCACCTTAGGGAGAAACTGAGGACGAGTCCTCAATTCTGCCCTATCCATATGGAAAATCAGATAAGGGCTTTTATATGACAAAGCCGCCAATTCTGATACACGCCTGGCCGAAGCCAAGGCCAATAACATGACCACTTTCCACGTGAGATATTTCAGATCCACGGTTTTTAGTGGCTCAAACCGTTGTGATTTTAGGAAACTCAACACCACGTTGAGATCCCAAGGTGCCACTGAAGGCACAAAAGGGGGCTGAATATGCAGCACTCCCTTTACAAATGTCTGAACTTTAGGTAGTGAAGCCAGTTCTTTCTGGAAGAAAACGGACAGAGCCGAAATCTGGACCTTAATGGAACCCAATTTTAGGCCCATAGTCACTCCTGACTGTAGGAAGTGCAGAAATCGACCCAGCTGAAATTCTTCTGTTGGGGCCTTCCTGGCCTCACACCCCGCAACATATTTTCGCCAAATACGGTGATAATGGTTTGCGGTTACTTCTTTCCTGGCTTTTATCAGCGTAGGAACGACTTCCTCCGGACTGCCCTTTTCCTTTAGGATCCGGTATTCAACCGCCATGCCGTCAAACGCAGCCGCGGTAAGTCTTGGAACAGACAGGGCCCCTGCTGTAGCAGATCCTGTCTGAGCGGTAGAGGCCATGGGTCCTCTGATATCATTTCTTGCAGTTCTGGGTACCAAGCTCTTCTTGGCCAATCCAGAGCCACGAGTATCGTTCTTACTCCTCGTTTTCTTATTATTCTCAGTACCCTTGGTATGAGAGGCAGAGGAGGGAACACATAAACCGATTGGTACACCCACGGTGTCACTAGAGCGTCCACAGCTATCGCCTGAGGGTCCCTTGACCTGGCGCAATATCTCTCTAGTTTTTTGTTTAGGCGGGACGCCATCATGTCCACCTGTGGCCTTTCCCAACGGTTTACCATCAGTTGGAAGACTTCTGGATGAAGTCCCCACTCTCACGGGTGTAGGTCGTGTCTGCTGAGGAAGTCTGCTTCCCAGTTGTCCACTCCCGGAATGAACACTGCTGACAGTGCTAAGACGTGATTTTCCGCCCATCGGAGAATCCTTGTGGCTTCTGCCATCGCCATCCTGCTTCTCGTGCCGCCCTGTCGGTTTACATGGGCGACTGCCGTGATGTTGTCTGATTGGATCACTACCGGCTGGTTTTGAAGCAGGGGCCTTGCCTGACTTAGGGCATTGTAAATGGCCCTCAGTTCCAGAATATTTATGTGTAGGGACGACTCCTGACTTGACCAAAGTCCTTGGAAGTTTCTTCCCTGTGTGACTGCTCCCCAGCCTCGAAGACTGGCTTCCGTTGTCACCAGGACCTAGTCCTGTATGCCGAATCTGCGGCCCTCTTGAAGATGAGCACTCTGCAGCCACCACAGTAGAGATACCCTGGTCCTTGGAGACAGGGTTATCAGCCGATGCATCTGAAGATGCGATCCTGACCACTTGTCCAAGAGGTCCCACTGAAAGGTTCTTGCATGGAACCTGCCGAATGGAATTGCTTCGTAGGAAGCTACCATTTTTCCCAGGACTCGTGTGCAGTGATGCACCGATACCTGTTTTGGTTTCAGGAGGTCTCTGACTAGAGATGACAGCTCCTTGGCTTTCTCCAGCGGGAGAAACACCTTTTTTCTGTACTCTGTCCAGAACCATCCCCAGGAACAGTAGGCGTGTGGTAGGAACCAGCTGTGACTTTGGAATGTTTAGAATCCATCCGTGCTGTTGTAGCACTTCCCGAGATAGTGCTACCCCGACCAACAACTGCTCCCTGGACCTCGCCTTTATAAGGAGATCGTCCAATTACGGGATAATTAAAACTCCCTTTTTTCGAAGGAGTATCATCATTTCTGCCATTTAAACACCCTCGGTGCTGTGGACAGCCCAAACGGCAGTGTCTGGAATTGGTAATGGCAATCCTGTACCACAAATCTGAGGTACTCCTGGTGAGGATGGTAAATGGGGACATGCAGGTAAGCATCCTTGATGTCCAGGGATACCATGTAATCCCCCTGGTCCAGGCACGCAATAACCGCCCTGAGCGATTCCATCTTGAACTTGAATCTTTTGATATATGTGTTCAAGGATTTTAAATTTAAGATGGGTCTCACCGAACCGTCCGGTTTCGGTACCACAAACATTGTGGAATAGTAACCCTTTCCTTGTTGAAGGAGGGGTACCTTGACAATCACTTGCTGTGAATACAGTTTTTGGATAGCCACCAACACTGCCTCCCTGGCAGAGGGAGTTGCTGGTAAGGCAGATTTTAGGAAACGGGGGGGGGGAGACGCCTCGAATTCCAGCCTGTACCCCTGAGATACTACTTGAAGGATCCAGGGATCCACCTGTGAGAGAGCCCACTGTGCGCTGAAATTTCTGAGACGTGCCCCCACCGTACCCGGGTCCGCCTGTGAAGCCCCAGCGTCATGCTGTGGACTTACCGGACGCTGTGCCTTTTTGAATCGGCATCACCTGACCACTGCCGAGTCCATAACCCCCTTTTTGCGGCAATGGACATTGCGCTTATTTTTGATGCCAGGCGGCAAATATCCCTCTGTGCATCACGCATGTATAAGACAGCGTCTTTTATATGCTCTATTGTCAGCAAAATATTGTCCCTATCCAGAGTATCAATATTATCCGACAGGGAATCTGACCACGCAGCAGCAGCACTGCACATCCATGCCGATGCAATCGCTGGTCGCAATATAATGCCCGTGTGTGTATATATAGCTTTTAGGGTAGCCTCCTGCTTTCTCTCAGCAGGTTCCTTTTGGGGCGGCCGTATCCGGAGACGGTAGTGCCACCTTTTTTGATAAACGTGTAAGCGCTTTATCTACCCTAGGACGTGTTTCCCAACGTGACCTATCCTTTGGCGGGAAAGGGTACGCTGCCAATAACCGTTTAGAAATTATCAATTTCTTATCGGGGGAAGTTCACGCTTCCCCACACACCTCATTTAATTCCTCAGATGCAGGAAAAACTACTGGTAGTTTTTTCTCACCAAACATAATACCCTTTTTTGTGGTACCTGGGGTACTATCAGAAATGTGTAATACATTTTTCATTGCCTCAATCATGTAACGGGTGGCCCTATTGGAAGGTACACTAGTCTCATCGTCGTCGACACTGGAGTCGGTATCCGTGTCAACATCTGTGTCTACCATCTGAGGTAGCGGGCGTTTTAAAGCCCCTGATGACATTTGAGACGCTTGGACAGGCACAAGCTGAGTAGCCGGCTGTCCTATGTCGTCAAACCTTTTATGTAAGGAGCTGACACTGTCACGTAATTCCTTCCATAAGTCCATCCACACAGGTGTCGACCCCGCAGGGGGTGACATCACATTCACAAGCATTTGCTCTGCCTCCACATCATTATCCTCATCATATATGTCGACACAGCAGTACCGACACACAGCACACACACAGGGAATGCTCTGACAGAGGACAGGACCCCACAAAGCCCTTTGGGGAGAAAGAGGGAGAGTATGCCAGCACACACCAGAGCGCTATATAACACAGGGATATCACTATACAGAGTGTTTTCCCCTATAGCTGCTTGTATTATATATACTGCGCCTAAATGTATTGCCCCCACCCCCTCTCTTTTTTACCCTTTCTGTAGTGCAGGACTGCAGGGGAGAGCCAGGGAGCGATCCTTCCAGCGGAGCTGTGAGGGAAAATGGCGCCAGTGTGCTGAGGAAGATGGCTCCGCCCCTTTTTCGGCGGGCTTCTTCCCGCTGTTTGTGTAAATCTGGCAGGGGTAATTTACACCTATATAACCTCTAGGGCTATATATGGTGTCAGTTTTGCCAGCCAAGGTGTTAATATTGCTGCTCCAGGCGCCCCCCCCCCCCCCCCCCCAGCGCCCTGCACCCATCAGTGACCGGAGTGTGTGGTGTGCATGAGGAGCAATGGTGCACAGCTGCAGTGCTGTGCGCTACCTTGGAGAAGACAGAAGTCTTCAGCCGCCGATTTTCCGGACACTTCTTGCTTCTGGCTCTGTAAGGGGGACGGCGGCGCGGCTCCGGGACCGGACGACGAGGTCGGGTCCTGTGTGCGATCCCTCTGGAGCTAATGGTGTACAGTAGCCTAAGAAGCCCAAGCTACCACCAGTTAGGTAGGTTCGCTTCTTCTCCCCTTAGTCCCTCGTTGCAGTGAGCCTGTTGCCAGCAGGTCTCACTGTAAAATAAAAAACCTAAAATATACTTTCTTTCTAGGAGCTCAGGAGAGCCTCCTAGTGTGCATCCAGCTCGGCCGGGCACAGAAATCTAACAGGTCTGGAGGAGGGTCATAGTGGGAGGAGCCAGTGCACACCAGGTAGTCCTAAAGCTTTCTTTAGTTGTGCCCAGTCTCCTGCGGAGCCGCTATTCCCCATGGTCCTTACGGAGTTCCCAGCATCCACTAGGACGTCAGAGAAATTCACATTACACCACACGGTATGAGCCAAAATTCACATTATTCCACACGGTATGAGCCGAAATTCACATAACGCCACACAGTATGAGACGGAACTCACATTATGCCACACAGTATGAGACAAAAGGGGTAATTCCAAGTTGATCGCAGCAGGAAATTTTTTAGCAGTTGGGCAAAACCATGTGCACTGCAGGGGGGCAGATATAAAATTTGCATAGAGAGTTAGATTTGGTTGGATTATTTTGTTTCTGTGCAGGGTAAATACTGGCTGCTTTATTTTTACACTGCAATTTAGATTGCAGATTGAACTCACCACACCCAAATCTAACTCTCTTTGCACATGTTACATCTGCCTCCCCTGCAGTGCACATGGCTTTGCCCAACTGCTAGCAAAGATCCTGCTGCGATCAACTCAGAATTACCCCCAAAATTCACATTACGCCACACAGTATGAGACGAAACTCACATTACGCCACACAGTATGAGACGAAACTCACATTATGCCACACAGTATGAGCCGAAATCAACTTTATGACATACAGTATGAGCTGAAATTAACGTTACACCACACAGTATGATCCAAAACTCACGTTATGTCACACAGTATGACCCGGAATTCACAGTATGCCCCCAGCAGTGCCAGAAACACATAATACCCCTGTAGTGCTCACCGTTATTATAAAAGTATAACATATTATTAATAATAAATATTTTTATGGATATAAATAATCCATAGTAATAAAAAATTAAAATTTAACATATATTAAACAGAGGTGTCTCAGTGACACAGACACTTACCCTCTCTACTGAGTACTGAGACACTTACCCTCTCTACTGAGCCTCAGGATCGCTCAGCTGTGTCCTCCGCTCCGGCGGCGGCTCCGATTCCTCCTGAGAGGAACGGTGCCTGGGCTGGGCCTGTAATGTTGGCATGTGAGGACACGGCGCAGGGGCAGTTGCAGGATTTTTATAGGGATGGGGGTTCCGTACACACACACACACACACACACACATATATATATATTTATATATACTGTATATACACATATGTATTATGTATACACACACATATTATATAAATATATATTAAAGATAAGCGGGTTCGGTTCGTCAAGATACGACCCCCCCCGAACTTCACCTATTTTACACGGTTCCGAGGCAGCCTCAGATCTTCCCGCCTTGCTCGGTTAACCAGAGCGCGCCCGAACGTCATCATCCCACTGTCGTATTCTCGCGAGATTCGTATTCTATATAAGGAGCCGCGTGTCGCTGCCATTTTCACTCGTGCATTAGAGATGATAGCGAGAGGACGTGGCTGCGTTCTCTCAGTTTCTGTGTTCATTGTTCAGTGTGCTGCAAATATCTGTGCTTAGTGTGCTGCAAATATCTGTGCTCAGTGTGCTGCAAATATCTACGTTCTCTGCCTGAAAACGCTCCATATCTGTGCTGCATTATAGGAGGACAGTGCAGAATTTTGCTGACCACCAGTATATATATATATATAGCAGTACGGTACAGTAGGCCATTGCTCTACCTCTGTGTCGTCAAGTATACTATCCATATCTGTGCTGCATTGTAGTTGTGCGCAGTATATAGTAGGAGGACAGTGCAGAATTTTGCTGACCAGCAGTATATATATATAGCAGTACGGTACAGTAGTCCATTGCTCTACCTCTGTGTCGTCAAGTATACTATCCATATCTGTGCTGCATTGTAGTTGTGCGCAGTATATAGTAGGAGGACAGTGCAGAATTTTGCTGACCACCAGCATATATATATAGCAGTACGTTACAGTTGTCCTTTGCTCTACCTCTGTGTCGTCAAGTATACTATCCATATCTGTGCTGCATTGTAGTTGTGCGCAGTATACAGTAGGAGGACAGTGCAGAATTTTGCTGACCACCAGTATATATATATAGCAGTACGGTACAGTAGTCCATTGCTCTACATCTGTGTCATCAAGTATACTATCCATATCTGTGCTGCATTGTAGTTGTGCGCAGTATATAGTAGGAGGACAGTGCAGAATTTTGGTGACCACCAGTATATATATATATATATATATATATATATAGCAGCACGGTACAGTAGTCCATTGCTCTACCTCTGTGTCGTCAAGTATACTATCCATATCTGTGCTGCATAGTAGTTGTGCACAGTATATAGTAGGAGGACAGTGCAGAATTTTGCTGACCACCAGTATATATACCAGTATATATATATAGCAGTTTGGTACAGCAGTCCATTGCTCTACCTCTGTGTCGTCAAGTATACTATCCATATCTGTGTTGCATTGTAGCTGTGCGCAGTATATAGTAGGAGGACAGTGCAGAATTTTGCTGACCACCAGTATATAAATATAGCAGTACGGTACAGTAGTCCATTGCTCTACCTCTGTGTCGTCAAGTATACTATTCATATCTGTGCTGCATTGTAGTTGTGCGTAGTATATAGTAGGAGGACAGTGCAGAATTTTGCTGACCCCAAGTGTATATTTAGCAGTACGGTACAGTAGTCCATTGCTCTACCTCTGTGTCGTCAAGTATACAATCCATACCTGTGCTGCATTGTAGTTGTGCGCAGTATATAGTAGGAGGGCAGTGCAGAATTTTGCTGACCACCAGTATATATATAGCAGTACGGTACAGTAGTCCATTGCTCTACCTCTGTGTCGTCAAGTATACAATCCATACCTGTGCTGCATTGTAGTTGTGCGCAGTATATAGTAGGAGGAAAGTGCAGAATTTTACTGACCACCAGTATATATATATAGCAGTACGGTGCAGTAGTCCATTGCTCTACCTCTGTGTCCTCAAGTATACAATCCATACCTGTGCTGCATTGTAGTTGTGCGCAGTATATAGTAGGAGGACAGTGCAGAATTTTGCTGACACCAGTATATATATAGCACTACGGTACAGTAGACCATTGCTATTGATATTTACTGGCCTATAATTCCACACATTAAAAAATGGAGAACAAAAATGTGGAGGGCAAAATAGGGAAAGATCAAGATCCACTTCCACCTCGTGCTGAAGCTGCTGCCACTAGTCATGGCCAAGACGATGAAATGCCATCAACGTCGTCTGCCAAGGCCGATGCCCAATGTCATAGTAGAGAGCATGTAAAATCCAAAAAACAAAAGTTCAGTAAAATGACCCAAAAATCAAAATTAAAAGCGTCTGATGAGAAGCGTAAACTTGCCAATATGCCATTTATGACACGGAGTGGCAAGGAATGGCTGAGGCCCTGGCCTATGTTCATGGCTAGTGGTTCAGACTCACATGAGGATGGAAGCACTCATCCTCTCGCTAGAAAAATGAAAAGACTTAAGCTGGCAAAAGCACAGCAAAGAACTGTGCGTTCTTCTAAATCACAAATCCCCAAGAAAAGTCCAATTGTGTCAGTTGCGATGCCTGACCTTCCCAACAGTGGACGGGAAGAGGTGGCGCCTTCCACCATTTGCACGCCCCCTGCAAGTGCTGGAAGGAGCACCCACAGTCCAGTTCCTGATAGTCAAATTGAAGATGTCACTGTTGAAGTACACCAGGATGAGGATATAGGTGTTGCTGGCGCTGAGGAGGAAATTGACAAGGAGGATTCTGATGGTGAGGTGGTTTGTTTAAGTCAGGCACCCGGGGAGACACCTGTTGTCCGTGGGACGAATATTACCATTGACATGCCTGGTCAAATTACAAAAAAAATCACCTCTTCAGTGTGGAATTATTTTAACAGAAATGCAGACAACAGGTGTCAAGCCGTGTGTTGCCTTTGTCAAGCTGTAATAAGTAGGGGTAAGGACGTTAACCACCTAGGAACATCCTCCCTTATACGTCACCTGGAGCGCATTCATCAGAAGTCATTGACAAGTTCAAAAACTTTGGGTGACAGCAGAAGCAGTCCACTGACAATTAAATCCCTTCCTCTTGTAACCAAGTTCCTGCAAACCACACCACCAACTCCCTTAGTGTCAATTTCCTCCTTAGACAGGAAAGCCAATAGTCCTGCAGGCCATGTCACTGCCAAGTCTGACGAGTCCTCTCCTGCCTGGGATTCCTCCAATGCATCCTTGAGTGTAACGCCTACTGCTGCTGGCTCTGCTATTGTTGCTGCTGGGAGTCGATCGTCATCCCAGAGGGGAAGTCGGAAGACCATTTGTACTACTTCCAGTAAGCAATTGACTGTCCAACAGTCCTTTGCGAGGAAGATGAAATATCACAGCAGTCATCCTGCTGCAAAGCAGATAACTCAGGCCTTGGCAGCTGTGGTGGTGTTAAACGTGTGTCCGGTATCCACCATTAATTCACAGGGAATTAGACAATTTATTGAGTTAGTGTGTCCCCGGTACCAAATATCATCTAGGTTCCACTTGTCTAGGCAGGCGATACCGAGAATGTACATAGATGTCAGAAAAAGAGTCACCAGTGTCCTAAAAAAATGCAGTTGTACCCAATGTCCACTTAACCACGGACATGTGGACAAGTGGAGCAGGGCAAACTCTGGACTATATGACTGTGACAGCCCACTGTGTAGATGTATTGCCTCCCGCAGCAAGAACAGCAGCGGCGGCACCAGTAGAAGCATCTCGCAAACGCCAACTCGTTCCTAGGCAGGCTACGCTTTGTATCACCGCTTTCCATAAGAGGCACACAGCTGACAACCTCTTACGGAAACTGAGGAACATCATCGCAGAATGGCTTACCCCAAATGGACTCTCCTAGGGATTTGTGACATCGGACAACTTCACCAATATTGGTGGTCATTCCGAGTTGTTCGCTCGGTAATTTTCTTCGCATCGCAGCGATTTTCCGCTAATTACGCATGCGCAATGTTCGCACTGCGACTGCGCCAAGTAAATTAGCTAAGAAGTTTGGTATTTTACTCACGGCATTACGAGGTTTTTTCTTCGTTCTGGTGATCGTAATGTGATTGACAGGAAGTGGGTGTTTCTGGGCGGAAACTGGCCGTTTTATGGGAGTGTGTGAAAAAACGCTACCGTTTCTGTGAAAAACGCGGGAGTGGCTGGAGAAACAGGGGAGTGTCTGGGCGAACGCTGGGTGTGTTTGTGACGTCAAACCAGGAACGAAACTGACTGAACTGATCGCAGTGGCAGAGTAAGTCCCGAGCTACTCAGAAACTGCAAAGAAATTTCTATTCGCAATTTTGAGAATCTTTCGTTCGCAATTTTGCTAAGCTAAGATTCACTCCCAGTAAGCGGCGGCTTAGCGTGTGCAATGCTGCTAAAAGCAGCTTGCGAGCGAACAACTCGGAATGAGGGCCCTTGTGTGTGCATTACATGTGAGCAAATTCCAGCACGTCCCATGTTTTGCACATACATTGAATTTGGTGGTGCAGAGTTTTTTTTAAAAACGGCGGGCGTGCAAGAGATTCTGTCGGTGGCCCGAAGAATTGCGGGCCACTTTCAGCATTCAGCCACCGTGTACCGAAGACTGGAGCACCAGCAAACACTCCTGAACCTGCCCCGCCATCATCTGAAGCAAGAGGTGGTAACGAGGTGGAATTCAACCCTGTATATACTTCAGAGAATGGAGGAGCAGCAAAAGGCCATTCAAGCCTATACAGCTACCTACGATATAGGCAAAGGAGGGGGAATGCACCTGACTCAAGTGCAGTGGAGAATGATTTCAACATTGTGCAAGGTTCTGCAACCCTTTGAACTTGCCACACGTGAAGTCAGTTCAGACACTGCCAGCCTGAGTCAGGTCATTCCCCTCATCAGGCTTTTGCAGAAGAAGCTGGAGAGAGTTAAGGAGGAGCTAAAATGGAGCGATTCCGCTAGGCATGTGGGACTTGTGGATGGAGCCCTTAATTCGCTTAACCAGGATTCACGGGTGGTCAATCGGTTGAAATCAGAGCACTACATTTTGGCCACCGTGCTCGATCCTAGATTTAAAACCTACGTTGTATCTCTCTTTCCGGCAGACACAAGTCTGCAGAGGTTCAAAGACATGCTGGTGAGACACTTGTCAACTCAAGCGGAACGTGACCCGTTAACAGCTCCTCCTTCACATTCTCCCGCAACTGGGGCTGCGAGGAAAATTCTAAGAATTCCGAGCCCACCCGCTGGCGGTGATGCAAGTCACTCTGGAGCGAGTGCTGACATCTGGTCCGGACTGAAGGACCTGCCAACGATTACTGACATGTCGTCTACTGACACTGCATATGATTCTGTCACCATTGAAAGAATGGTGGAGGATTATATGAGTGACAGCATCCAAGTAGGCACGTCAGACAGTCCGTACGTATACTGGCAGGAAAAAGAGGCAATTTGGAGGCCCTTGCACAAACTGGCTTTATTTTACCTAAATTGCCCCCCCCCCCCCCCCCCCTCCAGTGTGTACTCCGAAAGAGTGTTTAGTGCTTGTCAGCGATCGGCGTACGAGGTTACTTCCAGAAAATGTGGAGAAGATGATGTTCATCAAAATGAATTATAATCAATTCCTCCGTGGAGACATTCACCAGCAATTGCCTCCAGAAAGTATACAGGGACCTGAGATGGTGGATTCCAGTGGGGACGAATTAATAATCTGTGAGGAGGGGGATGTACACAGTGAAAGGGGTGAGGAATCGGACGATGAGGAGGAGGTGGACATCTTGCCTCTGTAGAGCCAGTTTGTGCAAGGAGAGATAGATTGCTTCTTTTTGGGTGGGGGCCCAAACCAACCAGTCATTTCAGTCACAGTCGTGACTGTCGCTGAAATGATAAGTTTGTTAAAGTGTGCATGTCCTGTTTATACAACATAAGGGTGGGTGGGAGGGCCCAAGGACAATTCCATCTAGCACCTCTTATTTCTTTAATTTATCTTTATACACACACACACACACACACACACACACACACAGCATACATACACATAGGAGACTCATCTCCTATATATTTGCCCAAGTCTGTGACTCTGTGCTGGCCGTAACGCTGGGCGGAGTCACAGGCACAGATCTGGCCAGGAACAGTCCCCTCCCTCTCTCCGCCCAGTCCCCTCCCGATCTCCGCCCAGTCCCCTGTCTCCCTTCTCCCCGTACTGCCCCTGGTGAGTGGTGACACCGCAGCCGCTGACTGTGAGCGGAACTCACATTACCCGCCTCACAGTCTTGCGGCTGCCACTGAGTCAGGGAGACATGCTGAACAGTGACTCGCCCCTCCCGCCCGCGGCAACCACCCGCATCTGCCCCCCTCCCGCGGCACTCCCGTCCCCTCCCGCAGCACCAACATCCGCAGCACTCCCGCCCAGAGTCTTCACTTTTCTAACACCCGCTGCGGTCGCGGGCGAAAAGGGGGTGTGGCTTCGCGGAAGGGGCATGGCTTCGCGTCCCGACCCCCGTTTTCGGCACGTTGTGGTTCGGGGGACACTGCTGAATCTGCAGTGCTGGCTTCTGCGCTGTGACAGGAGCCGGCACTTTGGTGGCACCCCTCAGAGGGTAACACCCGGGTGCGGGCCGCACTCCCCGCACCCACGTTGTGGCGCCACTGCTCCTGCCCCCTCCCCCACCCGTAGCACAAACACCCACAGTCTCCACCCACCACCCGTGGCACTCCCGTCCCCTCCCCCACCCAGAGCACAAACACCCACGTAACCCACCCGCAGAACTCCCGCCCCCTCCCCCACCCGTAGCCCCAACACCCGCGGTAACCAACCGCATTCGCCCCCCACCCGCAGCACCAACACCCGCGCCACCTACCCGCAGCACCCACCGCATTCACCCACCACCCGTGGCACTCCACCCCCTCCCCCACCCACAGCACCAACACCCACGGCACCCACCGCATCCACCCACCACCCGTGGCACTCCCCCCCCTCCCCCACCCGCTGCACCAACACGCGCACCACCCGTGGCACTCCCGTCCCCTCCCCCACCCAGAGCACAAACACCCACGTAACCCACCCGCAGAACTCCCGCCCCCTCCCCCACCCGTAGCCCCAACACCCGCGGTAACCAACCGCATTCGCCCCCCACCCGCAGCACCAACACCCGCGCCACCTACCCGCAGCACCCACCGCATTCACCCACCACCCGTGGCACTCCACCCCCTCCCCCACCCACAGCACCAACACCCACGGCACCCACCGCATCCACCCACCACCCGTGGCACTCCCCCCCCTCCCCCACCCGCTGCACCAACACGCGCACCACCCGTGGCACTCCCGTCCCCTCCCCCACCCAGAGCACAAACACCCGCGCCACCCACCCCGCGGAACTCCCGCCCCCTCCCCCAACCCGTAGCACCAACACCCGCGGCAACCAACCGCATTCGCACCCCACCCGCGGCACTCCCACCCTCTCCCCCACCCGCAGCACCAACACCCGCGGCACCCACCGCATCCACCCACCATCCGTGGCACTCCCCCCCTCCCCCACCCGCAGCACCAACACCCGCGGCACCCACCCACCACCCGTGGCACTCCCCCCCTCCCCCACCCGCTGCACCAACACCCGCGGCACTCCCGTCCCCTCCCCCACCCACAGCACAAACACCCGCTCCACCCACCCGCAGAACTCCCGCCCCCTCCCCCACCCGTAGCACCAACATCCGTGGTAACCAACCGCATTCGCCCCCCACCCGCTGCACTCCCACCCTCTCCCCCACCCGCAGCACCAACACCCGCGCCACCTACCCGCAGCACCCACCGCACCCACCCACCACCCGTGGCACTCCACCCCCTCCCCCACCCGCAGCACCAACACCCGCGGCACCCACCGCTTCCACCCACCACCCGTGGCACTCCCCCCCCCCCACCCGCTGCACCAACACGCGCACCACCCACGGCACTCCCGTCCCCTCCCCCACCCAGAGCACAAACACCCGCGCCACCCACCCGCAGAACTCCCGCCCCCTCCCCCAACCCCTAGCACCAACACCCGCGGCAACCAACCGCATTCGCCCCCCACCCGCGGCACTCCCACCCTCTCCCCCACCCGCAGCGCCAACACCCGCGGCACCCACCGCATCCACCCACCACCCGTGGCACTCCCCCCCCTCCCCCACCCGCAGCACCAACACCCGCTCCACCCGCGGCACTCCCGTCCCCTCCCCCACCCAGAGCACAAACACCCGCGCCACCCACCCACGGAACTCCCGCCCCTCCCCCAACCCGTAGCACCAACACCCGCGGCACCCACCGCATCCACCCACCAGCCGTGGCACTCCCCCACCCACAGCACCAACACCCGCACCACCCGTGGCACTCTGCCCCCTCCCCCACCCACAGCACCAACACCCACTGCCCCCCCCCCCCCTGCGGCACCCAATGCATCCCCCACATCCGCTCCCACCCGTAGCTCCCACACCTGCAGCACCCCCCGCCCCTCCCCCACCCGCTGCAACCCTGCCCCTCCCCCATACCCACCCTCTCCCCCACCCGCAGCACTAACACCCGCGCCACCTACCCGTGGCACCCACCGCATCCACCCACCACCCGTGGCACTCCACCCCCTCCCCCACCCGCAGCACCAACACCCGCACCACCCGTGGCACTCTGCCCCCTCCCCCACCCACAGCACCAACACCCGCGGTAACCAACTGCATTTGCCCCCCACCCGCGGCACTCCCACCCGCAGCACCAACACCCGCGCCACCTACCCGCGGCACCCACCGCATCCACCCACCACCCGTGGCACCCCCCCTCCCCCACCCGCTGCACCAACACCCGCGGCACTCCCGTCCCCTCCTTCACCCAGAGCACAAACACCCGCGCCACCCACCCGCGGAACTTCCGCCCCCAACCCGTAGCACCAACACCCGCGGCAACCAACCGCATTCGCCCCCCACCCGCGGCACTCCCACCCTCTCCCCCACCCGCAGCACCAACACCCGCAGCACCCACCGCATCCACCCACCACCCGTGGCACTCCCCCTCCCCCACCCACAGCACCAACACCCACTGCCCCCCCTGCGGCACCCAACGCATCCCCCACATCCGCTCCCACCCGCGGAACTCCCACCCGTAGCTCCCACACCTGCAGCACCCTTCGCCCCTCCCCCACCCGCTGCAACCCTGCCCCTCCCCCATACCCACCCTCTCCCCCACCCACAGCACCAACACCCGTGCCACCTACCCGCGGCACCCACCGCATCCACCCACCACCCGTGGCACTCCACCCCCTCCCCCACCCGCAGCACCAACACCCGCACCACCCGTGGCACTCTGCCCCCTCCCCCACCCACAGCACCAACACTTGCTGCCACCCCCTGCGGCACCCAACGCATCCCCCACATCCGCTCCCACCCGCGGCACTCCCGCCCCCACCCGTAGCTCCCACACCTGCAGCACCCCTCCCCCATACCCACCTCTCCCCCCCCCGCTGCACCCTTTACCCAACCCGCACCACCACCGCATCTGCCCCTCCTGCACCCCCCTCCCCCACCCGCACCCCCCCCCCCCAACCCTCGGAACCCCAGCAGCTGCCTCCCACCACCCAACTGCACCACCACTGCTCCAGCCCCAACCCATGGCACCACGCCCCCACCCCCAGCACCCCCCCTCCCCCATCCACGGCACTCCCACACCAGCTTCTCCCACACCCACATCACCCCTGCTCCCAACCCCCCACCCATGGCACCCCCGCCCCTCTCCTACGCACAGCACCCCTGCTCCCGCACCCCCACCCCTCCCCTACCTGTAGCACCCGCCCCTGCAACCGTGGCACCCTCAAACCCACCACACCGGCAAACCGCCCCCTCCCCCACCCGTGGCACCCCCATACCCACCTCTCCCCCTGCTACACCCCTGCATACTCCACCCGCACCACCACCGCATCTGCCCCTTTTGCACCCACCCCTCTCCCATCCACCACACCCCTGCTCCTGCACCCCCTCCCCCACCCACGCCACACCCCCAACCCTCAGAACCCCCGCAGCCACCTTCCACCTCCCATCCGCACCACCACTGCCCCCCCACACCTGTCCCCCACCCATGGCACAACGCCCCCACGCCCAGAACCCCCCCCCCCTCCCCTACCCACGGCACTCCCACACCAGCTTCTCCCACAGCCCTCCCAAACCCACGTCACCCCTGCTCCTAACTCCCCACCCATGGCACCCTGACCCTCCACTACGCACAGCACCCCCACCCCTCCCCTACCTGCAGCACCACCCCCACCCGCCCCTGCAACCATAGCACCCTCACACCCACCCACCCCCAACCGCACCACCCCGGCTAACTGCCCCCTCCCCCACCAGCGGCAAAGCCGTGCAGAGGTTAACGGGGCGAAGCCCCTAACGACGGTGTGAAGAGCGCCCGTAGGGCGCGATGTATCGCCTAGTATAATAGTATACATACACATACATGATATACTAACATACACACACACATAGCAGTAGTACACAACATGCATATACAGTACAGTAGTCACACAGAGTAGCATACAGATACACAGCAGACACTATACATACTGTACACACACATCTCTTTCACAAAAAAATAAAACAGCCACCATAATTGCTGCCAGCCCCTGCCGGGTCAGCGAGAGTCCGTCTGGTCAGCATCTTCAATTAAAACCGCCCGCGTACCAATCCCCCCCACCGGACCCGCCACTACCGCCGGCACCTCTGACATGCGTCTCATACTTGCAGACAGGAGACGCTGCATCCGACTCGTCCAGTCCAGCCCATGAGAAGAAGGGAAATACCTGAGGACCCCCCAGCATTTGCGTAGCCGTGGGAGGAGACTGGTGAGCACGGGCGGGAGGCGGAACTTGACCTCAATCACCCCGTTTGTGGCCGCTGGGCAGTCATTAGTGACAGCAGCACGTGCGCGGCGGCGGCCAGCATGCGCAGCAGCACAGTTGGTCAGTGCAGCAGGCTGAGATCAGCGGCTCATCGCAGGCGTGGAGTGCGGGGGGTGCCGGACATTAGGGCGTGCCTGTGCGCACCAGGCACCCGTGCGCATGCCTATGACTACAGGGCTGGTCTTGTTTTGCACAAAATGTTTTTGTACCGCTCAGCTGCACATGCGATTGCACACTTGCAAAGCGAAAATACACTCCCCCGTGGGCGGTGACAATGCGTTTGCACGGCTGCTAAAAGTAGCTACCGAGCGATCAACTCGGAATGAGGGCCCTACTCTTCCTATCTTGAAGATTAGGAGAGGGGAATAGCATACTGTACAGTAGTTTCAGTGGTCATAGAGATAGAAGCTACAGCAGGGCCTATGCCAGAGGTTCTCAAATGCAGTCGTCAAGGCACCCCAACATTTCAGGTATATCCATAGCTCAGCACAGATGATTAAATCAAATAGACTGAGGTGCATATTAAGTCACCTGTGGCCAACCATGGATAATATTAAAACCTGGATTGTTGGGGTGCCCAGGCCTCTCATGCATCCGTGAGTACATGGGAGGCTTAACGTGGATTATATCGGGCAGTGTGAATGCCCTATTGTGCGTTTCCATGGATTGCATGCGATATCTTCCGGTCGTCCATGATGCATGGCCAACCAGAAGATATATCGTATACGATTCCATGCTACTTAATGCAGTATAGCATCCTACATTGCACCATCATCCCCTGAATTCTGCAAGTGTGTACACACCTGTCGATGCAGGGTCCCTGAACCCATCGAATCAACTGGGTAAACATCGTTCTAGTGTGTACCCAGCCTTAAGAACATACTGTACCAAAATGATGTGACCAAGATGATTAGGAAGATTAACAGGTTACAGTGAATTAGATTTATAATCCATATAAAATGCCATTTTTTTGTCTAAATACCCGGCTTTAATGTCAGGCTTACTGTAGCTCAGGGACATTTAGACAGATGTTCTATGACAGTGAATAAATTGGGGGACAGGAACACCATTGTCTACTGCCATAGATGCCATAGATGGAAGAAGAGAACCGGTCTCAGGGGAATTTATTTTATTGGTGATTGCCTAAAGAAGATGAAGCCATATTTGGATGGACAAAGGAAAGCAAAACAGCAATGGTTGCTAATATTTCTGCAAATGAGAGAAGCATACAGTACCTCAAAGTTGTATAAATCTCAAGGTTATTTAAACACCATGGGTTGGGTATGACAGAGGCATATTCAAATGATAGGGTTGTAAAGGTTAAGATTTGGATGTTGGGTAGTATATTTGCCGCTGGACATACACGGCAGTATCACTGGACTGGATTTATATGGCAGTACCGCTGGAAATTTTATGCCAGTACCACTGGAATTATGCGGCAGTATCACTGGATTTATACGGCAGTACCGCTGGACATATACGGCAGTATCACTGGACATATACAGCAGTATCACTGGACATATACAGCAGTACCACTGGACATATACGGCAGTGCAGGGACACCACCACTGGACTGATGCAGGATAGCACAGCACCACTGCAATGGACTGGACTTATACAGCAGCACTGGACATGTGGCAGCAGAGGACACCACCACTGTGACTCGACTGATGCAGCACAAGACACTACCACTGTACTGATGCAGGATAACACAGTACCACTGCAATGGACTGGACTTGTGCAGCGGCACTGGACATATGGCAGCAGAGCACACAGCCACTGTGACTGGACTGATGCAGCACAAGACACTACCACTGAACTGATGCAGGACACTGAGGACGGAGACACGTCCTCTCTCGACACTCTCCAATGCCACAGTGGGGATGGCGGTGACGTGCGGCTCCTTGTGTGGGGTCCGGACCCTGCGAGGTCCGAAAGCGGGATGGTGACGTTTTGTCTCGTTCTGGTTTCTGAGTCGGGCGGGAGGACCTAAGCCGGGCTCAGATCCGGGCTCGGGTGGTGGGGTCCGGTGGGGTTTGGTTCTCGGGGAGCCGAACCCACTCGTCTCTAGTTGAGATTGCCTAAAGGATAAAAAAAATGGGGCAGACTAGATGGACCAATTGGTTCTTATCTGCCGTCAAATTCTATGTTTCTATGTTACTGGGTTGTAGGAGTCAGGAAAGGGGTTTAGTTAGGAGTTTAAGGGCTGACTACTATTTGTATAGTTCTTCTTGTTATTATTATTATTATTATTATTATTATTGGTAGTATTATTATCTCTTATTTATATGGCACCATAAAATGTATGCAGCACCATGCAAAGTAAATATAAACATTTACTATTAACAGGGTATAGAATCCTCTATCTTGGTCTTTTGCATTTTGCAGCAAGCTTTCTTTATGTTATCTCTTGCTGTCAATGGGGTTATGTCTTTTTCGGGTTGGATATGATATGCTGGCAGACAGGATGCCGGCAGTCAGAAGAATGACCGCAAAATCCTAATGTTGAGAATCCTGACAGTGGCTAGGTAAGTATACTTACCTTCCCTCAATGCCGCCCTAACCCTCCTTTTCCACAGCGTAAACCTAACCTATTCCCCCCTTAGCCTAACCCTAACCCTCCTCGGTGGTGCCTAAGCCTAACTCCAACTTCCCGTAGCCTAAAGGAGGCAACCCTTAATTTCTGCGATCGAGCAGAAATTGCGGTGTGATCGCATTTTCTGCTTGATCAAGGGGTGGGGAGAGGGAACTGCTATCAACATGCTAGGCGGCCTTGCCCTGTGATGGGTGGCCCCCAGCATGCTATCACAAGGGTGGCCCCCAGCATGTGATCACAAATGATGCTATTAGCAGAATTTGCTATCCTTACTGAATTGGGCCTTAAGGCTCTAGCCATTATACTCAATAAAATCATACATTTAATACTTAGTGTAGTAAAAGCTAGATAATACCACTAAATCTGAAATATTTTTCCTCTTGCCTCTCACATGGAGGAGCAGAAACCCCACTGGACACATTTGGCTGTAGAGATTTTCTTTTGGCAAATCCTGTGTCTGCCTAATTTGTAACGTTGATGGGATTCAGAATGTGATCACAGTGCAAATTTACAAAGTCCTTATATTAATGAGCCATTTTGTTTTTTTGGCAGTAGTGAGATAAGCTTTTATGGCTGGATGGGATAAAATGTAAATGTTTAACTATGTTTAGATTGTACAGGAAAAAAATATAAAAGCTACAAGTATAAGCCAGAATAAACACTGGTGTCAATAGTTCTTACATTTATATGTGGGAAATGACTGTAACAATTCTTTGGGTACCAGTATTTGCATGTTGGCACATAATAGAAGAAACTTTTAAAAAGATTTGTGGTGACTAATAAAAAGAACCCCTGCAGCAGCAAAATGGTCCCTTACTGACATGGTCCAATGGTAGAATATAGTTTTTCAGTGTCCGAAAAATAATTGTGTTTTTGTTATTTGGGTGTTCTCCTTGAAACCAATAAATTTACTCAATTCAGCATGTTTTTTCAGAATTTGCCTATTCCCATGTACTTCTACATCAATGGTGGGACTGCCTCCACTGCAGAGGATGCAGACTCTATGGGGTACACAGGTGAAGGAAGCCCAGCAATACCAGGTCACAGATCTGCGCTTGGCACTCTGAACTGCTGAGTGTGGGCCTCTTTTGAACCTTGACTTGGATTCTGGTGAATATGGGTCAGGATTCTTCTACGCATGAGTGAGTTCGGTACTGTGGAGCTTTGAGTAGGACTTAACTGTGCATGTGTCAGGGAGGTGAGAAAGGTATCACTTGGCCCTGTACAACTTTTGATATGGGACTCGGTGATGCTATGTGACACACCTTATAGCCCATCCTGATGTTCATTTATCCTGCATCCTTCAAACTGTATGGAAATGCGTAACTTTATTGGTATAAGCATTTCCAGTAAAGAGCCTGGCGGACAGGAAGGTCCACCAGCGCCAGTGATCTTGGCGTAAACTGCTTAACAGGCAGATTGTAGTCAAAAACAGTTCACATACGTGATTGTTGGTCCCAGCAGAGGAATAAAGCATGGAGAAAGTGCTCCAGACAGGGGGGGTTTAAGAGAGGAGGGGTGCTGGGTGTGCAGTGTGGACCCACCTGCACCAATTTGCCATTGGCTCCATACCCACCTCCCCTCTTGTGCATGTTGCCTGTTACATTTTTGGAAAAAACATAACCAGTTAAATGGTTAAGGGTAGGATTCTCATAATCCTTAAATTAATAGCCATCTATATTATAAAAGATTGCTTAGACCATAAAACTTACCCCATGATGTACTTTTTTTTGGTTCCAAATGAAGTTACAGTAGATTAACTTTTCTAGTTTGTTACTTTCATGCATTAGTAGCCTGAGTTAATTGAGAATATACATGGCTAGATAAGTAATTAAGAGGGCATTATTACATGGATAAGTCCCCAACTGTCATTGAAGCCCAGTCTTGTAGAACAATGACAACCACATGTTCCTAGGGAGGTGTTCCTCTGCCTTTATGTTCCCACAGGAGGACAGGCAGCTAAAGGTGCTAACACACGGTAAGATTTTTTAAACAATGTGGGCGTTTCTGACCGATCAGAACAACACATTGTTTAAAAACAGTCCATGTGCGTGCATGGCAACTATGCAATGTTCGCACCCGCGGGTCGTTCGCCCCTCCTCAGATCTCTTGAACATGTAGAAGGATCTAAGGAGGTGGCGAAAGATGTCATGCTCCTGAATGCAGCATGGCCCCACTCTACCACCCAACACTGCGCCATCGGAAGTCGTTGCCATCATCGGCAAGTGTGCGTTCACTTGCCAATGCCGGGTCCTGTCGCTCACAATGTGTCCCTACACATCGCTCTGTGGGGGTCATTCCGAGTTGTTCGCTCGTTATTTTTTTCTCGCAACGGAGCGATTAGTCGCTAATGCGCATGCGCAATGTCCGCAGTGCGACTGCGCCAAGTAAATTTGCTATGCAGTTAGGTATTTTACTCACGGCATTACAAGGTTTTTCTTCGTTCTGGTGATCGTAATGTGATTGACAGGAAGTGGGTGTTTCTGGGCGGAAACTGGACGTTTTATGGGTGTGTGTGAAAAAACGCTACCGTTTCTGGGAAAAACGCGGGAGTGGCTGGAGAAATGGAGGAGTGTCTAGGCGAACGCTGGGTGTGTTTGTGGCGTCAAACCAGGAACGAAACTGACTGAACTGATCGCAGATGCCGAGTAAGTGTGGAGCTACTCAGAAACTGCTAAGTAGTGTCTATTCGCAATTCTGCTAATCTTTCGTTCGCAATTTTGATAAGCTAAGATTCACTCCCAGTAGGCGGCGGCTTAGCGTGTGCAAAGCTGCTAAAAGCAGCTTGCGAGCGAACAACTTGGAATGACCCCCTGTGTGCGGGCACCTTAAGGATACTGTAAAACAGCTTTTAGCTTTGTTACAGTTTTTAGATACTTAATACTCATTTTAAATATAGAATGCTTCAAATTAGTTATGAATGTCATGCATTTTGAGGACTTAATAATAGAGATGAGCGGGTTCGGTTTCTCTGAATCCGAACCCGCCCGAACTTCATGTTTTTTTACACGGGTCCGAGCGACTCGGATCTTCCCGCCTTGCTCGGTTAACCCGAGCGCGCCCGAACGTCATCATCACGCTGTCGGATTCTCGCGAGGCTCGGATTCTATCGCGAGACTCGGATTCTATATAAGGAGCCGCGCGTCGCGGCCATTTTCACACGTGCATTGAGATTGATAGGGAGAGGACGTGGCTGGCGTCCTCTCCGTTTAGAAATTAAAATAGATAGGAGAGTGAGAGTGAGACACTTCATTTACTTACTGGAGCTTAGGAGGAGTTATACTAGTGACTGATGACCAGTGACCTGACCACCAGTGCAGTTTTATAATTTATTATTATTTAATAATCCGTTCTGTTCTTGTTCTCTGCCTGAAAAAAACGATACACAGTGACTCAGTCACACTCACATACCATATCTGTGCTCAGCCCAGTGTGCTGCATCATCTATGTATAATATCTGACTGTGCTCACACAGCTTAATTGTGGGGGAGACTGGGGAGCAGTTATAGGTTATAGCAGGAGCCAGGAGTACATATTAAACAGTGCACACTTTTGCTGCCAGAGTGCCACTGCCAGTGTGACTGACCACTGACCACTGTGACCAGTGACCTGACCACACTGACCACCAGTATAGTATATTGTGATTGAATGTCTGCCTGAAAAAGTACACTCGTCGTGTGACTTGTGTGGTGTTTTTTATTCTATAAAAATTAAAAACTCATTCTGCTGACAGTGTCCAGCAGGTCCGTCATTATATAATATATACCTGTCCGGCTGCAGTAGTGATATATATATATTTTTTATATCATTATTTATCATCCAGTCTATACTAGCAGCAGACACAGTACGGTAGTTCACGGCTGTAGCTACCTCTGTGTCGGCACTCGGCAGTCCATCCATAATTGTATACCACCTACCCGTGGTTTTTTTTTTCTTTCTTCTTTATACATACATCTCATTATCATCCAGTCTATATTAGCAGCAGACACAGTACAGTACGGTAGTCCACGGCTGTAGCTACCTCTGTGTCGGCACTCGGCAGTCCATCCATAATTGTATACCACCTACCCGTGGTTTTTTTTTTCTTTCTTCTTTATACATACTACATCTCATTATCATCCAGTCTATATTAGCAGCAGACACAGTACAGTACGGTAGTCCACGGCTGTAGCTACCTCTGTGTCGGCACTCGGCAGTCCATCCATAATTGTATACCACCTACCCGTGGTTTTTTTTTCTTTCTTCTTTATACATACTACATCTCATTATCAACCAGTCTATATTAGCAGCAGACACAGTACGGTAGTTCACGGCTGTAGCTACCTCTGTGTCGGCACTCGGCAGTCCATCCATAATTGTATACCACCTACCCGTGGTTTTTATTTTTCTTTCTTCTTTATACATACTACATCTCATTATCATCCAGTCTATATTAGCAGCAGACACAGTACAGTACGGTAGTCCACGGCTGTAGCTACCTCTGTGTCGGCACTCGGCAGTCCATCCATAATTGTATACCACCTACCCGTGGTTTTTTTTTTCTTTCTTCTTTATACATACTACATCTCTTTATCAACCAGTCTATATTAGCAGCAGACACAGTACGGTAGTTCACGGCTGTAGCTACCTCTGTGTCAGCACTCGGCAGTCCATCCATAATTGTATACCACCTACCCGTGGTTTTTTTTTCTTTCTTCTTTATACATACTACATCTCATTATCATCCAGTCTATATTAGCAGCAGACACAGTACAGTACGGTAGTCCACGGCTGTAGCTATCTCTGTGTCGGCACTCGGCAGTCCATCCATAATTGTATACCACCTACCCGTAGTTTTTTTTTTCTTTCTTCTTTATACATACTACATCTCATTATCAACCAGTCTATATTAGCAGCAGACACAGTACAGTACGGTAGTCCACGGCTGTAGCTACCTCTGTGTCGGCACTCGGCAGTCCATCCATAATTGTATACCACCTACCCGTGGTTTTTTTTTCTTTCTTCTTTATACATACTACATCTCATTATCAACCAGTCTATATTAGCAGCAGACACAGTACGGTAGTTCACGGCTGTAGCTACCTCTGTGTCGGCACTCGGCAGTCCATCCATAATTGTATACCACCTACCCGTGGTTTTTATTTTTCTTTCTTCTTTATACATACTACATCTCATTATCATCCAGTCTATATTAGCAGCAGACACAGTACAGTACGGTAGTCCACGGCTGTAGCTACCTCTGTGTCGGCACTCGGCAGTCCATCCATAATTGTATACCACCTACCCGTGGTTTTTTTTTCTTTCTTCTTTATACATACTACATCTCATTATCAACCAGTCTATATTAGCAGCAGACACAGTACGGTAGTTCACGGCTGTAGCTACCTCTGTGTCGGCACTCGGCAGTCCATCCATAATTGTATACCACCTACCCGTGGTTTTTTTTTTTCTTTCTTCTTTATACATACTACATCTCATTATCATCCAGTCTATATTAGCAGCAGACACAGTACAGTACGGTAGTCCACGGCTGTAGCTACCTCTGTGTCGGCACTCGGCAGTCCATCCATAATTGTATACCACCTACCCGTGGTTTTTTTTTTCTTTCTTCTTTATACATACTACATCTCATTATCATCCAGTCTATATTAGCAGCAGACACAGTACAGTACGGTAGTCCACGGCTGTAGCTACCTCTGTGTCGGCACTCGGCAGTCCATCCATAATTGTATACCACCTACCCGTGGTTTTTTTTTTCTTTCTTCTTTATACATACTACATCTCATTATCAACCAGTCTATATTAGCAGCAGACACAGTACAGTACGGTAGTCCACGGCTGTAGCTACCTCTGTGTCGGCACTCGGCAGTCCATCCATAATTGTATACCACCTACCCGTGGTTTTTTTTTTCTTTCTTCTTTATACATACTACATTTCATTATCAACCAGTCTATATTACCAGCAGACACAGTACAGTACGGTAGTCCACCGCTGTAGCTACCTCTGTGTCGGCACTCGGCAGTCCATCCATAATTGTATACTAGTATCCATCCATCTCTATTGTTTACCTGAGGTGCCTTTTAGTTGTGCCTATTAAAATATGGAGAACAAAAATGTTGAGGTTCCAAAATTAGGGAAAGATCAAGATCCACTTCCACCTCGTGCTGAAGCTGCTGCCACTAGTCATGGCCGAGACGATGAAATGCCAGCAACGTCGTCTGCCAAGGCCGATGCCCAATGTCATAGTACAGAGCATGTCAAATCCAAAACACCAAATATCAGTAAAAAAAGGACTCCAAAACCTAAAATAAAATTGTCGGAGGAGAAGCGTAAACTTGCCAATATGCCATTTACCACACGGAGTGGCAAGGAACGGCTGAGGCCCTGGCCTATGTTCATGGCTAGTGGTTCAGCTTCACATGAGGATGGAAGCACTCAGCCTCTCGCTAGAAAACTGAAAAGACTCAAGCTGGCAAAAGCACCGCAAAGAACTGTGCGTTCTTCGAAATCCCAAATCCACAAGGAGAGTCCAATTGTGTCGGTTGCGATGCCTGACCTTCCCAACACTGGACGTGAAGAGCATGCGCCTTCCACCATTTGCACGCCCCCTGCAAGTGCTGGAAGGAGCACCCGCAGTCCAGTTCCTGATAGTCAGATTGAAGATGTCAGTGTTGAAGTACACCAGGATGAGGAGGATATGGGTGTTGCTGGCGCTGGGGAGGAAATTGACCAGGAGGATTCTGATGGTGAGGTGGTTTGTTTAAGTCAGGCACCCGGGGAGACACCTGTTGTCCGTGGGAGGAATATGGCCACTGACATGCCTGGTGAAAATACCAAAAAAATCAGCTCTTCGGTGTGGAAGTATTTCAACAGAAATGCGGACAACAGGTGTCAAGCCGTGTGCTGCCTTTGTCAAGCTGTAATAAGTAGGGGTAAGGACGTTAACCACCTCGGAACATCCTCCCTTATACGTCACCTGCAGCGCATTCATAATAAGTCAGTGACAAGTTCAAAAACTTTGGGCGACAGCGGAAGCAGTCCACTGACCAGTAAATCCCTTCCTCTTGTAACCAAGCTCACGCAAACCACCCCACCAACTCCCTCAGTGTCAATTTCCTCCTTCCCCAGGAATGCCAATAGTCCTGCAGGCCATGTCACTGGCAATTCTGACGAGTCCTCTCCTGCCTGGGATTCCTCCGATGCATCCTTGCGTGTAACGCCTACTGCTGCTGGCGCTGCTGTTGTTGCTGCTGGGAGTCGATGGTCATCCCAGAGGGGAAGTCGTAAGCCCACTTGTACTACTTCCAGTAAGCAATTGACTGTTCAACAGTCCTTTGCGAGGAAGATGAAATATCACAGCAGTCATCCTGCTGCAAAGCGGATAACTGAGGCCTTGACAACTATGTTGGTGTTAGACGTGCGTCCGGTATCCGCCGTTAGTTCACAGGGAACTAGACAATTTATTGAGGCAGTGTGCCCCCGTTACCAAATACCATCTAGGTTCCACTTCTCTAGGCAGGCGATACCGAGAATGTACACGGACGTCAGAAAAAGACTCACCAGTGTCCTAAAAAATGCAGTTGTACCCAATGTCCACTTAACCACGGACATGTGGACAAGTGGAGCAGGGCAGGGTCAGGACTATATGACTGTGACAGCCCACTGGGTAGATGTATGGACTCCCGCCGCAAGAACAGCAGCGGCGGCACCAGTAGCAGCATCTCGCAAACGCCAACTCTTTCCTAGGCAGGCTACGCTTTGTATCACTGGTTTCCAGAATACGCATACAGCTGAAAACCTCTTACGGCAACTGAGGAAGATCATCGCGGAATGGCTTACCCCAATTGGACTCTCCTGTGGATTTGTGGCATCGGACAACGCCAGCAATATTGTGTGTGCATTAAATATGGGCAAATTCCAGCACGTCCCATGTTTTGCACATACCTTGAATTTGGTGGTGCAGAATTTTTTAAAAAACGACAGGGGCGTGCAAGAGATGCTGTCGGTGGCCAGAAGAATTGCGGGACACTTTCGGCGTACAGGCACCACGTACAGAAGACTGGAGCACCACCAAAAACTACTGAACCTGCCCTGCCATCATCTGAAGCAAGAAGTGGTAACGAGGTGGAATTCAACCCTCTATATGCTTCAGAGGTTGGAGGAGCAGCAAAAGGCCATTCAAGCCTATACAATTGAGCACGATATAGGAGGTGGAATGCACCTGTCTCAAGCGCAGTGGAGAATGATTTCAACGTTGTGCAAGGTTCTGATGCCCTTTGAACTTGCCACACGTGAAGTCAGTTCAGACACTGCCAGCCTGAGTCAGGTCATTCCCCTCATCAGGCTTTTGCAGAAGAAGCTGGAGACATTGAAGGAGGAGCTAACACGGAGCGATTCCGCTAGGCATGTGGGACTTGTGGATGGAGCCCTTAATTCGCTTAACAAGGATTCACGGGTGGTCAATCTGTTGAAATCAGAGCACTACATTTTGGCCACCGTGCTCGATCCTAGATTTAAAGCCTACCTTGGATCTCTCTTTCCGGCAGACACAAGTCTGCTGGGGTTGAAAGACCTGCTGGTGAGAAAATTGTCAAGTCAAGCGGAACGCGACCTGTCAACATCTCCTCCTTCACATTCTCCCGCAACTGGGGGTGCCAGGAAAAGGCTCAGAATTCTGAGCCCACCCGCTGGCGGTGATGCAGGGCAGTCTGGAGCGACTGCTGATGCTGACATCTGGTCCGGACTGAAGGACCTGACAACGATTACGGACATGTCGTCTACTGTCACTGCATATGATTCTCTCAACATTGAAAGAATGGTGGAGGATTATATGAGTGACCGCATCCAAGTAGGCACGTCACACAGTCCGTACTTATACTGGCAGGAAAAAGAGGCAATTTGGAGGCCCTTGCACAAACTGGCTTTATTCTACCTAAGTTGCCCTCCCACAAGTGTGTACTCCGAAAGAGTGTTTAGTGCCGCCGCTCACCTTGTCAGCAATCGGCGTACGAGGTTACATCCAGAAAATGTGGAGAAGATGATGTTCATTAAAATGAATTATAATCAATTCCTCCGCGGAGACATTGACCAGCAGCAATTGCCTCCACAAAGTACACAGGGAGCTGAGATGGTGGATTCCAGTGGGGACGAATTGATAATCTGTGAGGAGGGGGATGTACACGGTGATATATCGGAGGATGATGATGAGGTGGACATCTTGCCTCTGTAGAGCCAGTTTGTGCAAGGAGAGATTAATTGCTTCTTTTTTGGTGGGGGTCCAAACCAACCCGTCATATCAGTCACAGTCGTGTGGCAGACCCTGTCACTGAAATGATGGGTTGGTTAAAGTGTGCATGTCCTGTTTATACAACATAAGGGTGGGTGGGAGGGCCCAAGGACAATTCCATCTTGCACCTCTTTTTTCTTTAATTTTTCTTTGCGTCATGTGCTGTTTGGGGAGGGTTTTTTGGAAGGGCCATCCTGCGTGACACTGCAGTGCCACTCCTAGATGGGCCCGGTGTTTGTGTCGGCCACTAGGGTCGCTTATCTTACTCACACAGCTACCTCATTGCGCCTCTTTTTTTCTTTGCGTCATGTGCTGTTTGGGGAGGGTTTTTTGGAAGGGACATCCTGCGTGACACTGCAGTGACACTCCTAGATGGGCCCGGTGTTTGTGTCGGCCACTAGGGTCGCTTATCTTACTCACACAGCTACCTCATTGCGCCTCTTTTTTTCTTTGCGTCATGTGCTGTTTGGGGAGGGTTTTTTGGAAGGGACATCCTGCGTGACACTGCAGTGACACTCCTAGATGGGCCCGGTGTTTGTGTCGGCCACTAGGGTCGCTTATCTTACTCACACAGCTACCTCATTGCGCCTCTTTTTTTCTTTGCGTCATGTGCTGTTTGGGGAGGGTTTTTTGGAAGGGACATCCTGCGTGACACTGCAGTGACACTCCTAGATGGGCCCGGTGTTTGTGTCGGCCACTAGGGTCGCTTATCTTACTCACACAGCTACCTCATTGCGCCTCTTTTTTTCTTTGCGTCATGTGCTGTTTGGGGAGGGTTTTTTGGAAGGGACATCCTGCGTGACACTGCAGTGACACTCCTAGATGGGCCCGGTGTTTGTGTCGGCCACTAGGGTCGCTTAGCTTAGTCATCCAGCGACCTAGGTGCAAATTTTAGGACTAAAAATAATATTGTGAGGTGTGAGGTATTCAGAATAGACTGAAAATGAGTGTAAATTATGGTTTTTGAGGTTAATAATACTTTGGGATCAAAATGACCCCCAAATTCTATGATTTAAGCTGTTTTTTAGTGTTTTTTGAAAAAAACACCCGAATCCAAAACACACCCGAATCCGACAAAAAAAATTCGGTGAGGTTTTGCCAAAACGCGCTCGAACCCAAAACACGGCCGCGGAACCGAACCCAAAACCAAAACACAAAACCCGAAAAATTTCCGGCGCTCATCTCTACTTAATAACAATTCAGGTGTGGTTTCATCATGTTTATTTAATGTTTCATTTTATCAGCACACAAGGGCATTGCATGGATGAAGTGAATGGAGCTCTGAGCACAGGAGGCAGCTGTGTCTCCAATAGGTAGTGATTATTAGACCACTGAGGACCATCCCCTAGTCCAGTGATGGCTAACCTTGACACTCCAGCTGTTGTTGAACTACAAATCCCAGCATGCCCTGCATCAGTTTTAGCATGGCCAAATAGCAAAACTGTAGCAGGGCATGCTGGGATGTGTAGTTCAACAACAGCTGGAGTGTCAAGGTTAGCCATCACTGCCCTAGTCCCATATGGTATGGGACAAATATAGCTATCAGCAGTAAATGAAGTACATTGGACAGACAGTCCGAGGTCAGTTATAAATGAAACATTACTATGTCAAGTATTACAAGGACTATGGGTCAGATTCAATTAGCCGAGAAATCGCGGTAATTTACCATGGATGCCATTTTCACAGCTTTCGCGCTTTTTTGGAAACAGCCGTTTACTCCCACCCGCAAGTCTAGAAATACTTGTCCCACTCATAAAGCACCCCAATATACCTGTCCCATACCTTGTACCCCAATTTCCATCAATTTGCACTTTTTCAACACAAAAATGACATGTCATTATTGGCCAATTAAAAATAATTTAAGTACCTAATTAGTCATTCAGGGGGGTGTCCCAGGGGTTCTGACCCAAATACCGACATTTTTAACTTAAAATAGGGATTTTTCCCAACTTTTCATCTGATCAGAGGTGGTGAATTTAAATTTGAAGTACAATTACCATGAAACCATTTTCGCAGACAATCAAATAGGCACTTTTCATGCTTTGCGGTAAAATAAAATAAAAATTAACATGAAAGGGCCTCATGCCAAATACAGTGCCTTGCTAAAGTATTCACCCCCCTTGGCTTTTTACCTATTTTGTTACATTACAACCTGTAATTAAAAAAAAATTAATCTGAAATTTATGTGATGGATCTGCACAAAATAGTCTAAATTGGTGAAGAGAAATGAGAAAAATTTATATAAAACATAATTTTTATAAATAAAAATTTGAAAATTTGCATGTGCATATGTATTCACCCCCTTTGCTATGAAGCCCCTCAAAAGTTCTGGTGCAACCAATTACCTTCAGAAGTCACATAATTAGTGAAATTAAGTCCACCTATGTGTAATCTAAGTGTCACATGATCTGTATGTATAAACACACCTTTTCTGAAAGGCCCCAGATGTCGCAACACCACTAAGCAAGAGGCATCACACCATGTTGTTGAGAAGTACAAATCAGGGTTGGGTTATAAAAAAATATCCAAATAATAATAATAATAATAATTTTAATTTCTCCAATAGGACTCAAGGCGCTTAACAGATACATAGCATAATATAGTACAGAAAATAATGAAGTACAGAACAGGTTTTCTCTAAATACAGAAGCATGTAGACACTAAAGGGACATTTTGGAAATGCTTGAGTAAACAGGAAAGTCTTGAGTCTACTTTTGAAGGATTCTATAGTTGGGAGCTCTCGCACTGTGCAGGGAAGTGAGTTCCATAGAGTCGGAGCCACATGACTAAAAGCTCGACCCCCAGATGAATTACGGGAGATTCTAGGTACTGCTAAAAGTCCTTCATTCATAGATCGCAGTAATCGAGTGGGGCAGTATGGGATCAGAAGCTACTTCAGGTACTTTGGGCCCTGGTTATGTAGGGCTTTGAAACTCAGTAAGCCAACCTTGAAGATGATTTGCCATCTTACAGGCAGCCAGTGAAGGGAGTAGAGGATGGGTGTTATGTGGCTAGAGCGGGACTGGTTAGTTAACAACCTGGTAGCTGTGTTTTGCACCAGCTGTAAGTGGTGCAATTCTTTTGCTGAGAGACCAAGGTAGAGGGCATTACAGTAGTCTAATCGAAATGATACAAATGCATGTATGACTTTTGACAGATCATCTGAGGGAATTAAGTGCTTGATGCTGGCTATGTTCCTCAGGTGAAAGAATGAGGATTTGATTGTGGCTGATATCTGATGTTTAAGTGCCAAGCCACCATAGAGGACAACGCCAAGATTCCGCACACAATCAGTGGTTTGTAATTATGAATCCCCGAGTGTAAGTCCAGTTGGTTGACTATCTACAGTCTTGTCCTTTGATGTTGCTGTCCAATCATAAGGACCTCTGTTTTATCCGGGTTCAGTCACAGCCAACTGGCAAATCTTTGATGATCCCCTGGAGTACCTTCAGATCCATCATCTTCAAATGGAAAGAACATGGTACCATGACAAACCTGCCAAGAGAGGGCCGGCCACCAAAACTCACAGACCGGGCAAGGAAGGCATTAATCAGAGAGGCAGCACATAGACCAAAGGTAACCCTGAAGGAGCTGCAGAGTTCCACAGCAGAGACTGGTGTATCTGCACATGTGACAACAATAAGCCATACACTCCATAGAGCTGAGCTTTACGGAAGAGTGGCCAGAAAAAAGCCATTACTTAGTGTTAAAAATAAGAAAGCACGTTTTGAGTTTCCTAAAAGGCATGTGGACAACTCCCCAAATGTATGGAGGAAGGTGCTCTGGTCAGATGATACTAAAATTGAACTTTTCATCCACAAAGGAACACGGTATGTCTGGCGCAAACCCAACACATCCCATCACCCCAAGAACACCATCCCCACAGTGAAACATCGTGGTGGCAGCATCATGCTGTGGGGATGTTTTTCAGCAGCAGGGTCTGGGAAACTGTTTCGAGTCGAGGGAGAGATGGATGGTGCTAAATTCAAGGATATTCTTGAGCAAAACCTGTTTCAGTCTGCCTGTGATTTGAGACTGGGACGGAGGTTCACCTTCCAGTAGGACAATGACCAGAAGCATACTGCTAAAGCAACTGTTAGGGTCTCCTGCCCTGTGCTGCCACGTCGTCATGGCAACCGGGAGACAAGTGCTAGTGGAGTAACCTGAGCGCAGCTGATACTCCGGTTCGGGTCTTTTGCTGTGCAGTGGTTATAGGCTCTGTGCATAGCAGGGGATCCGGTGCTGGTTTTTGTGCTCACAGTCTGTGAGGTCTGAGTGGGGCGTGGACAGCACCTGCTTTATAAGGCCTCTTTTCAGAGTAAGCAGATGCTGCTGAATCTTTGTTGGTTAGTCAGTTCATGAAAGTTAGCCAGTACTGTGTAGCTTTGTATTTGTTTGTTGCTTACTGCAAATAGGCCTGGGGATTTGGTATTACACTCTGCCAATCCAGACCTAGCAGTAAGACTGGAGTCAGTCGTTTAGCTTGCTGGGGTTCTGTTACTACTCTGTGAACTTAGCAAGTTTGCGGCTGTATTCTAAGACTTGCCTGCCTAAATCCTGTCTCACTGTGCTAGGTGTCAGGGGTCAGTTTAGTGGCAGTAAGCTAAAACCTGTGCACTGCAAGTGAGAATTAGGATTGTGGAGATTCTCCTTGTGTCTATCATTCCATCTCTGACCAAGGAGTTTACTGCCACACCCGTTGGTAACCCTTTAGGGTTTTGCTGTTGCCCTTAGCAACAGCATTTCGGGTTCTCTACGTATTAAAACACAACATCTTGCTTTTCCATCTGTGCAGTTCTAATACAAGGGAGATACCCAGTTCCTTAGCCTCTGGGCTTCTCTGTTCACTTTGTGTGTATTTTGTTACCCTATCACCTTCTGTGTACGTTATGTCATAATCCCCAGTTTGTCTGTGAGTCCATTTGTTTCGCATAACAGTTCAAACACCAGTACATTCCTGCAGGCACTGGAGTGCATAACAGTTCTGACACCAGTACTTTCCTGCAGGCACTGGTGTGCATAACAGCAACACTCGAGTGGTTTAAGGGGAAACATTTAATTGTGTTGTAATGGTCTAGTCAAAGCCCAGATCTCAATCCAATTGAGAATCTGTGGTCAGACTTGAAGATTGCTGTTCACAAGTGGAAACCATCCAACATGATGGAGCTGGAGTAGTTTTGCCTTGAGGAATGGGCAAAAATCCCAGTGGCAAGATGTGGCAGGCTCAGAGACTTATCCAAAGCGCCTTGCAGCTGTAATTGCCGCAGAAGGGTGCTCTGCAAAGTACTGACTTTAGGGGGGGTGAATAGTTATGCACGCTGAAGTTTTCTGTAATTTTGGCTTATTTGTTCAAAGTTGTAGGCATGTTCTGTGAATGAAATAATCCAAACCTTCAAACAATCCATTTTAATTCCAGGTTGTGAGGCAACCAAACATGAAAAATGCAAAGGGGAGTGAATACTTTAGCAGGGCATTGTAGAATACCGTCAGGTATACCACAAAGTACATAACAGTGTCATTATCATAGAAGAGGAAACTTAATAGACATAAAATCGACCTAAAATAAATACATAAACAAAGCTCAAGTAAATATCAAATAGAGAAGATGTTCTTTAAATCAGCAATTCCATAAAAACAAATTATAAGGTAATGTTCTAAGAGACAATGAAGCCCAAAATAAAAATGTCATATGTGAAGTATAAAAGTAACTTTTCACTGCAGGTTTTTAAAACTCTTAATTTCCTGTGACACGGACTCGCACTTCTACTGTGCCCCAAAGTGATACAAATAAAGTTATTCATGAACCTTAGATGGCAAATTCTAGCAAAAGGGACAAATAATGTAATAGATTTATTTGCATGTACACACTTTGTTATTTCAGGTAAAAAAAATGTTATTTCATGATATATGTTAATGCACAATAAAGGGTTTTATTGTTCTGTAAAGTCTACAGTAACATCTAATAATTTTAAAAGGGAGAGAGAAGCAAAACAAAACACAGATATATCAGATTTAGTTTTCATATTACTGTGTATTTTCTGTGTATCTTTTCTTTTTAGCTTGTATTTCATATTTTATATTCACACACTGTAATGTATCCAAAATGGCTGCCACCTTTGTAACATGGTTTCCTGCTTATGTAAAGCATTTTCAGAACAAGTAAAGAAAAATGCTGTATCTAAAATTATATTACAGAAGGAGGTTTTTTGTTATAATGCACATCATAAAGGTGACCACTAGTGGAAATGCACTTACATAAAAAAAAGTATAATAATGTGACAGAAAATAATTTGAAAAAGATAATAGCTTTATGTAATAAATAATTTCTAATAATTAAGCACATAGAAATAAATAATTGTAAACACTGATCCTCTGAAGGGGGACCCCATTTTTTGGGGTTCCGGTATGAATGGTCGACCATGTCATGGTCGACAGTCATTAGGTCAACCACTATTGGTCGATATTGACATGGTCGACATGGACACTTGGTCAATGCATGGAAATGGTCGACACGTGACAGGTCGACACATGAAAAGGTCGACATGGATTTTTTAACTGTTTTTGGTGTCATTTTTTCTGTAACATGACCAGGAACCCCAATTAGTGCACCACGTCCCCATGAATGGCTCGCTTTGTTCACCATGCTGTGGGCAAAGTGCCTCGCTCCGCTACCGCTGCGCTCGGCACAGGATACTATTCCCAATCGTAGTCCACGTGGATGGGAAAGTATGAAAATTTTTAAAATCTTTAAAAAAAAAAGCCATGTCGACTTTTTCATATGTTGACCTGTCATGTGTCGACCATTTTCATGTGTCGTCCATGTGTCCATGTCTACCATGTCAATATCGACCAACAGTGGTCGACCTAATGGCTATCGACCATAACATGGTCGACCATCCAAACGGATACCATTTTTTGGGTGGTTCGGACTTTCTAAGGTAAGGGCTGTTCCCCGCACCCCTGCTGGCAGTGGGTACGTGGTTTATGGTAAAAGGATAGATGATAATATTGTTTGTCACAGGTGGACTAGACGTCCCAGCAAGCTTGTCGTGCCATGCAGGCACTAGTGGATCAACAGGTGCCAGCAGGCCCAGACACAAAAACAATTTCAAACTCCTTGGATAGAATCCTTATCATTCCAAGTAAGCATCCAAAGGGCTTGGTAAAATAACAAACCGCAACTACCAGGACTGTAACTAGGGTGGTGCAGATGGTACTTTGCACACCACGCATTTGGCATGCCACCGATGTTTGTGTCCACTGTATATATTGTAGCACACACAGCACTGGGTAGACAGAGTGTCAGAGTGTCTCCCCTGTGTGCTCCCCCCCCCCCCCCCTCTCCCTTCTCTTGTAGTGTTTGAATAAGGCTTCTGGGTATAGGAGCTGGCGGGTGCGCTCTGCTCTCATCACGCTGGAGTAGCTCTGTGTGAGTGGACACTCAGAATGTCGCACACATGAGAATGGGCGAGAGCATTTTGTACCTAATGGAATGGGTCATGTTGGAGGATATGCATGGCTGCTCCTTGGTAGGAACTTCAGCCCATAGATCACGACGCCTGGAGACTGTGCCACCGGTGTGTGGTTAACGTTGTGACTTTTGTGCTGTAGTTGAAGACACACAAGTATATAAGGTCTGTTACATGTTTATGTGACTGCACAGTTAGTCGTATTGACACACACACTACTCTACACTACACCCTGTGGGGAGGAACGGGGAGAGGAATGATAATGATAAGGAGAAATAAGGAATAACAGCTCTACCTGGCACAATGTCTAATCTGCAGAGGCTCCACTGCGAAGTAATGTGTATAAGGGGTCTACCTGGCATAATGTGTATAAGGTGCTTTGGTGTAACATGTATAAGGGGCTTTACTGTGGTGTAATAACTGTTACAGGGGCACTACCATGATGTGTAAGGGGTACAACTGTGTGATTTAATGTGACTCATGGACACTACTGTGCGGTGTAATGATACTATTCTGTGGCCACGCCCATCCCTATAAAACCACACCCCTATATTTTTGGCACGCTCCTTCAGTACACACTGCCCCTATTTTGAACATGTGGCGAGAGGAGGCATCAATTCTGTTATTGCCACAGGGCACCAAAATGTCTAGTTATGACTCTGGCAATTACTGTAACTCACTGCCACCATAAATTACAGGTCACTGGCTGACACTGCCATATAGGAATGAGTATGGAAGCACTGATTTGGCTGAGTGCGTTCCCCTGTTATAGTGTCAACCAGTGCCGTAACTAGGCATTTTAGCACTATGTGCAAGAAACAGCTATCCCCTTTTTTACGCTTTACAGCAGGCAGTCCCCCTTTTTTACGCATTATGGCAGGCAGTCCCCCTTTTTTACGCATTACGGCAGACAGTCCCCCTTTTTTACGCATTATGGCAGGCAGTCCCCCCTTTTTACATATTACTGCGGTCAGTCCCCCTCTTTTACGCATTACGGCAGGCAGTCCCCCTTTTTTACGCATTACTGCAGGCAGTCCCCCTTTTTTTATGTATTACTGCAGGCAGTCCCCCTTTTTTACATATTACTGCAGGCAGTCCCCCTTTTTACACATGGTGGGTGGGGAGGGAAAGTAAGGAAGGAGGGAGGGGGGGGGAGAGAGAGTTATACTCACCACCTGTGCCGGCATGATAGATGCGCCTCTCCTCTCCACACCTCTTCCGTCTTCCGTCTTCCTGCGCTGTGCTCTTGGCAGCGCAGGGCATTGTGAATGGGCTGGGGGCGGGCTGGGAGAGACGTCATCTCTCCCAGCACATGGGTCACGGGGGGAGCGGAGGGGGAGCGGAGGGGGAGCTGTAGCGCTGCCCGGCTTCCTATGTGAGTGGTAGCCGGGCAATGCAGTTGGGGGCCGGCTGGTGACAGGCAGGGAGACGCGGCCAGGACACCTCAGTGCTGTGGCGGCGATAGCGGCGGCGGAGGGGCCCGGCGGGTGTTGCTAGTGGTCCTGCGCCTCCAGCGCATCTGCGCTGTGTGCAAGGCACCACTAGCATACACCTAGTTACGGCGCTGGTGTCAACCCCCAGCTGGTTCAGTCTGGTGCTAGCTATAGGAAATTAGGATGAACACCACGCTGAATTTTCCCTATTATAATGCCACTTCACAGACAAGCGGTTCTGTTTACTAGACAGCATATATTATGCCAAAAATAAAAACAATCAGCCTTTATTAAATTATGTTACAATGCAATTTTATTTTACATTTGTAGTATGTATATATATGTATATATGTATGTATGTATGTGTGTGTGTGTGTGTGCGCGCGCACGTGCGTGTTTGTGCGCTTTGCAATACAAATATAGAATAAATCAATAATACCACACAAACAAAATAAATCAATGCAAAGATTGGAAATACAGACATATGAAACAAAGAATGAATAGAATGGGTCTTGGTACATAATTGCACTGTAAGAAAAGTCTAATCAATTAATGGATAGTGGAATGTGTTTTGCATAATAAATATAATTAAGAAAAAAAAATCAGTAGGAAGCTATTGGGTTTCTTGTTTTTAAAAATTATCTTTCATGTATGATTTGAAAAACAGAAGGGACCCAATGATGTTAAGTAATTGTCCAGAAGGACAAGTAAAAAGTAAATGAAAAACCTAAAACATTAAAACATTTTAAATATAGTAAAAGGTTAGTTAGTATTGGCAACATTTATGTATGACTGGAGAAGAAAGAGTAGGGAAATCACTAGAATATGAAAGAGAAGATGATTACGTGTATGGTATTTGAATTGCTGGAAATGATAAGAAATTTTGTATAAAAGAGAAATAGGAAAATAGTTGCAAGTCTCCTTGTGCGAGGAATGAGTTTCCCGATAAAACCATGCAGGAGAGAGTGGACAGATGGAAGCTACATTAGGGATGATATAATTAAGATATGGTGAACCAGGGTTAGGCAGAAATAATCCTTTTTTTTCTTTTACATTTCACATCGGAATGAAGACAAGTGAGGGCATTTAAATCATATTACTCTAATTCTGGTAATAAATATGGCATCTACTGTACAAGTGATTAACTTGTCATGTCACAACTCATCAAATTGTCTAAAATGAGGTGTGTGATAGCATATGTCACAAAACAGAACAACAATTATTTGCCATGAGAGCAGAAGTGAGGAAATGGAATATATTATGGAGCTGCTGAATAAATACAGTATATACAATTGATTTGACTGGTGTATTTTGTATTTACCCTGTAGACAGATTTGGCGTTTGCCTACGGTGGCGCTTGTCAGAGTAGTTTTATGGGTTTTGTCTACTCTTTATCAACCATCTATATATTCCATTTATAATAACAGAATAGATATAGACATTAAACATATGGAATTATTAATCTAAGTGGTATTCACTTACCATGACAAAGGCAGCGTCAATTACATACTGTTTGTACTTTTTGGGTTATTGTATTGTGTATATCACATCTTTGTACTTTTGCTTTAAAGCTTTGCTATATATTTTCAATGCTCATAAATAAACAAATAAATAAATAAATAAACACATTAAAATATATTTGGGCAATAATGGATAGAATGCTTAATGAAATGGGATACATTTTAGTGTATATATTGTTTATTTGTATTCCATGGGAAGAACCATTAAAAAGCTAATTAGTTGTGTAAGTATTCTCATTCTGGGAGTTTGTACTTAAAGAGAAGGCAGTAAAGATAAGGGTGAATGCATTAAGAAAGATCCCAGCTGCGTCGGCTGCTGCAAAATATACAAGGTATACACATACATATATACTGTACATGCAAAAAGAGAAACAAAAATAACAAAAACGTAACATTCCTTCTAATGGTTTAATAACCTAATGCTTGTAAAATATAAAAACTGTTTATACATGTTGTTGTTAAGTATAAAAGTCATCAGTCAGGAGTAACCCTTATAGAAGGTCACAATCATTAATATTCATCTCCACAGTTGCAGATCAGGACCATAAATCTGCTCAGGAATTGCACTAAATTCATTTTCTAGCAATAGAAGTAACATTTATTAAGAATATCTGCTCTGCAGAATAGTTTTATTTTTCTCCCCCCAAAGCTCTTAGTAAAACATTGAAATATAACTGTCACGATCCGGGTATCTGGACGCCATTTCTTACCCATCAGATGCCTCCTAAGGCTGGCTCAGCGCTCCAGGACCGGATCCCATCTGTTATCCTGATGTGTACATTCCTGTATCCTCTCCTGTCACTCTGGGACGCTGTCACAGTAAACGCCATATTACACCTGGCATGGCGTCTCCCGCGGCCTCCGCCGCCGTCCCTGCTCTCCTGCATGCAGAGTGTCTGAGTGGCGATTACGTCAGCCGCGGCCTCCGCTGTGTCCGCGTGGTTGGATGTGCATCTGTCAGCCTGGCGCCTCCTGTCTCCGGTGGCCGGCGCCGCCATTACTGTTTTCATTACCACATGGATTACAAACCAAACTTCCCTCCAAGTGTCTGCATGGGCGCAGCCATCTTGGATTCTGTCAGCTGATCATTTCCACCAATCTGTTCTCAGTATTGATAATCTGCATAATTGCCTAGCCAATCCCTTCCTTGCTGCAAGTATAAATACACTGTGCCTGAGCAAGGAAGGCGTCAGTGCTTTGGTTGTCAAACCTAGTTCCTGTTTGTCTCTCTCCTGTGATTGTCTTCCAGGTTCCAGCTCCTGTCTCAAGACTTCCACCATAGAGACCCGCACCAGCATTCCACCTGCGGTGTAGCCTGACTCTCCAATCCATTGTGGATTCATCTGTTTCCAGCTACAACATTACCTGCTTCCAGCTCAGCTTCCAGCAGAGTACAGCTTCCCTTAAAGGGCCGGTGTCCTTTCTACACTTTACCACTCTCCACCGGTATTATTATTTCTCCGCTCTCAAGTTCTACATTTCAGTTCATATTTCATCGCTCCCAAGTTCATTTATTATTTAACTGGTTCCAGCCAGTATCCACTCCGTGCTAACAACAGTCTGGTTCCATCCAGTATCCACAGCAGCTGTTTTATCTTCAGCAACCCAGCTTTTCCTGGAACACCAGCTGGCACAATCCTGGGTTATCTCCATTGCTACAGTCGGGCCTGGTAAGGACTTTCCATCTAGAAGATCATAAGAACTATCTCACACTACCAGTGCCCTGTGGCTCCTGCCATCCTGTAGTACCCAGGAACTGTATTTATTCTTTGCTGACTTTTTACGTTTTCTTTTACTGCTGCTGTGTTGCGGAGTTGTCATAATAAACATCATTGACTTTTGTCCAAGTTGTCGTGGTCACGCCTTCGGGCAATTATTATTCATGTTACTTACATGTCCAGGGGTCTGATACAACCTCCCAGGTTCCGGTACATCTCAGCCCCTACAACTGAGGCTGCCTCCCGTCAGCTCAGGCCCTCAGTTGTGACAATAACTACTATACATATACCGTGTAATACATATATACCATGGTGTCATTAAACAATAGATATGGATTTTGAGCCAAAAAAGTATGCATCACCTTAAAGGGTTTACGGTCATTAGGTCGACAAGACTTGGATCGCCAGTCATTAGGTTGACTACTATTGGTCGACGTGCACATGGACTACACTTGGGAATGGTAACCTGCCCGAAGCATGGTGAGCGAAGCGAGCCACGGTAATTGTGGTTCCCCGTCACTTTACGAAGAAAACAACACCAAAAAAAGTAAAAAAACTTGTTCATGTCGACCTAATGACCACGTCGACCTAGTGACCCTGTTGACCTAATGCATGTCGACCAATAGTGGTTGACCTAAGTCTTGTTGACCTAATGACACATACCCACCTTAAAGGAGAATACATTAGGATCAGTAATACTTTTATGAAGAAGGATGTACAGGGGACAACAAAATCTAGGCTTCACATTTGCAGATCATAAACTCCAGTGTTCATGTGTGTATGATACTGTACTGTATGTGTCTCCGGAATGCTCATTGCAACACTGGGTCCCACACTACCACAGTAGTGCTACTAGACAGTATTCACAACATAACAATAGGTAGATACTACTGTATGGCTGTAAATAATGACAATTAAATAACCTTATATGACTGAAAAAGTCCAAGAGAGCTTGTGGACGAGGTAAAATCAAAGCGAGACCCCTAACGTCTTCAGACAAAGGAAAAAATAATAGGATTTTGATAACCTACCAGTAAATCCTTTTCTCCTAGTCCGTAGAGGATGCTGGGGATGACATCAAGACCATGGGGTATAGACGGGATCCGCAGGAGACATGGGCACTCTAAAGACTTTTCATTGGGTGTGAACTGGCTCCTCCCTCTATACCCCTCCTCCAGACCTCAGTTGTAGGAACTGTGCCCAGGGAGACTGACATTTCGAGGAAAGGAATTACTTAACTAGTGGTGAGATATCTACCAACTCACATCCTCAACCATGCCGCACACATGGCATTCAACATAACACATGCCAACAGGCATGAACTAATTGCAGCAACATGCTGAATCCAAGATAACACAACTTGTGTAACTGTAATAACTAAACTGCAGGTAAAGTACGCACTGGGACGGGCTCCCAGCATCCTCTACGGACTAGGAGAAAAGGATTTACCGGTAGGTTATCAAAATCCTATTTTCTCATACGTCCTAGAGGATGCTGGGGACGACATCAAGACCATGGGGTCTATACCAAAGCTCCAGTACGGGCGGGAGAGTGCGGATGACCCTGCAGCACCGATTGACCAAACTTTAGGTCCTCATCGGCCAAGGTGTCAAACTTGTAGAACTTAGCAAATGTGTTTGACCCTGACCAAGTAGCTGCTCAGCAAAGTTATAATGCCGAGACCCCTCGGGCAGTCGCCAAGGATGAGGAGCCCACCTTCCTAGTGGAGTGGGCCTTTACCAACGTCGGTAACGGCAATCCAGCCGTAGTATGAGCTTGCTGAATCGTATTTCTAATCCAATGTGCAATAGTCTGCTTGGAAGCAGGACAGCCAATCTTGTTGTGATCATACAGGACAAACAGAGTCTCTGTTTTCCGTATACGAGCTGTTCTAGCAACGTAGATTTTCAACGCTCTAACCACATCTAGAGACTTTGAATCAGTGAATGTGTCAGTAAGTACTGGCACCACAATAGGTTGGTTTATGTGAAAAGCAGAAACCACCTTAGAAAGAAAATGTTGTCGAGTTCGCAACTCTGCCCTATCTTCATGGAAAATCATGTAAGGGCTCTTGTGAGACAAGGCCCCCAATTCAGACACCCGCCTTGCGGATGCCAATGCCAAAAGCATCACCACTTTCCAAGTGAGAAACTTCAACTCTATCTTTTGTAAAGGCTCAAACCAATCCGATTGAAGGAACTGCAATACCACGTTAATGTCCCATGGTGCCACTGGAGGCACGAATGGAGGCTGGATGTGCAGAACCTCTTGAAGAGAGGCCAATTGTTTTTGGAAGAACACTGACAAGGCCGAAATTTGGACCTTGATTGATCCCAATCGTAGGCCCGCCTCCACACCATCCTGCAAAAAATGGAGAAAACGTCCTAAGTGAAACTCTTCCGAAGGAGCCTTCTTGGATTCACACCAATACACATATTTTCTCCAAATACGGTGGTAATGTTTTGACGTTACTCCCTTTCTGGCCTGAATAAGGGTGGGGATGACCTCCGTAGGAATACCCTTCCTGGCTAGGATACGGCGCTCAACAGCCATGCCGTCAAACGTAGCCGCGGTAAGTCTTGGTACACACACAGCCCCTGCTGCAGTAGGTCCTCCCGAGGAGGAAGAGGCCGAGGATCTCCTATGAGTAACTGCTGAAGATCTGGGTACCAAGCCCTTCTTGGCCAGTCTGGGGCAATGAAGATTGCTTGAACCCTTGTCTTTCTTATGATCCTGAGTACTTTTGGGATCAGCGGAAGTGGAGGGAAAACATACACTGACGGAAACACCCACTGGGTTACCAGTGCCTCCACTGCTACTGCTTGAGGGTCTCTCAACCTGGAACAGTATCTCTGAAGCTTCTTGTTGAGAAGAGACGCCATCATGTCTATTTGAGGAAATCCCCAAAGACTTGTCACCTCTGCGAAGACTTCTTGGTGGAGGCCCCACTCTCCTGTATGGAGATCGTGTCTGCTGAGGAAGTCTGCTTCTCAGTTGTCTACTCCCGGAATGAATATTGCCGACAGAGCTTGTAGATTTTTTTATGCCCAGCGGAGGATTTTTGTCGCCTCTGCCATTGCCGCTCTGCTTTTCGTTCCACCCTGCCTGTTTATGTATGCGACTGCTGTTACATTGTCCACCTGTATCTGCACGGGACGGTCTTGAAGAAGATGTACCACTTGTTGAAGGCTGTTGTAAATGGCTCTTAGCTCCAGAACGTTTATGTGAAGGCAGGCTTCCTGTTGTGACCAATGTCCCTGGAAGTTTTCTCCCAGAGAGACTGCTCCCCAGCCTCGGAGACTTGCATCCGTGGTTACTAAGACCCAGTCCTGAATCCCGAACCTGCGTCCCTCTAGCAGGTGAGAGCTGTGCAACCACCACAGGAGCGAAATCCTGGTTTTTGACGACAGGATTATCTTTCTGTGCATGTGTAGGTGTGACCCCGACCATTTGTCCAATAGGTCCCACTGGAATACTCTGGCATGTGTCAAAGTCAGAAAAATATCACGCTGCACATTGCCATATATGCACCTCATGCGTGTGCCCGCTGCACGTGCATGAGCCCTCCCGTGCGTGCATATACTCGCAGTCGCGTGCACTCGCAGGCGCACGGTATGTGCATTTACGGTAGAGTTTGTGTGCGTCTAGCGGGCGACTCAATCGTTACATATTTTAGTCATATAATGTATTTTGTAGATTATGGTCCCGTTGATAGAATCTGAAAGTTTAGTTAATGTAGCATGTTCAGAGACAAGGAGATCCCTCTTTGTTTGATACGAAGGGTCAGACAGGGGTTACACAGTGGTGTTTAGTATCCATCGGAAGGGTATATAATTAGCAATATTCCGGTGTTGGTTAGAAACGGATTAATCGCTCGTGCATATAGTTATGACTATAAGAAGTTTATGGACATTTACTATATTTGCAGTTTATTACCCATGCGGCGGGAAACCTGAGTTCCCCTCCCACCTGAGCAGTTTGAAATAGTCACAGCCCACCTGTATGAACCAACCTATGACCTTTTGTTATAATGCAGAGACGGATTCCTGTGTCCAATGAACAATAAGAATGTAGGGACCATTGTACTGTACTGTGTGTAAGTGTATATAAAGACAAGCCGACCTGGGCCAGCTCCACTCTACTCTTCTCAACGGTTCTCATCACTGATAATCGGGAGCTGGATATCCAGGAAGGCGCTTGCGATTGTTTCCCCTTGTGCGTAAGTACTCTGCAACCATTTTATCTCCTATTAATGTTGTAAGCCATTCTCTCTCTCCTTCCCCTTAAATGTAATAGTGTTGCTATTGTATTTTAACGTGTAGTAATTCTGTTAGATATTTATGTTAGCCTGGTAGTGTATAAACTGTACTGTATATTCTTTTGCAATTGAACATTCATTCTCTCTCTTAAAGGTGTTAGAACCTTAGACCGGTATTTGAGTGTTTATAATATTTCTAAGGGTTCTCTGAGCGTCTCAGTCGCTCATACAGCTTTTAAACTAACAAGGTTACATTGCGTTGCATCTACACATTATCACTGCATAAAGGTTTACAGTATAAGTACATTCTTTAAGGTATAGTTATTAAGGTTTAATTCTGTGAGCGTCAGCGCCGCTTGTGATCTCCTCGTGGTCTCGAGCGTCCGCTACGCTGGTAGCGTATCATTACGGTAGTCGGCAGCCTATAGCGTGCTTGCCTCTACGCATTAAGCCGTGAGCGAACGTGCCGCTCGTGCGTCTCGTCCACGGCTAAGCGTCCGCTACGCTAAGTGCGTACCCTTACGGTACCACATACTCCAATAGCGTACTGAGTCTCTTAACCTTTTAGAGTGTTTAATATAGGATAAATCAGTAGGCTTTATCACATGGAACCTGCCAAACTGTATGGCCTCGTAGGTCGCCACCATCTTCCCCAACAACTGAATGCACTGATGGATCGACACACTTGATGGATTCAATATCTGTTTTACTATTTTCTGGATTTCCAGAGCCTTTTCCAGCGGAAGAAATACCCTCTGAACTTCTGTGTCCAGAATCATCCCGAGGAAAGACAACCTTGTCGTCAGTTCCAACTGTGACTTTGGGTAATTTATGATCCACCCGTGTTGTTGGAGTATTGACAGGGAGAGGGATATGTTTTGTAATAACTGCTCCCTGGATCTCTCCTTTATCAGGAGGTCGTCCAGATAAGGGATTATATGGACTCCTTTCTGACAAAGGAGGACCATCATCTCCGCCATGACCTTGGGGAATACCCTCTGCGCCGTGGAGAGACCAAATAGGTAACGTCTGGAATTGGTAATGGCAATCCTGAATCGCGGATCTCAAATAAGCCTGGTGAGGAGGATAAATGGGAACATGCAGGTAAGCATCCTTTATGTCCACCGACACCAAGTAGTCCCCCTCCTCCAGACTAGCAATCACTGCCTGGAGTGATTACATCTTGAACTTGAACCTTTTCAGGAAGAAATTCAGATATTTTAGATTTAAGATCGGTCTGACCGAGCCGTCCGGCTTCGGAACAACAAAGTGGCTTAAATAAAAACCTCGCCCTTGTTGTGACAACGGTACCAGGACTATGACTTGGTCTTGACATAATTTTGGATTGCCGCTGTTACTGCTTCTCTCTCTGGTGGAGAAGCTGGCAAGGTTGATTTGAAAAATTGGCATGGGGGAACGTCTTGAAACTCTAGTTTGTATCCCTGGGATACTATTTGTAACACTCAGAGGTCCAGGCCAGATAGAATCCAATCTTGGCTGAAGAGTTTGAGACGTGCCCCCACCCGAGCGGTCTCCCTCAAGGAAGTTCCAGCGTCATGCTGGGGATTTGGCAGAATTAGGGGTAGACTTTTGCTCTTGGGAACCTGGAGCCGGTGTGGGCTTCTTTCCCCTTCCCCTTTCCCTACCTGCAAAGAAGGGGGAACCTCTCGTCTTTTTGTATTTATTGGGCCGAAAGGACAGCATTTGCGGGTGATAGGTCTTTTTTGCCGGTGCAGGCGCAGAGGGCAAAAATGTTGACTTACCTGCGGTAGCCGCCGAGACTAACGCATCCAGGCCATAGCCAAATAAGGCCTCACCTTTATATGGGAGAGCCTCCATGTTTCTTTTGGAATCTGCATCCGCGTTCCACTGGCGAATCCATAAGTCCCGCCTAGCTGATACTGCCATGGTAGCGGCTTGTGAACTCTAGAGTCCAATATCCTTCATTGCTTCCAGCATGTAGGCGGCAGCGTCCTTGATATTCCCTAACTTAAGGAGTATCTCATCTTTATCAATCATGTCAATTTCTGAAGACACGCTTTCTGACCATTTTTCAATAGCACGACTCGCCCATGCGCAGGCAATAGTGGGCCTGAGCAGTGTACCATTGGTAACATAAATGGATTTCAATGTCGTTTCCATTTTGCGGTCTGCCAGCTCTTTAAGAGAAGCCGTGCCAGAAGCAGGGAAAATTACCTTCTTTGTCAACCTGGAAAGTGCACTGTCTAACACAGGGGGTGACTCCCATTTTTTTCTGTCTTCAACCGGGAAAGGATAAGCTATGTGAATCCTTTTGGGAATCCGCAATTTTTTATCAGGATTCACCCACATCCCTTCAAACAGAGCATTTAGTTCGTGTGAAGGAGGGAACGTGACTTTGGATTTATTTTCCTTACATAAATAAGCTTTCTCCTGAGGTACATTAGTGCTTTCTGTAATCTCCAACACATCCTTTATAGCCACAATCATATATTGTATACTTTTTGCCAATTTATGATCTATCTCTCTGGATTCACTATCGTTGGCACAAGAATCAGAATCCGTGTCGGTATCAGTTTTACAACATTTGCAAATGGTCTCTTATGTGACACAGAGGGGCCGCCCGCATAAGGAATAACAGCATCCTGAAAAATCACATCTTCCACAGATTTTCTCCAGCATGCAGCCTTAGATTCAGACTTATCCAATCTACGGTTAATCAGATACATACTGTCACGTAGCTCTTTCACCCATGCAGGCTCTTGGTGTGCCGGTAGCGCCACCACATTACAACTCTGTGTCCCTAAAATTGCTTCCTCTGGGGAGGAACTCCCTGCCTCAGACATGCCTCACACTCGTACAGCACTCACAGACACACTGGAACTTATTTGGGGACAGACCCACAGTAAAATCTGTCAGAGGGACACAGTATAGGAGCAGCCAGCTCACAACCCCAGTGCCTGTATTTAATGTGTGTGAACACAGAATGCCCACTGACATGCAGCGCTCTTTACACAGTAAAACACATTTGTAAAGCACCCAAATCGCTTTGTGCCCCCCTTATTTACACCCTGAATACTTGTAGTCAGAAGTGGAGGAGGACCAGCTATATCTCTGCAGCCCGAGGAGAGAGAAAATGGTGCTGAGCAGTGTGCTGGCTGCCTGAGGAAGAAGCTCTGCCCTTTTTACCTCAGAGACTGTTTGTAATATTTATACTGGCTGGGTTAGAGCTGTGCCTGGGCATCTTATGCCCCCTATTAGCCAGTTTATAGAGGTATTTTGCTGCCCAGTGCGCACCCCCCCTCGCGCCCTGCACCCTGCAGTGCCTGTGTGTGTGGGCAGCAATGGCGCGCTGCGCTCCCGCCAGCCGTGTCGTACCTCAGCCGTCACTTACTTGATTGAAGTTCAATCTTCTCATACTCACCTGTCTTCTGACTTCTGGCTCTGTGAGGGGGGTGACGGCGTGCTGTGGGAGTGAGCATCTAGACACGGCTAGCGTTCAGTTCCCTTCAGGAGCTAATGGTGTCCTGTCAGCCAGAAGCAGAGCCATGAAACTCTGAGGAAGTTGGTTCTGCTTCTGCCCCCTCAGTCCCACGAAGCAGGGAGTCTGATGCCAGCAGATCTCCCTGAAAATAAAAAACCTAACATAAGTCTTTTCAGAGAAACTCAGTAGAGCTCCTCAGAGTGCATCCAGTCGACCTGGGCACATTCTAAAACTGAGGTCTGGAGGAGGGGTATAGAGGGAGGAGCCAGTTCACACCCAATGAAAAGTCTTTAGAGTGCCCATGTCTCCAGCGGATCCCGTCTATACCCCATGGTCTTGATGTCGTCCCCAGCATCATCTAGGACGTATGAGAAATAAGAATTGTAACAGTAAATGGGGATTACTTATTATTATTATTATTATCCTTTATTTATATGGCGCCACAAGGGTTCCGCAGCGCCCAATTACAGAGTACATAAACAAATAATCAAACAGGAAAACAGCAACTTACAGTTGATGACAGTATAGGACAAGTACAGGGTAAATAAACATAGTTACATCAGCAGATGACACTGGAATAAGTATCAGGTGGCAGAAGACTGATGGATTTTGCAGTTGAAGATTATTAAAGTAAGAAAGGATAAGCACATGAGGGAAGAGGGCCCTGCTCGTGAGAGCTTACATTCTAAAGGGGAGGGGTAGACAGACAGGGGTGACACAGATGGGGTACATAGAGAGCGTATAACAGAGGGTTAGGATGAGATTTGGCTGGGTTTGGTGAAGAAGTGGGTCTTGAGAGCCTGTTTGAAGTTTTGTAGAGAGGTGGAGAGTCTGAGGGGGAGAGGTAGGGAATTCCAGAGAAGTGGTGCAGCACGTGAAAAATCTTGGAGGTAGGAGTGGAAGGAAGTAATCCGTAGACAGGAGAGTCAGCGTGCATTAGCAGAGCGAAGAGGATGGGTGGGAGTGTAAAGGGAGATAAGGTCAGAGATGTAGATGGAAGAGGAGTGGGAGAGGGCTTTGTAAGCGAGTGTGAAAAGCTTGAAATGGATTCTGAAAGGGAAGGGGAGCCAGTGAAGGTCTAGTAAGAGAGGAGAGGTGGACATAGTGCATTTGGTGAGGAAGATGAGCCGGGCAGCAGCATTGAGGAAAGATTGGAGTGGAGAGAGGTATTTGTCAGGAATGCCAGTCAGGAGCAGATTACAGTAGTCCAGTCTGTAGATGACCAGTGAGTGGATAAGAGTCTTAGTAGCATCCTGGGTCAGAAAGGGTCTGATCCTGGAAATATTTTTTAGATGAAAACGGCAGGTTTGTGAGAGGTGCTGAATGTGTGGTTTGAAGGAGAGGGAGGAGTCAAGGATTACTCCAAGACAACGCACTTGGGGGCTAGAGGAGATAGTAGTGCCATCAATAGATAATGAGATTGTAGGAGGTGAGGTTATACGGGAGGGAGGGAAGATGATCAGCTCGGTCTTAGACATGTTAAGTTTAAGAAAGCGCTGGGACATCCAGGAAGAGGTAGCAGAGAGACAGATGGAGATACGAGTGAGGAGAGCAGGGGAGAGTTCTGGAGAGAAAAGATAGATTTGGGTGTCATCAGCATAGAGATGATATTGGAAACCCAAAGAACTAATGAGCTTACCTAGTGAGGACGTATAGAGAGAGAAGAGAAGAGGACTAAGGACAGAACCTTGGGGTACCCCTACAGTTAGTGGAAGTGAGGGGGAGGTGGAGTCATGAGAGGAGACAGAGAAAGAATGGTCAGAAAGGTAGGAGGACAGCCAAGAGAGGGCAGTGTCACGCAAACCAATGGAGTGAAGAATTTGCAGTAGGGGAGGATGGTCCACAGTGTCAAAAGCAGCAGAGAGATCAAGTAGAATAAGTATAGAGTCCCTTAGATTTAGCAGCATGGAGGTCATTGCATACTTTTGTAAGGGCAGTTTCAGTGGAGTGGAGAGGATGGAAGCCAGACTGGAATGGGTCAAGCAGTGAGTGTGAGGAGAGAAAGTAAGTAAGGCGGTTGTAGACAATACGCTCAAGGAGTTTGGAGGCAAAAGGGAGGAGAGAGATGGGTCGGTAGTTGGAGAGAGTGTTTGGATCAAGTGTAGGTTTTTTAAGAATAGGAGAGATGAGTGCATGCTTGAAGGCAGAGGGGACAGTGCCTGATGAGAGGGATAGATTGAGAAGGTGGGAAAGATGGGAACAAGCAGAAGGAGTGAGGTAGCGGAGGAGGTGGGAGGGGATAGGGTCAAGTGGGGAGGTGGTGAGGGGACAGGAACGAATGAGGGCCATGACTTCCTCTCCAGATGTATGGAAGAAAGATGTCAGAGTAGGTGCGAGGGATGGGGAGGGTTGGTAAGGGATGGGAGAAAGCTGGTTACTGATGGTCTGGTGTGATGTGATGTCCTGACGTATGGAGTCAATTTTGGATGTGAAGTAAGTGGCAAAGTCAAGAGCAGAGAGTGAGTTAGGGAGACGAGGTGGAGGTGGGCAGAGGAGTGAGTTGAGAGTGGCAAAGAGGCGCCGGGGGTTGGAAGACTGGGAGGAGATGAGGTTCTAGAAGTATGACTGTTTAGCAAGAGAAAGGGCAGCACTGAAAGATGAGAGCATAAGTTTGAAATGGAGGAAGTCTGCCTTAGAGCGTGATTTCCTCCAGTGTCGCTCAGCAGTCTGTGAGCATTTTTGCAGATATCTGGTGCATTTGGTGTGCCAGGGTTGAGGTGTTCATTTGCGAGGGTGAATAGTGGTTGGTGGAGCAACAGAGACAAAAGCAGAAGTAAGGGATGCATTGTATGTGGAAGTGGCTTGTTCAGGGCATGAGAGAGAGAGAATAGGAGAGAGAAGTGAATCAAACAGGGAGGAAAGGAATGTGGTGTCAATAGCTTTAATGTTACGCTTAGTGATGGTAGCCTTAGGAGGAAGTCGAGAGAGATAGGTTAAATGAGAGCAGGTGGCGGTCAGAGAGGGGAAATGGGGAGTTGGAAAAATCAGAAATATCACAGCGGTGAGCGAAGACCAGATCCAGTGAGCTCCCATTCACATGGGAGGGTAAGGAGGTCCACTGGGAGAGACCAAGTGAAGAGGTGAGGTTAAGGAGTTTAGAGGCAGGGGATTGTGTCAATAGGGATCTTGAAATCACCTAGGATAATGGAGGGAATGTCAGAAGAGAGGAAGTGAGGAAGCCAGGAAGCAAAGTTGTCGATAAATTTGGAAGCAGTGCCAGGGGGGCGGTAAATGACGGCTACTCTAAGATGGACTGGTTGGAAGAGGCGTATGGCATGGACCTCAAATGTAGAGAATGTAAGGGATGGTTCTGGTGGTATGAGTTGGTAGGAGTAACTAGAAGGTAAAAGGACCCCAACACCACCTCCACGCGACCCCCAGTTCGGGGTGTGTGTGTGAATGTGAGGCCCACAGCAGAGAGAGCAGCAGGAGAAGTAGTGTCAGAGGGCGTAATCCAAGTTTCAGTAATGGCTAGTAGGTGTAGGGAGTTGGAAATGAAAAGGTCATGAGTGGGGACCAGTTTGTTACAAACAGATCTGGCATTCCAGAGGGCACAGGATAGGGGGTATGAGTTGTGGGAGAGATGTGAATGAGATTATCAGGGTTGCTGTAGTGATGAGGTGAGATTAACTTTGAGGGCAGGGATGATGAGAGAGTAGTGATGGTACGGGTGCCTGAGCTAGGAGGGGAAACTGCAGGAGGTGGGCAGGGAGGGAGGTCAGTGTGATGTGGATGGGGGTATGGGGAGGTGACAGGGAAGGGAGAGAGGGAGCAGGGCTGAGTTGTGGGGTAGCAGGACCATGGGGCAGAGGTAAATGAAAGTGGGGTAACAGGAAAGGAGGGGGAAGGAAACAGAGGGATGGAAGGGAGACAGGAGGAGGTGTAGGAGACTAGGGTGGAAGGTTAAAGATATATTATTAGGTAGACACTGAGTGATGTGGGGAGTATAAGAAAGCCTTGACATAGTGTTAAGTAGGTAAATAGGTTGAGGGAAAGTGGAAGTAGGAGAGGAGACTGTAAGGGAATCAGAGCAGAAGAATTGCAGAAATGCAGGTGAGAAAAGCAGTGTAGTCTCAATGGGTGTAGATTTAGTATGAAATGAGTCAAAAGCGTAGATAAAGTGGGTGCAGAAATGTATTTGGGCTATAAGAAATGAAAGGATTGTGAGAGGGTTAAGAAGCAATGGTAATTCTGCTAGATTTTTTTTAGTGTTTGTAGATGAGAAGATGAACTCACAATTGTCCCAAAGAAGATCTTTGTGATCCTGATTATGGATGGAAACTTGATCTTACATATGTTCTTTTCTGCAAATGGGTTGCATAGTGTTCACAGAGTGAAAGTTGGAGGGTGATAAATTTGCATATGCAGTTGATATTGATAAGTAGTTCATCTGTTGTTGTTTGAGGTTTTCTTTCAGTTTTTCGTCCAGGCTAAGTCCAGGCTTTGATATTAAAACTTGTGTTAACTTGTGTTAAGCAAAGTGCACAGCCGTTCTCTATTCAGAAATAACATGTAGAGGAGGCAACCCAGACCCTGTATATGATGACTGTTTCACATGGTAAACCTTATACAGTACATATTATATGCTTATTATAATTAATATTGTAATTCTTAATATATTCTGCATTTTCTTATCATCCGTGCACTATTGTTCTCCTTGAGGCAGATACTTACCCCTAGTTTTGGTGCTGATGATCATGTCTGTGTAGTACTTGCACTTTCTGTGGCATAAACAGTACAGTAACATAGTAACATGTTCTGTTATGGTTTCAATAAAGCAGATAATTAAATATAATAAAGCAGATGATTAAAAGTCCTTGGAAAAATAAATATTCCATCAACAGTACCTACAGTGTACAGTGGTAGCACCTTACCAGAAATACTGGGGAGGTTCTTCTGTGCTGGTAGGACCACTGTAGTTGGGTATCTACAAAGGGGCACCCACATTGTCATCCACAATACACTGTGCTGTTGCCTTTCCCCCCTTTATATGTGGAGCTTAATTTCCACCATGCAATGGAACCAGAGAGTCAGAAATGTAACTATTCAGCACTGAGGTTTTCTATTGCCAATAGGGAAATGCCAAGACTGGATGATCCAATGAGAAGTGACCACAGTAGAGGCCCATTGGATCCCAGTGAAAGGTTCCATAATGCAGAGGTAGGGGCTTTTATTTATTGAAAGACAGGGCCAGATTAGCAATTGGGAGCATGGGACAACAGCTCCAGGCCTCTATATAAAATAGGCCCAGTCATGACAGCATAATAATGACCAGCCTCCCAGCTAGCCACACAGGTGTCCATCAATCTTAAGTATTGAAACTGTCGGCGAGATGTTCAAGATTGCATCCAGCACCTCGGGCAATCTCGGACGCTATTACAGCTTGCCTTGTATTTCTATTTTCCTCACAAAGGCCTAGATTTATTAAGTCTTGGAGAGTGATAAATTGCACGGTGATAAAGTACCAGCCAATCAGCTCCTAACTGTCAATTTTCAAATCCAGCCTGTAACATGGAAGTTAGGAGCTGATTTGTTGGTACTTTATCACCATGCTATTTATCACTCACCAAGGCTTAATAAATCTGGACCAAAATGATGCAATTTAACTACTTTACCATTTTTGAAGGAGATATTGGGGATGATAGTGTAGGGGGTGAACACGCCCACATTGCACTGGCAACACCCACACAGCGCTGGTCATCCTCTTCTCTCAATAGGCCCTTGTTCATTTTCAGACACAGGCCCATGTAGGCCTTCATCCAGCACGGTAGATGCTTATGAAAGATCAAATGCCCACTAGACAAGCATCTGTGTAGCTGACACTGTGTTAAAGAGTGCCTGTCACCTACTGTACACACAGCCGCGCATCAACCTGAATAGACATAGCTAACATGTTCCGTGTTACAGCTGTATAGATCTTCATAAACCCTCTTACATGCCATCATGGCGTTGGCCCAGGGCTGTTTCTAGCCAATTTGTCTCCCAGTGCGATATTTCAAAATGCGCCCCCCCCATTAACATAAAAAAAAAAATGCGCCCCCCATAGATATAAAAAAAACACGACGCAACCGTGTCATTCCGCGAAACTCCGCCCCCTGAGCAGGAGTACTCGGGAAGAGGGCGGAGGGGAAACAGGGACCAGCAAAGTGCCGCGGCGGGCACCCCGTGCGGATGCACCACTCGCCCACTGCAAGAAACAGCACTGCGTTGGCCACCTGTTGGGCAGCTATGAATATTCATGAGATTGTAAGCTTGCGAGCAGGGCCCTCCTACCTCTATGACTGTTTGTTATTACCCAGTTTTGTCTTATCATTGTGTCCAGTTATAAGAAACTGTTAATAAATAAATAATAAATAAATGAGAATATAAACATGCAGTATAAAGTGAGGAGCCTGCTCGCTGTGCTCCTGAGAAACATCCTGTGGTATGAAAGGAAAGCATTAAAAGCAACACTATGTCAAGTCCGGGTGTGGATCGACCACACTTAGGTCGACAGTCAGTAGGTCGACCACTATTGGTTGACAGTGACTAGGTCGACACCTGAAATAGGTTGACGCAGTCATTATGTCGACTTGAACAAGGTCAACATGGAAAAGGTCAATATGAGTTTTTTATTTTATTTATTGCTGTCGTTTTCTTCGTAAAGTGACCGGGAACCCCAATTAGTGCACCGTGTCCCCTCACGTGCTTCGGGCAAGGTACCTCACTCCACTACCACTATGCTCAGCACAGGTTACTATTCATAGTCCATGTGGACCTTTTTCCATGTTGACTTAGTACATGTCGACTTAGTGACCATGTCGACCTATAGACCATGTCGATCTAGTGCATGTCGACCAATAGTGGTCGACCTAATGACTGTCGACATAAGTGTGGACGACCTAAAGATCGGATACCACAAGTCCTTACAGCAACTATGGCAACGGCCATCTTTCTTTTTGATTCCTGGAATCATTACTGAATATCTCTCATTCCTCTCATTTCTCACAGCCTTCATGCAAGGGCAGGTCTCCCGTATCCTGCTCGCACCTTAGTGATGCGGGCAGGATGGAGATAATCTCCCGTATTTGCGGGTCCGTCGGGTGGGGAAGGGGGTAAAACTGGTTGACTGGTACTTTATCTCTCTTCACTTTACCTCTCTCCAAGGTTTGATACATCTCCTCCATACTGTTTTACCAATATTTCTAAGGTTAAATGTGCATCCCTCCTTTATGTTTACCCCCCTCCCAAAAAAAAATCAATATAGCTGATATATATTGGTATCAATATCGCTCCAAAATATTGATGAATTCAATGCATTTTTCAAACCTTCAAGTGTTCCCTGAAAACTCACCTATTCAGACAAGCTTATCAAATTCCAGAACCATCACATTACCTTCATAGGTTTCCTATTCAATTATAGTCCCACAGTACAGTACACACATATCCTCCAAATATTTTCTTTCTTCACACTCTCCCGTCCTCCTGACCATGGTTCACCATTGCTGTGATGTGATATCATACAGCCCACCAAGAACCTTTGCAATCTGGTGGACAACTACTGTATGCAATAGATAGCACCTATCCTCGTGTATTAATGCCTATTTCCCCATAGATTGTAAGCTTGCGAGCAGGGCCCACCTACCTCAGGCAGTACAGGCAGTACGGATGGTGTAATGGTTAGCATTACTGCCTCACAGCACTGAGGTCATGGGTTCGATTCCCACCATGGCCCTAACTGTGTGGAGTTTGTATATTCTCCCCGTACTTGCGTGGGTTTCCTCCGGGTACTCCGGTTTCCTCCCACAATCCAAAAATATACTGGTAGGTTAATTGGCTCTCAACAAAATTAACCCTAGCGTGAATGTGTGCGTGTACATGTGGTAGGGAATATAGATTGTAAGCTCCACTGGGGCAGGGACTGATATGAATGGCCAAATATTCTCTGTAAAGCGCTGCAGAATATGTGTGCGCTATATAAATAACTGGTAATAAATAATAATAATAATAATAATACCTCTATAACTGTTTGTTTTTAGCCGGTTTTGTCTTCTAATTGTGTCCAGTTGTAAAGCGCAACGGAATTTGCTGCGCTATATAAGAAACTGTAAATAAATAATAAATAAATAAATAATGCATTGATCTTCGATGTCCATCCCAGGAGGCTGTCAATCAACCCCCTGTCGGGATAGGATACTGACGCCGGAATCCCGACACCAGCTGAAATACCGGCGGTCGGAGTCCTGACCGCCGGTTGGTTACCCCTCTTGGGTGGTGGTCCACGCCAACACCCGGAGGGGAATAGAAACCTGTTGCAACCGAAGGTTGCCATCGGGCCCGAAACGTGGCGAGTGCAACGAGCCCACGAGGGAACACACTGAGCTCGCCACCAGGATCCCGGCTGTCGGTCTTCCGGCGGCGGTCTCCTGACCGCCGCCGATCCCGTACTGACCCTGTCCATTCCTACCTCAGAGGTAGTGGCATAAAAACACTTGTCGTTCAGGCTTGCAATTCCTAAAGGTCCACTGTGGCCTGGGGTTCAATGTACTTTTTAATAAGCGTCATGTCGGCAATTACTTGCATTACACAGTACTGTTACTAACCTGGTACCACAGTCCATGATATGTAGGAGCGCATGACACTCACAGAACCCAGGGGGGAGGAGAGGGATTAGATGGATATTGTGCTGGAGCTCCAGGTTCTCAGATTAATCAGAGACTTCACTAGTAGTTGGATAAGTACTTTATTAGGAAAAAGACCTATATCCTGGCAAACCACAACAATCAACATATTTTGCTTGGAATAACATTTTGCAGGTCACATTTTGCATTGCGAATATGAATCGTGGGAAGTCCAAACCATCAAGAAGTGAAAATAAAACTATAAATACCCACAAGTGCACCTGTTGATATTTTGGCAAAGTCCTTCAATGATAGCAGTGATTTATTATAAGTAAGAAAACACCGCTTCTGATTTATCAGCCACAACGGCTGTCACGATGCCGGCCTAACCTCGAATCATCCAGCAGTATCAGAGGGTAGATTGAGCGTTCAGCTACTGGAGGTATTCTAAGCATTTAAATCAGTTGATCCTACAAGAACAGTGAATTTATCCTGCCTATTAAAATAGGTCTTTAGGGAGTCCTACCAGTCTCATAGACATGCTTGACAGGCTGGCTTGAAGTTGGCTGAGGTAACGACGACGCAGCAGGGAAAGACTGTGCTCTGGAAACAGGCCGGTGTTTCTCTAATCCTCCCATGCCAACTGTGTCCATCTGAGCCTGGTAGATATGAAATTGGTTGATACGCTGATGGTCCGGGAGCTGCAGTTGCCAAGAAAACAGCACAGTAGAAAGAAACGTGAGAGGGAATCAAGTAAGAGTCAGGGAGAAACATGTCAACAGATTAAGTTCATTGGGTCAGGTCTGTTATAAACGTGTAAAAAAAAAAAAAAAGTCAGAGGCTCAGTCAATAAGTTAATTCAGCAGATGTTTTTACACTGACACAGGAGAGTCATCGGACTTGCTGAGCACTCGCTCATGGCAGGAAGCCTGTCAGTTCTCACAGTCTGAGGAGAACTTTTGTTCGACCTAAATGACCCAATTTTTAAAATTTCAGTAATTTTTTAAAAAGAAAGTACCTGAATGAACATAGGGAAAAAAAATCCTGATCGTTAAATACTAATTTATCCAACTAATGATAGGTATTTATTAAAAAAAATTGCGATACTTGACAGTCAAAACATTAGTGTCAATCTGCAGATTGTTAGAAACACAGCTGACATCCTGTAAGCTACCGCAGGAGCCAAGTACATCATTTTGGCTCATTGTTTCACTGTGTGATATAAATGTCAGCTGAAGCTGGACTTGCTTATTCTTATGCAAATTTGCTTTAAGAAATCCGTGACAGGTGAAATGATAGTGAGACACTTAAGGCAACTGATCATAGACACCTGCAATAAAAAAGATAATTATTATACTGTAACAGTGGGGTCATTCTGAGTTGATCGTTTGCTGACGATTTTCGCAGCGAGGCAATCAGGTAAAAAAAAAAGGCATTTCTGCGCATGCAAAAGCCCCGCAATGCGCATGCACGACGTACGGGTACAAAGTTCTTTGTGGTTGTGCTCAGGTTCTAGCGAAGTTTTCCTTCACACTGGCGGCCGCAAGAAGATTGACAGAAAGGGGGTGTTTCTGGGTGTTAACTGACCGTTTTCGGGAGTGTTTTAAAAAATGCAGGCGTGTCTGAAAAAATGCAGGCGTGGCTGGGCGTTCGCTGGGCGGATGTATGACGTCAAATCCGGACACGAATAGGCTGAAGTGATCGCAAGCGCTGAGCAGGTTCAGAGCTACTCTGAAACTGCACAAACTGTTTTTGCAGAGCTCGGCTGCACATGCGTTCGCACTTCTGCTAAGCTAAAATACACTCCCCAGTGGGCGTCGGCATAGTGTTTGCGCGGCCTCTAAAACTAGCTAGCGAGCGATCAACTCGGAATGACCCCCAGTGTCAGGTATTACAATCTCCCAACCACATATGAAGTGGTGCTGAGCCTGATTCAGAATGCAAAAAAAGCAATTAACTTTATGGGGGTCATTCCGACCTGTTCGCACATGCTGCCGTTTTTCGCAGCGCAGCGATCAGGTCACTGCTGCGCATGCGTATGCACCGCAATGCGCTGGCGCGTCGTACGGGTACAAAGCGGATCGTTGCTGAGCGATGGATTTAACGAAGAATCCATTCGCACAGCCGATCACAAGGAGATTGACAGGAAGAGGGTGGCGTCTAGTTGATGGCACGGGCTGCAAAAAGTTGCAGCGGGCGATCAACTCGGGATGACCCCCTAAGTTAGAAGTTAGTGGAGCAGACGCTAGATGGCAGAAGCTACAGGATGGCAGGTCCTGTCAGCCTATCTGTCACACACAAACATACTAGGGGCATTGTCTGTGTAACAGGATCTATCCTGGACTAATTACTGGGGTCTAAAAAAAGTAAAAATAATTCACAATGCTCACTAATAGAATTGTGTCATTGTCCTCATGCCACTCAGCCATCCATCACTTGGACCCAACACCCCTTGTCCATCTTCCATCCAAATTATCTCTCCTGTATATCGCATTACTCCTGATATCAAATAAATCTCATTCTCTGGCTCTCAGTTGTTGCATCCAGACTTCTTATTGGTATGTTCTACTTATATGGGGTTGATTCAATTTGTGGCAATGTGCAGCTGTACATCTGCGCACATATTTGTCCATTACGCTACATTAGCAATCTTTCACTTTTATGGCTGCGAGGCAAAATTGGCAATGTAGGGTTCCTGCAATGTGTTGTTCCAGAACGTAATGTATGGCACATTGCAGCTAATTGGATTGACCCCTTAGTGTTTTGCTGATGGTGTGCAGTAAGCTGTATGGTGTTAAAAGTTTTAGGGCAGCACGGATGGTGTAATGGTTAGCATTACTGCCTCACAGCATTGAGTTCATGGGTTCAATTCCCACCATGGCCCTAACTGTGTGGAGTTTGGCATATGTGTAAGGGGCATTATGCGTGTCATGTGTATAAATGCATTAATAATGTGCAGCAAATGTGTAAGGGGAACTATGTGTGTCATTATGTGTATAAGGGCATTAATAAAAGTTGGCATAATGTGTAAGGCGCATTATGTTTATAAGGACATTAATAATGTGTGTCATGTGTAAGGGGCATCACTGTGTGGTATTATGTGTATAAATACATTACCAATGTGTGGCATTATCTGTATAAGGTGCTCTACTGTGTGGCGTTATGTATAGAAAGGGCACTACTGTGTGGTCTAATGTGAATAAAGAGCAATATGGTGTGATGTAATGTGATTTAGGAGCAATTCAGTATCATGTATTGTGAAAAAGGGGCACGACTGTGTGGCGTAATGCTAACCACTATGTGAATACATTATAAAGTGAATACATTATAAAGTGAACATAAATAAACTGAGATTGCTTACATTGTGTAAGAAAGGTGACTGCATAGCATATGTAATGCTCACACACAGTAAAACCCCTGCTGCTTGGCTCAAGCATTGATCAACAGGATCAGAGCTCATATTGGCCCTTTACACTTGTGTGGGCTGGGCAGCCGCTTCTCTTCTGGCAACACTGGGAACTGCAGCAGCTGTCGGAAGAAGATCCTACACACAGACTGGCGGCTGATATCTCCCCACTGGATCTGCCAACATCTTCAATAACAATCTATTATCCAATCCATCTTCATTGTATCACTAATGAGCATGGGGATAATTTTTCAACCACACATTGCAATACTGGACCTTATTGCCAGCTGCATAGTGTGTACAGCCAGAAGAAATATATCTACATTCAAATGTAATACTTAAGTGCAAAAATGATGTTTTCTCAATCAGCATAAAAATGAGCTCTGTACGATTGTTAAGACTATAAAAAATATTTTACAAATGAAGGTGGTTTCTCTACGATTGGATTTAAAGGAGGATTGACACCTTTCTTACATGTAGAATTATAATGATTTCAAAGCATCATTGTAATTGATCCAAGGAATTAAACCAATTGCCATTTGTGTGGTCAGGAAAGGTTTTTTTCTCAGTATAAGGATAAATTGCCAGCCAACTCAGTGAGGGCCCCAATTTAGACCCGACTGTAATTGCAAATTTGTTAGCAGATGGGCAAAACCATGGCCCTCATTCCGACTTGTTCGCTCATTGACGATTTTCGCTATGCTGCGATTTGTTGCAAATTGCGCATGTGCAAGGCACGCAGGGCGCATGCGCTTAGTTATTTAACTAAAAACGTAGCAGTTTTGCTGCGGATCCTGCGGCGCTTTTCAGTCGCACTGCTGATCGGTGAATGATTGACAGGAAAGGGGCGTTTCTGGGTGGTAACTGAGCGTTTTCCGGGAGTGTGCTAAAACGCAGGCATGTCAGGGAAAAACGCGGGACTGTCTTGAGAAACGGTGGAGTGGCTGGCCGAACGCAGGGCGTGTTTGTGATGTCAAACCAGGAACTAAATGGACTGAGCTGATCGCAATCTGTGAGTAGGTCTGGAGCTACTCAGAAACTGCAAAGAATTATTTAGTAGCAGTTCTGCTAATCTTTCGTTCGCAATTCTGCTAAGCTAAGATACACTCCCAGAGGGCGGCGGCCTAGCGTGTGCAATGCTGCTAAAAGCAGCTAGCGAGCGAACAACTCGGAATGAGGGCCCATGTGCACAGCAGGTGGAGGGGGGGGGCAGATATAACATGTGCAGAGAGAGTTAGATTTGGGTGAGGTGTGTAAAAATAAAGCAGCCAGTATTTACCCTGCACAGAAACAATATAACCCACCCAAATCTAACTCTCTCTGCACGTTATATCTCCCCCCCTTCAGTGCACATGGTTTTGCCCATCTGCTAACAAATTTGCAGCTACGATCAGGTCTGATTTAGGCCCTGAATTCTACATTGCTAGAGCATAAATTCATTTTCAATCTTGCTACTGTGTAACTATGTACAGTGGGGATCGAAAGTTTGGGCACCCCAGGCAAAAATTAATTTTAATGTGCAAAAAGAAGCCAAGGAAAGATGGAAAAATCTCCAAAAGGCATCAAATTACAGATTAGACATTCTTATAACATGTCAAAAAAAGTTTGATTTTATTTCCATCATTTACACTTTCAAAAGGACAGAAAACAAAAAATGGCGTCTGCAAAAGTTTGGGCACCCTGCAGAGTTAATACCTTGTACTGCCCCCTTTGGCAAGTATCACAGCTTGTAAACGCTTTTTGTAGCCAGCCAAGAGTCTTTCAATTCTTGTTTGAGGTATCTTCCCCCATTCTTCCTTACAAAAGTCTTCCAGTTCTTTGAGATTCCTGGGCTGTCTGTGACGCACTGCTCTTTTAAGGTCTATCCATAGATTTTCAATTATGTTGAGGTCAGGAGATTGTGAAGGCCGTGGCAAAATCTTCAGATTACGCCTCTTGATGTAATCCACCGTGGATTTTGAGGTGTGTTTAGGATCATTATCCATTTGTAGAAGCCAGCCTCTCTTTAACTTCAGCTTTTTCACAGATGGCATCCAGTTAGCGTCCAAAATTTGCTGGAATCTTATTGAATCCATTTTTCCTTCTACTCGTGAAATGTTCCCTGTGCCACTGGCTGCAATACAACCCCAAAGCATGATTGATCCACCCCCATGCTTAACAGTTGGACAGAGGTTCTTTTCATTAAATTCTGTGCCCTTCCTTCTCCAAACGTACCTTTGCTCATTCCGGCCAAAAAGTTCTATTTTAACCTCATTGGTCCACAGAACTTTATTCCAAAATGCATCAGGCTTGTCTATATGTTCATTTGCAAACTTCAAACACTGATTTTTGTGGTGAGGACATAGAAGAGGTTTTCTTCTGATGACTCTTCCATGAAGACCATAATTGTACAAGTATCTCTTTATAGTGGAATAGTATACCACAACTCCAGTGTCTGCCAGATCTTCCTGGAGGGATCATGCAGTCAAACGTGGATTTTGACTTGCTTTTCTCACAATCCTGCGAGCTGTTCTGTCTGATATTTTTCTTGGTTTTCCAGATCTTGCTTTAACTTCCACTGTTCCTGATGACTGCCATTTCTTAATTACATTCCGAACAGAGGATATGGGCATCTGATAACGCTTTTTTATCTTCTTATAGCCTTCTCCTGCTTTGTGAGCGTCAACTATTCTCAGTGTCAGTGTTCTACACAACTGCTTAGAGGAACCCATGGTGCTGATTGTTGGAGCAAGGTCAGATGAGTCTGGGTTTTTAAAACCTTTGAGATTGACATCACCTGGTCTTTCCAGACGATGATTGAGAACAATCCATGACACTGCCAGGTCTCAGCTGTCCAAAGGGGGCAATACAAGGTATTGACTCTGCAGGGTGCCCAAACTTTTGCAGACGCCATTTTTTGTTTTCTGTTCTTTTGATAGTGTAAATGATGGAACTAAAATCAAACTTTTTTTGACATGTTATAAGAATGTCTAATCTGTAATTTGATGTCTTTTGGAGATTTTGCCATCTTTCCTTGGCTTCTTTTTGCACATTAAAATGAATTTTTGCCTGGGGTGCCCAAACTTTCGATCCCCACTGTATAATGAGATGTGTTACTGCCACTGGGGATCCCGGCAGTGGAATGCTAGCGTGGGGGCAATGCAACAAGCCCCTTTGGGCTCAGTGGCAAGCTGCGGGCTCGGTGGCAAGCTGCAGGCTCGGTGGCAAGATGTGCTCGCCACAGGTTTTATTCCCACTCAACTGTCAGGATTTAGAGTGGTTCGGGATTTAGCCATTGGTATTGTGACCAGTGGTCTCCTGATTGCCGGTCACATAACTACAGCTCAGTTTGATGTATGAATTCTTGTTTCCTACTGAGGTCTTGTTGACACTGCAATCAATCTGCAGAAGTTTGAAGTGAACCTCACATTACTGCCCAAATGTTGGAGGACACTGCTACTGTAGTTCCATTTTCTAACTCATGCTTTACACTTCCTGTTTGCCAACAATTCCCACTTCTCACTTGGATAAAATAGGAACAAAATGACCTCTACCTCTATGCCCCCCAGCCCTGCCCAGAAATTCTACTTTTGGAAAAACGCCACCCACTTTCATGTAAGCTCTGACACTTTTGATCAGGAGAATTGAGATATTTGCCTTTTGCCATCATTACACTGCCCTAGCATATACAGCCCTTCTCTCACTAGCTTAATCACAAAGGCGAACAGGTCACTGTAAGTGCCTTGAGTCCTATTTGAGAAAGAGTGCTATATAAATAAAATTATTACTATTATTATTATTATCTCATGTCAACATTCTGATTATCTAATAGGCCAGGCTTGGCCAACCTGTGGCTCTCCAGCTGTTGTAAAACTACAAGTCCCATCATGCCTTGCCACAGTTTTGTTATTAGGGAATGCTAAAACTTGGCAGGGCATGCTGGGATGTGTAGTTTCACAACATCTGGAGAGCTACAGGTTGGCCAGGCCTGTAATAGGCTATTGGTTTTTCTGTCCCTGTCCACTTCAAAATTGGGAACACATGGACAAACTGGAGAGGAAGATAGATAAAAGGGTGCACGTTTATGTTTTGTAAATAAAGTTTTATAGGATATTGTTTTATTTTTAATGTTTTCGATTTTTATTGTATTGATTGAGTTTTGTTATGTTTTATTCTATTTTATTTATTGGACAGTTCATACACACGGATCACTTAATCTGATATTCTAAAAGCCGGGAAAATGGCATTGAATGCTGATAGCCCAGAGTGGATGGACCTGTAACACTTTCTGACAAGGATTCGCTTTTTGTCAATTTCAAGACTGCATACAGCGCTCATGTTGAACACTGTGCCAGGGAGGCATCGAGAACATGCTGTAAAAGCAATATGCCAAAGTATGGCAAAGCAAGGTGTTTTTTTTTTTTTTTAAACACTCGTGTGTACAGGGATAAGGGCGTAATTCAAGGTTGATTGCAAAAGCAAAATCTTTCTCTAATGGGAAAAACCATGGGGGTCATTCCGAGTTAATCGCTCGCTGCCGATTTTCACAGCGCAGCGATCAGGTTACTACTGCGCATGCATATGCACCGCAATGCACACGCGCGTCATACGGATACAAGCAGCATCGTTGCTGTGGAATGCTTCTAGCGAAGAATCCATTCACACAATCGATCGCAAGGAGATTGACAGGAAGAGGGCGTTCATGGGTGTCAACTGACCGTTTTCTGGGAGTGGTAGGGAAAACGCAGGCGTGTCCAGGCATTTGCAGGGCGGGTGTCTGACGTCACTTCCAGGACCGGACAGGCTGAAGTGATCGCAAGGGCTGAGTAAGTTCAGACCTACTCAGAAACTGCTAAAAACTTTTTCGTACCTCTCGGCTGCACATGCGTTCGCACACTTGCAAAGCGCAATACACTCCCCCGTGGGCGGTGACTATGCGTTTGCACAACTGCAAAAAGTAGCTAGCGAGCGATCAACTCGGAATGAGGGCCCATGTGCACTGCAGGGGGGGGGGGGGGGGTCAGATATAACATGTGCAGAGAGAGTTAGATTTGGGTGGGTTATATTGTTTCTGTGCAGGTAAATACTGGCTGCTTTATTTTTACACTGCAACTTAGATTTCAGTTTGAACACACCCCTCCCAAATCTAACTCTCTCTGCACATGTTATATCTGCCCCACCTGCAGTGCACATGGTTTTGCCCATTAGAGGAAGATTTTGCTTTTGCGATCAACCTTGAATTAGGCCCTAAATTCATCTATAAGGATGTACAAGACTTTTTGAAATGTGTAGCTACTAAACCAGCACAATGGATGGAATGTCCATGTGAGGCAAAATGTAATACTGCGATATCATTATGTCAGCTTTGTGCTGGGCTCCTGTATGTGCCCAATAACAAGATGTAGTCTATTTTTAGTCACTCATTTCCAAAAGACAGCTGCTTTTAGCAGCAGTGCAAACGCTATGCCGCCGCCCTCTGGGAGTGTATCTTAGTTTAGCAGAAGTGCGAACGAAAGGATCGCAGAACGGCGTCTACATTTTTTCATGCAGTTTCAGAGTAGCTGCAGACCTACTCCTACCTTGCGATTACTTCAGACTATTTATTTCCTGTTTTGACGTCACAAACACGCCCTGCGTTCGGCCAGCCACTCCCCCGTTTCCCCAGGCACACCTGCGTTGGTATCTGACACGCCTGCGTTTTTCAGCACACTCCCGGAAAACGGTCAGTTACCTCCCAGAAACGCCCCTTTCCTGTTAATCACTCAGCGATCAGCAGTGCGACTGAAAAGCGCCGCTAGACCTTGCGTGAAACTGCATCGGATTTTGTGAAAGTACGTTGCGCCTGCGCACCATACGCATGCGCAGAAGTGCTGATTTTTTGCTTGATCACTGCGCTGCGAACAACGGCAGCTAGCGATCAACTCGGAATGAGGGCCATGGGCCCTCATTCCGAGATGATTGTAGCTGTGCTAAATTTAGCACAGCTACGATCATTCACACTGACATGCGGGGGGACGCCCAGCACAGGGCTAGTCCGCCCTGCATGTCAGTGCCAGCCCCCCCTCCCCCCCACAGAAGTGCAAAGGCATCGCACAGCGGCGATGCCTTTGCACTTCAAGAGTAGCTCCCGACCAGCGCAGCTTTAGCATGCTGGGCGGGAGCTATTCGTCGCTGACGGCCCGCAGCGGCTGCGTATGACGTCACGCAGCAGCTGTGGGCTGCTCCCCGCACGGTCCGGCCACGCCTGCGTTGGCCGGACCACGCCCACGAAACGGCAGCCAAATGCCACCGTTCCGCCCCCTCCCGCCCAGCGACCACCTCTGCCTGTCAATCAGGCAGAGGAGATCGCAGCCCAGCGATGGCCTTTGGCCGTCTGGCATGCGCTGTAGTGCACCGGCGCATGCGCAGTGGGTACCCGTTCGCTCGGCTACGATAAATAGTAGCAAGCGAACATGTCAGAATGACCCCCATTGGGCAATAAAGACAAGCTATTGCCGTTAAATATAAGAACAGTGCTAGAATATAAAAAGTTGTTGGGTCTGGTTCAGAGTTGCACACAATTTGGTCACATCATGCTCGGGGAAAATGTGGATATCCGTCTGATCCAGAGTGGGCCAAAACTCTGAATCAGATGGACCCCTGTGTAAGCAATTCCATCAACATGCGTTCCACAGGCCCACAGAACACTTATCCTGCATATGAATGCCCCGGTGCTGCTCAGTTGTGCCTAGTCACCTGCATGTGTAGCTGCGGCTGAGGTGAGTGTGACTCTGAATCGCATATGCCGCCTCGGGCACATGTGCAGTTGCTAGAATCTCAAGATCAATGTGGACTTGCAAGCCAGTTTGGACCAGGCCCTTTGTCAGCAAAATGAGCAGATGAGCTCACAGGGAAAACGTGGTAGTTGGCCTTTACTTGCAAGAAGCTGTAGAGCTTTATCAGAGCATGAGCAGGCTATAGAGGACATACAACCTCATGTATTCCATGGGATATTCTTTAGGAGTCAGTGCACAAACAAGTTTGGCATAGTGGTGAGCACATGGGGCAGCAAGGTGATTATACACATACAACTGACAGATCATATAAACATTAATCATAACACGGCTATTTGCCCCCACACTGCTGTGTTATGTAATCACAATTTCACTATACTAAACTAAACTAACTAAACACTATATTAATAGCAATGTGAATGTGCACACATGGAAAAGGGGGTGTGGCCATCTATCACTGGGGGTGTGGCCAGCCATGGGAGCGTGAGCCTTGTGGCACTTCCCTGCCTTGCAGCACTTCCCATCTCAGCATGCCAGCAGGCAGAGCTACTCGCCCTGGGGTGGCATGGGTCAGGGTGCAGACCAACTGTCAGTAACTGTATAATGTAATGTAGCTGTTACTAGTAACACTGATTTTCGGTTGCTACTCTTATTAGCACCAAATCTACAGAGACAGTGGTTAGATGGTAAACATCCAGGAGGCATTTTGCTGATTTGTGATACTATTTTATGGCTAAAGATTAGAGATGTGCACCGGACATTTTTCGGGTTTTGTGTTTTGGTTTTGGATTCGGTTCCGTGGCCGTGTTTTGGATTCGGACGCGTTTTGGCAAAACCTCCCTGAAAATTTTTTGTCGGATTCGGGTGTGTTTTGGATTCGGGTGGTTTTTTTCAAAAACCCCTCAAAAACAGCTGAAATCATGGGATTTGGAGGTAATTTCGATCCTATAGTATTATTAACCTCAATAACCACAATTTCCACTCATTTCCAGTCTATTCTGAACACCTCACTCCTCACAATACTATCTTTAGTCCTAAAATTTGCACCGAGGTCGCAGGATGACTAAGCTAAGCGACCCAAGAGGGCGGCACAAACACCTGGCCCATCTAGGAGTGGCACTGCAGTGTCAGACAGGATGGCACTTAAACAAATTGGCCCCAAACAGCACATGATGCAAAGAAAAGAGAAAAAGAGGTGCACTGTGGTCGCTGGACGGCTAAGCTAAGCGACACAAACACCTCAATATCACTGGAATTATTAGTTCTAATCAATGGTATTATTGGTCCAAATCACTGGAAGAAACTGACAAAATCACTGGAATTATTCGTAAACATTTGTAGAGAGTCGCTGCTTTCTGATTACAGAAATGCTCAGATATTCCTGCGAATCCACAATCCCTTCCCAGAGGAAAAAGAAATTGAGAAACCATTGTTTGAGAACATTTGTTCTCTTTCCCTTACAAAGGAACAAACCACTTTCCAAGAAGACTGACGTTTTTGGGATTATGGAGACATAATGTTTTTTTATATAAATCCTAAAGCAGATGGTGTATTAGAGCAAAAGAGTGCAAGAGACCAGCCATGCAGTTTCTGAAATATTATGACAAAATGTTACTGTATTTCATAAGCACTAATTCCTAACTCTGCTAAGTACTGTTTGGTATACTGTATCTGGCTTCCATGAGGTAGTTGTACATTATTTCAGCTTCCATTGACCTTTTTGAAAGCGGTAGAAGTTATCGATTCTTTTTTTTTTCTTCCCTATTTTTAATTTTCTCCTGTATAGCCCAGTAAAATGTTGCAATGTTAAGTATTGACTTGTGCCTTCTGGGGGTCCACTTCTTCACCAAACCCAGCCAAATCTCATCCTAACGCTCTGTTCCACGTACTCTATGTACCCCATCTGTGTCACCCATGTCTGTCTACCCCTCCCCTTTAGATTGTAAGCTCTCACGAGCAGGGGCCTCTTCCCTCATGTGCTTATCCTTTGTCTTACTTTAATAATCTTCAACTGTACCACATCCAGCAGTCTTCTGCCACCTGATACTTATTCCAGTGTCATCTGCTGATGTAACTATGTTTATTTACTCTGTACTTGTCCTATACTGTCATCAACTGTAAGTTGCTGTTTTCCTGTTTGATTATTTATGTACTCTGTAATTAGGTGCTGCGGAACCCTTGTGGCGCCATATAAATAAAGGATAATAATAATAATAATTATATAGGGTGTATAATCCCCAGGTGTATCTCACACATCACACAGTACAGTATATAGGGTGTATAATCCCCAGGTGTATCTCACACAACGCTCAGTACAGATTACAGGATGTATAAAATCACCAGGTGTATAACACACGTCGCACAGTACAGTATACATACTGGTCACAACAATGCAGCAGATATTGAGCACTGATCAGGATACTAGAAGTGACACAGAGCTGCAAGATACAGCAATGGCCTACTGTACTGTACTAAATGTATACTGCTGGTCACCAAAATGCTGCACTATCCTACTATATACTGCTCACAATAATGCAGCACAGAGATAGTATACTTGACACAGAGCTGCAAGATACAGCAATGGCCTACTGTACTGTACTGTACTGTACTATATATGTATACTGCTGGTCACCAAAATGCTGCACTGTCCTACTATATACTGCTCACAATAATGCAGCACAGAGATAGTATACTTGACACAGAGCTGCAAGATACAGCAATGGCCTACTGTACTGTACTATATATGTATACTGCTGGTCACCAAAATGCTGCACTGTCCTACTATATACTGCTCACAATAATGCAGCACAGAGATAGTATACTTGACACAGAGCTGAGCACAGATATTTGCAGCACACTGAGCACAGATATGGAGCGTTTTCAGGCAGAGAACGTAGATATTTTCAGCACACTGAGCACAGATATTTGCAGCACACTGAGCACACATATTTGCAGCACACTGAGCACAGATATTTGCAGCACACTGAGCACAGATTACGGAGCTTTTCAGGGAGAGAACGCAGCCACGTCCTCTCCGTTCAATCTCCAATGCACGAGTGAAAATGGTGGCGACGCGCGGCTCTTTATATAGAATACGATCTCGCGAGAATCCGACAGCGGGATGATGACGTTCGGGCGCGTTCGGGTTAACCGAGCAAGGCAGGAAGATCCGAGGCTGCCTCGGAACCGTGTAAAATAGGTGAAGTTCGGGGGGGTTCGGATATTGGAGAACCGAACCCGCTCATCTCTACTAAAGATTAGATTGGGGTACAGAACTGCTGCCTTGTCTAGGCCTCAATGGGGTCTCCATCTGGCCGTGCAGTAGCATCTCTTTCCCTACACAATGCACACTGAGATTGACATGATTAAAAACATTGGAATCATCCTCACCTACTGTAGCTCACATTAAACTCAGTAATGGTTTTGCTTAATTTCCCTATTCAGTCTGCTTTAATCAGATAGTTTGGGAACATCAAAGAGTTCCAATGTGTCATCGCCGAAGGTTGCCACCAGGCCCGAAGCGCGGCAAGAGCAGCGAGCCTGCAAAGAGACACACTGTGCTCGCTGCTCTGACTGCCGGTATCCCGGCTATCGAAACGCGGCGTCGGTGTCCTGACCGCTGGGATCTCAACAGCCGGGATATCATACTGATCCTCCTGCAGGGCATGCTCAGCAGAACAGACAGTCTCCCTATGACACATACTCTACAGTAGTTGCGACTGTTTAATACTCTGTGTCCCTGTTCTGGGAAACCAGCAAACACACCCAGAGTAACAAGTCATTATTCCAATCACAAGTATAGCTATAATAAGTTAAGTGAGTTACAAGATGTATAAATCACAACACTATTGTTTCCAGGAAGCACACTAGCTTAATGAAGCATGTACACAAACATGACTTATTTTATTAAACAGAAGTTACCCTCTAAAAAAAGAAGAAATGAGGCAAAACAAAAGCATACAATGGCAATTTAGTGGTATTTTCCTGACGTCAGGTTTGGTAAGATACAGGTTTCCTGCCTGCCACCTCCTATGTGAATACTTCACTGCTTGAAGCTGCACAGATGAATCCCCAAACCCTTTCCCTATCCCCATCCATCTATTCTCCCAGGCCAATATTCTAGTGTTCTTCTATAAGGGCATCTGACATGTCATGCTGTGTTTGGAGAAAATAATACAAATGATCCAGACTGAGAATAATGATGTGTCAGAATGAGGACGCTTGTCCAAACAGTTGTATTTAATACCTGTGGACAAATGTTAATATAAGGTCTTGTGTAGCCTTCTTATTATATCAGTGTTTTGTTTTTTGTATAGTATTTTTCAGGACATTCTGTACATTCCAGTACTAACAGTCCTGCAACACTTCATCTAGAAACGGTTTTCAAAGGAGCATTTTGAGGGTGAAATATCCATCCAGAGGGAATACAAGAATAGGAATTTTATCTATGGACCATTGTAAAGTTGTGTGTCTTGTTTAGGGAAGTTGAACCAACTTTGCTCATTAGGTACGCTCCCCACTGTAAAACAGAATTGCCCATTTGGTCAGATGGTTTATACGTCTTGTGCAATGTTGATCTTCCTCTAGAGTACAAAGATTAAAATGTCAAGTCAAAGCATAGAGCATGATATCACCACAGAGGGAAATGACTTTTACTCCACATTGCATCACACTACTTGGGTGTACATTACCTCAGTGTATTTTGTGTTTTGTCAACAGATGCAATGCATTCTGACAGAACTACAGCAAGTTCTACTGTAAACAGAAAAAAAACATGAAACCGCATATTTTATTTTCCAGCACATATACCATTACCCCTAAAGCACCAATGGCCCTAAGGTTCGGAATTCATTCCTACCAGAATTCCAACTGCTGCTTTTTCTCTACTGACAAAAACTGGTGGGGTGGGGGAAGGGGGGGGGGGGGGGTCACAAGATGCCATGTTGATTTTGTCCAGTAAACATTTGGGTTCTCTTTGGATGTTACACCAGCAATTGCATGTGATGGTTCTCACATTGGGGTAAATTTACTAAGGTCCCGATTTTGACCGAGATGCCGTTTTTTCTTCAAAGTGTCATCTCGGTAATTTACTAAACTCAAATCACGGCAGAGATGAGGGCATTCGTATTTTTTTGGAAGTAGTTGTAAAAAAATACGAATGAATACACCATCGGTCAAAATACGCCAGCAAATTAGTAGAACTCGGTAATTTACTAAAAAGTGCAAATCTCCAAAGAGGAAAACACTGCCGTGAAAAATTACAAATCGCAAAAAAGTGCTAAAAAAAAGCAGACCTGCTTTTTATATTCGTGATTGCATAGGCATGCAGGGATCCATGAGATCCGTGCATGTCTATCAGTGGGAAGGGGTGGGAAAGTGGTTTTTTTCCCAAAAAAAATTGCGTGGGGTCCCCCCTCCTAAGCATAACCAGCCTCGGGCTCTTTGAGCCGATCCTGGTTGCAGAAATATGGGGGAAAAATTGACAGGGGTTCCCCCATATTTAAGCAACCAGCATCGGGCTCTGCGCCTGGTCCTGGTTCCAAAAATACGGGGGACAAAAAGAGTAGGGGTCCCCCGTATTTTTAAAACCAGCACCGGGCTCCACTAGCTGGACAGATAATGCCACAGCCGGGGGTCACTTTTATATAGTGCCCTGCGGCCGTGGCATCAAAAATCCAACTAGTCACCCCTGGCCGGGGTACCCTGGGGGAGTGGAGACCCCTTCAATCAAGGGGTCCCCCCCCCCAGCCACCCAAGGGCCAGGGGTGAAGCCCGAGGCTGTCCCCCCATCCAATGGGCTGCGGATGGGGGGGCTGATAGCCTTTTGTGATAATGAAAAGATATTGTTTTTAGTAGCAGTACTACAAGGCCCAGCAAGCCACCCCCGCATGCTGGTACTTGGAGAACCACAAGTACCAGCATGCGGCGGAAAAACGGGCCCGCTGGTACCTGTAGTACTACTACTAAAAAAATACCCAAAAAAAGACAAGACACACACACCGTGAAAGTAAAGATTTATTACATACATGCACACAAACATACATACATACTTACCTTATGTTCACACGCAGGTCGGTCCTCTTCTCCAGTAGAATCCAAGGGGTACCTGTTGAATAAATTCTACTCACCAGATCCAGGGTCCCAGGGTCCTCGGGGCAACCATTTGTAATCCAGGTACTTGAATAAAATAACAAACCGCAGACCCGAGCCACGAACTGAAAGGGGCCCCATGTTTTCACATGGGACTCCTTTCCCCAAATGCCAGAAACCCACTGTGACTTCTGTCTAAGTGGGTTTCTTCAGCCAATCAGGGAGCGCCACGTTGTAGCACTCTCCTGATCGGCTGTGTGCTCCTGTACTGAGTGACAGGCGGCACACGGCAGTGTTACAATGTAGCGCCTATGCGCTCAATTGTAACCAATGGTGGGAACTTTCTGCTCAGCGGTGACGTCACTTTAGGTCAACCGCAGGGCAGAAAGTTCCCACCATTGGTTACAATGGAGCGCACAGGCGCTACATTGTAACACTGCCGTGTGCCGCCTGTCAGTCAGGACAGGAGCACACAGCCGATCAGGAGAGTGCTACAACGTGGCGCTCCCTGATTGGCTGAAGAAACCCACTTAGACAGAAGTCAGAGTGGGTTTCTGGCATTCGGGGAAAGGAGTCCCATGTGAAAACATGGGGCCCCTTTCAGTTCGTGGCTCGGGTCTGCGGTTTGTTATTTTATTCAAGTACCTGGATTACAAATGGTTGCCCCGAGGACCCTGGGACCCTGGATCTGGTGAGTAGAATTTATTCAACAGGTACCCCTTGGATTCTACTGGAGAAGAGGACCGACCTGCGTGTGAACATAAGGTAAGTATGTATGCATGTTTGTGTGCATGTATGTAATAAATCTTTACTTTCACGGTGTGTGTGTCTTGTCTTTTTTTGGGTATTTTTTTAGTAGTAGTACTACAGGTACCAGCGGGCCCGTTTTTCCGCCGCATGCTGGTACTTGTGGTTCTCCAAGTACCAGCATGCGGGGGAGGCTTGCTGGGCCTTGTAGTACTGCTACTAAAAACAATATCTTTTCATTATCACAAAAGGCTATCAGCCCCCCCATCCGCAGCCCATTGGATGGGGGGGGGGACAGCCTCGGGCTTCACCCCTGGCCCTTGGGTGGCTGGGGGGGGGGATCCCTTGATTGAAGGGGTCCCCACTCCCCCAGGGTACCCCGGCCAGGGGTGACTAGTTGGATTTTTGATGCCACGGCCGCAGGGCACTATATAAAAGTGACCCCCGGCTGTGGCATTATCTGTCCAGCTAGTGGAGCCCGGTGCTGGTTTTAAAAATACGGGGGACCCCTACTCTTTTTGTCCCCCGTATTTTTGGAACCAGGACCAGGCGCAGAGCCCGATGCTGGTTGCTTAAATATGGGGGAACCCCTGTCATTTTTTTCCCAATATTTCTGCAACCAGGATCGGCTCAAAGAGCCCGAGGCTGGTTATGCTTAGGAGGGGGGACCCCACGCAATTTTTTTTTTTTTTTTACACTGTTTAATTTAAAAAAAAAAAAAAAATGAACCCCAGCACGGATCACACAGATCCGGCCGAGATTCATTTTTAAAAAGTCGGCAGTGTTTTGCTAATCACTGCCGTAAAAAAAAAAAAAAAAAAAACACGAATGACATCGACATCGGAACAAAAGAAAAACCCGAATACGACAGCTTAGTAAATTAGTCGTAATAAATTCAAAAAGTTGCAGTTTTACACTTTCGATGTCATTCGTGATTGAACTTTGACCTGAGACGGGAAAATACGAATGTTAGTAAATTTACCCCATTGTAGGGGTTCATGTCATGGGATCCCCACAGTTCTGTTACTTTGAGGAATATTTGCTAGAACGTAACTTTGTTTATATTTGTTGTTTATCTTGGTCCTTTATCTTGTCAATCACCTATGTTAACTAGCACTTAGGTATCATGAATACATTTATCCCTTTTATTGGAGAGTTCCTTTTTATCTGTATTAAACCTCCTGACTTTTAAAATGTATCATCTTGAAGTTCTGCCTTTCCCCAATCCTGATATGGAGGGTATAAAGTCACTTTATACATAATTACTTATAAAGGCCCATATGTAAGAGCCTGCTAGTTGCTGGCACTGTTGTGATTTCAGCGATTTAGCCACTAGATTTAAAGCAGTATTAATTTACTGTTTAGTTTACTGTTACTTACAGTATTACAGCTTTAAATCTAGTGGCTAAATAACCAAAACTGTGCTGGGGCCTGGAACTCATATTTGGGACAAAATCTGACTATCAATGACCTTTTGTTCATGTAAGCCATAGTCCTGTGCAGTATAAGGTAACACATGTAATGTATAATTCAAATTCAAATTCGGTGTGTTGTCAGCCTTGCTTGACCCTCCTGTAATTAGATATACTGGGCCCTTGTAAAAAGAGGTAGTGTGGCCACAATGTTTGGACCTCAGGGTCCTAACCACAGATGCACAGGGGGGCATAGCCACTCCATGTTTTGGGCATGGCTGTGCCTCTATAGCAGGGCCGGGACAGTGTTGGACTGGCTCACAGGGGTACAGGGGAAACCACCGGTGGGCCCCACTGCCTGGGGGGCCCCACCTTCCCCTCTAGGGATCAAGGTTCCAGACTGTGCACTTGAATTATACATTACATGTGTTACCTTATACTGCACAGGACTATGGTGTATTTTCTACAGTGCATTGCTGTTATTAATCTCGTACATTATCATGCATGCGCTAGCAGTATTTACTATATAAATATATAATGGGGCCCAGACTATGCACTCTCTAATGGTTAGCCAAGCCTCTGTGGAGGCTGGACACACCCCCTCTGGAGAATGGCCACACCCCTAAACATGGGCCCCTACCATTGCATTCCCCTGGGGGGCCCTTCATGCCCCAGTCCGACACTGGCCGGGCCCCAGTAAGCACTATAGCCTCAGAGGCCCACCCTCTACCATGGTAAATGATGTGCAGCTGCGGACATTAGAATAGATGAGAGAAGTCAGGCAGTAGAAGATAGAAACGTGGAAGTGCAAGGAGAGAAGAGAATGGGGCTGTGGCACAGAAAACAAAGTTCCTCTTGAGGTACGATGAGGTTAGTAAATTAAGGGGGCAATTTACTAAAGGTGGATTTTGATCAATTTTGATCAATTTAAAAATCTATGAAAATGCATCAAAATCGATTTTGTATTTTCAGGTCCAAAACACAAATTTATTAATATTTAAAAATTAATATTAAAAAAAAAAAATCACTTTTTAGCAACTGTGTCTTTCAGCCCCTGAAACCAAACATCGATTTTAATCAAATTTAAATCGATTAGAATCGACCTTCGGTAAAATTCTCCCTAAAAGTCTAATTCAATGAGAGGCCGGGATAGGAATTGGGTAGTGCCCCTATGCTGCTTACCACATGTACAACACATAACTATGGGCCTAATTCAGAGTGGATTGTAGCTACAATCAGTTACTTAGACATGCTGGGGGACACCCAGGACAGGTCTAGTCCGCCCCGCATGTCTGGGTCTGCCCCACCGCACAAATACAAAAGCATCGCACAGCGGTGATGCTTTTGTACTTGACGAGTAGCTCCCTACCAGCGCAGCTCCTGCACGCTGGCAGGGAGCTACTTGTCGCTGTTCGGCTTGCAGCGGCTGCGTGTGACATCATGCAGCCGATGCAGCCCACCCCCGCACAGTCCGGGCATGCCTGCAATGCCCGGACCGCACCCCTAAAATGGCTGCCAAATGCCGCAGGCCAGCCTCCTCCCGCCCAGCGACCGCCTCTGCCTGTCAATCAGGCAGAGGCGATCGCAGGGCTGAGATGGCCGTCGGCTGTCTGGCATGTGCCGGTGCACTGCGGAGCCGGCGCATGAGCAGTTCAGACCTGATCGGCTGCTGTGCGAAACCACACAGCAGCAATCAGGTCTGAATTAGGCCCAATATGCCTAGCATGGCAAAGTCATTCAAAGTACAATTTTCTTTGCTGAGTCATTACTAGATGTAGGATAAGCAATTTATATTATAATTTAATTAAATAGTGATCTTTTTAAATTTACCAAAGAGAATAGCCCAGCATGGGGAGTATGAGATTTGGCAAAGCCTGATATATGTATGTTTCAGTTGTGATTTTAGATGAAGACCAACCTGAAAAAGCAGTCATTTAGTATTAGTTTTTTAACTTTGTGACAGTTCTCCTTTAAATTTTGACAGAGTGATAGAGTATTAACTTTGTCCTAACGGGGCAGATATAATTTACAGATCATTAATTAAGGGACAATTTGTGGGAGATGTTTCAAACCTTCTAATGAGGACAAGTGAAAGTGCTGTTCATAGCGACCAATCAGGTTCTAGCTATCATTTTATAACCTGTACTAGATAAATTATAGCGAGAATCTGATTGGTTTCTATAGGCAACACCTCCACCTGTCCCCTTTAGAAGGATAAATCACAAACAAATTTGACGACTGAATTAGACAATATTGTGCTATTGTTTATATATATAGATAGATAGATAGATAGATAGATAGATAGATAGATAGATAGATAGATAGATAGATAGATAGATAGATAGATATTACTACATAAAACAAAAAACACTATTCTGCGGCATTCACCTATTCCTAGATTTGGTGTGCAGCATGGTTTGTGACCACATTGTTTAAATAGGAATCACAGGGGCTCTGCACTCGCTATATTAACTAACATAATAGACAGTGGAGTTTTAGTTCATGTATTGATCAAAGCATTTAAGCCTGCAGCCCCCTGCAAGGGACCCTACTATACTGCAGGTCCTACAGTATAGTGGGGTCCCATGCCAGGTGCTGCAGGCTTAAATGCACTGATCAATACATGAACTAAAACTCCACTGATTATTATGTTAGTTAATATAGTGAGTGCAGAGCCCCTGTGATTTATTATATACAGAGAGAGAGAGAGATACATTTTTCCTGTTTTATTATATGCATAATTCTTGGAATTTCTATCTTGGTGACCAGTTTACCAACTTTACGTTGAAGGCACTTTTTGCAGTGAAGGCTTGTGAAACAAAATATTAAGAAATGTGGATTCCAAAAGTAAATGTTCCATGACATTTTAATACATTTTAATAGCAAAATGTAATGGACCATTGGCTGAGGAAATTACATGATGCATCACATATTTCTTTACCTGTAATAGAAAGCTAGAAAAAATGTACAATAATTAAATGCTTCATTAATGTTTATAACATTGTGCACACAATACTGGTATTTCGAAGGACCGAGTTGGTTTCTTACATTTCCTTTAGCTAATACTTCAGGAAATGTAATATATTTGTGCACTGACCGCCTTTAAGTCTTTAAGACTTATGACTTCTAGTTACATCCTTGCACTTGTTGTTGCTTCTAGAATTAAAGGACAGGCATCAGTGGGTGGGATGTGAATAGTGACAGGCTGCTCTGCATGGACATCATTACAGTGTCTGGTTCAAGCTTCGCCCACTTAATAACAGCCAGGGTTGACTGACTACCAAGCTGCAGTTAGGCAATAGCCGCAACTGCTCCCGGACCTTCTGCATGCAAATTGCTGCCTGCTACTCCTATAAGCCCCACCCACTGGTGCTACAGAACAAAAAGACCAGCTCTGGTATGGGGAATGGCTACTGGGAAATTTGGCACTGCCCTTCAAGGCACCAATTCCTCCCACAAACTCTCCCCTTCTGCTTAGAATTGAGAGGGGTGACGGAGGTTTGGCTAGAGTGACATCAACCAGTCCTAAAGCAATATCTGCCAAGGGACTCAGCAATGCACCTTTCGGCCCCTCATGCTATATGCTTTATTACTTGACATTTTATTGCCATATGGTAGCTCACTTTTACGCAGTGTGTGACTATGGATTACATAATTACCCTTTACTTTTCAAATTCTGAAAGTTGCTGTGAAAATTTAGGGTAAAACAGGAGAATGATTTTACTGTTATATTCATGTATGACATTTTAATTAGGGAACATATTCATCATGAAAAAATTGTGAAATGAGAACGTTTAGTTTTAAATTCTCATTGCATTATCTCACAATTTTTTCATCATTCATTGTGGCCCCATATAAAAATTATCACTCACATAAAACTGGACATTTTGCAAAGTCAGTTTTTCGGGAAGTAAAAATATTCCCCTCAGGCTGCCTGGCTGCAGAAGGGAGCACTGCAACGCACCAATTGATGCCCCACCCACTGTAAATCCTCCCACATTACCCACAGCTCCGCCCACCGCAGGACTTCCTGAACCTATTTTTCTAGAAAAATAGTACTGTGTATATATATATATATATATATATATATATATATATATATACATATATATATAAATGTAACAAATGGATCGGCACTCGCCTGAATCCTTTGGAAAATTGCTCTGGTGCCTTCTGGAAATGAATATCCATATGACCATGCATTCTTTATAGCCCCGGCTGGGTGGGCTGTCTTAACTTTCCTCTGTGAGGGGAATTCACAATAATTATCTCACCCCTTTTAACCGCTTTGTGGGATATAGATATATATATTTATGGGCCCTAATTTTTGCTGATTGTTTGCCTCCCACTGGTATATTCCCAATTACTGTATATCAATCCCATGAATATCTGCAATCTATCCTTTGCAGCAATACCATGTTTGCCTTAATAATGTTGTAGTCATCATCATCATGTAATACACACACAGAACATCATCAAAACTCAGCAAATTTAAGAAACGACTTTAAATGGACACAACGGATAGTGTCCAGCTATTTCTGACAACCGTGACCCCAGCCTAGAGAAAGCAACTTCCACTAGATGGGGCTCTGACTGGGAGGCAGCATAAAAAAAATAGTCTACTTGGGCTAATTCTTTGCAGATGCGAACTACCGGAAGTTTTGCAAGAAAAAAAATGAAAGCCATTCACTCTTTAGTGACACAGTCCTTTGATACCAATACACAGTTATTTGGACAAAGAGCTTAGGGTCAGGAAGGCACATAAAGATTGGTGATTAAAGAAATACTATAGCAGTAGAGTGTGGCAAGTTAGCAAAAGAAACTGAAGCTTTTATCATTGTACTGCTGAATCTCCCCAGGGCTATTTATATTAGATATTGAGTTAAGCATAACTTATTTAGCCCAAGCATTCCAGAAAACATTTTTTGATGTCAGCTACTGCAGGAAAGTAAACACAAAGAGAAAGGAAACGGTTCTGATTTTGCTCAGATAAAAATTGTGTAATTTAATTGAATTATCCCATGCATTTTTGAGGAATAAAGAAGAGAAGGTATTTTGCAAATGCTCCTTTTAACTTGGAAAGAAATAGACTATACTCATTGACAAAGGTTTTTTAAAAAATTATTATTATGTTTGGAGTATAAAAAATGTTTATCCCACTGTCAAGTCCAACAATGTGTATTGAAAGTGTGAAATAAATATGTTTTAAACCACACTGGTAAAAATATATATTTTAGATCTCATTATTGAAGGAGTGATGGGTGAGCTAGTTAGACTCTGGGTAGGAGGAGCAGAAGGGGAGACAGTGTACTAAGCCTTGAACAGAGATAAAGTAGATGGAGATAAAGTACCAGCCAATCAGCTCCTAACTGCCATGTTACAGGCTGCGTTTGAAAATGACAAGTAAGGAGCTGGTTGGTTGGTACTTTATCTCTGTGCACTTTATCTCTCTCCAAGACTTACTACATAGACCCCAATGTGCCCCCAAATCCTGTGCGGCTTTAATTTATTATGGATTCGCAAGTGCGACGGACTGAGCAAACCCTGCAACGCCAGCTATGCATATCTGAGCAATGCTCAACTGCGCTGGTGGATCCGATCACTCCACCACCAAGCGCCATCAGTTCTCGAGCAGCCCATGCCTGGCACACAGCCTCCCTTGTAACTTGCTGAAACATGCCCATGACACTCCCATAACATGCCCATGACACCTCCACTTTTCGCGATCACTTTAAGTCACCTCCCAATCTCACTTGGAAATGCCCATGGATCCCAGATGCCATCTCAAGTCATATTGATGCCGAGCGCAAATGCATCTGCCATTGCATACATGGGTTCATGCATGCGCAGTAAGGGTTACCTAGACTTTTCCTGCATGCGCAGTAGCAATTAATTGCTCAACTGTGCAAATATTAGCACTGCATGCACCTCTAAATAAGGCCCAAAGAGCTGAGCCAGTCAGGCCAGGGGGTTACTCTCAGACAACAGTTAAAGGGCATTCATTATATTACGGGTCTCTGGGGAGGTACCGGCTACCAGAAATGACAAAAATGGCAAATTGGGGCCCCGATATTCATAGGATAATGATATTACCACATTATAAACCATTACAGTAACAATAAATTGTACTGTAGTGAAATATACAATAAAGCAAATAAGTGACAGAACAAAGGCCCTCATTCCGAGTTGATCGCTCGCAAGGCGAATTTAGCAGAGTTGCTCACGCTAAGCCTACGCCTACTGGTAGTGTATCTTAGCTTCTTAAAATTGCGACCGATGTATTCGCAATATTGCGGTTACAAACTACTTAGCAGTTTCAGAGTAGCTTCAGACTTACTCGGCATCTGCGTTCAGTTCAGTGCTTGTCGTTCCTGGTTTGACGTCATAAACACACCCAGCGTTCGCCCAGACACTCCCCCGTTTCTCCGGCCACTCCTGCGTTTTTTCCGGAAACGGTAGCGTTTTTATCCACACGCCCCGAAAACGCCGTGTTTCCGCCCAGTAACACCCATTTCCTGTCAATCACACTACGTTCGCCAGAGCGAAGAAAAAGCCGTGAGTAAAAATACTATCTTCATTGTAAAATTACTTGGCGCAGTCGCAGTGCGAATATTGCGCATGCGTACTAAGCGGAATTTCACTGCGATGCGAAGAAAATTACCGAGCGAACGACTCGGAATGAGGGCCAAAGGAACAGATGGGAACATACTGTATAACCTCTTTCCTGCAGACTACAAGAGGGGCGATCAGTGTGATTATACTACAGAAAAATCATGGAGTCCAAGATCTCCAGCCAACCTGACTTCTAACAAACAAGTGGCACACACGATTAGGGTTCCCTTCTCATAACTGATGGTGCCCCTTAGTACTTATAGCCTGGTGACCACCTAAGATCAATATTACCATGACCTACAGTATGGTGATTTTCCATATATGTTCTGGAGATCACTACATGCCCTGAAACCCCTGAAAATGACTGAACATATAGGGTTTCCCTCATTTGAAAGAGGGGAGTCCATTTTCAAATGATGTGGCCTCTTAGTAGCTATTGTTTGGTGATGACTTGTGACCACCAGACATTATGACACTATGGACAAATTACAGTTTCCATAGAGGGGGAGGCCAGCGAATGTGCCTCATCTCCCCCATACTGACTGTCTCAAAAATGTGCTGTGGCTGCAGCATGTCCCCCCCTCCTCTTGTGAGCTGCAATATACAATTGTTGTTGTTGTTGTTTTTTATGAAATGAAGTGTCAGGTCACAATGGACCACCTAGGCAGTCCGGAACCCTTACATCTACAGATGAGCGGGTTCGTTCCCAGAGAACCGAAACCCCCGAACTTCATGTTCTGAGCCGGGATCCGAGTCCAGACTCGAAAACCAGAAAGAGGCAAAACATCATCATCCCGCTGTTGGATTCTCGTAGGTTTTGGATCCCATATAACAGCTGCACGTCGCTGCCATTTTCACTTCGGACTTGGAGAGGGAGACAGACCTCTGTCTTTCTCTTTGTGTGGGGTCAGTGTGTGCTCTGTAGGGGTGCTGCTCCGGTCACTGTCATGTACCTGTGCTGTTAGGGGTGCTATCCTGGCTGTCACTGGTGTTTCATGTGCTGTTAGGGGTACTGCAGCTGTACATGGGTGTTGTTGCTGTCCTGGCTGTCACTGTGTTGTACAGGGGGCAGGAGCACTGTCCTCCTGTGTGCTGTAAAAATTCAGGGGTCCTGTTGTTAAAATAAAAGCACACTGGTCCTGTATGCTGTGAAAATACAGGGGTACTGGACCAGTTTTGTATGATGTAAAAATTCAAGGGTGCTTATATTGAAATTAAAGCACACTGGTACTGTATGCTGTAAAAATTCAGGGGTTCAGTTGTTAAAATAAAAGGACACTAGTCCTTTATGCTCTGAAAATACAGGGGTGCTGGTCCAGTCTTGTATGCTGTAATAATTCAGGGGTGCTGCTGTTAAAATAAAAGCATACGAGTCTTGTATGCTGTAAAAATTCAGGGTTGCAGTTGTTAAAATAAAAGCACACTGGTCCTGTATGCTGTGAAAATACAGGGGTGCTGGCCCAGTCTTGTATGCAGTAATAATTCAGGGGTGCTGCTGTTGTTAAAATAAAAGCACATTTGGTCCTGTATGCTGTAAAAATTCAGGGGTGCAATTGTTAAAATAAAAGCACACTGGTCCTGTATGCTGTAAAAATACAGGGGTGCAGTTGTTAAAATAAAAGCACACTGGTCGTGTATGCTGTAGAGATGCACCGGTGCAGTTGTTAAAATAAAAGCACACTAGTCCTGTATGCTGTGAAAATACAGGGGTGCTGGCCCAGTCTTGTATGCTGTAATAATTCAGGGGTGCTGCTGTTGTTAAAATAAAAGCACACTGGTCCTTTATGCTGTAAAAATACAGGGGTGCAGTTGTTAAAATAAAAGCACACTGGTCGTGTATGCTGTAGAGATGCACCGGTGCAGTTATTAAAATAAAAGCACACTGGTCCTGTATGCTGTGAAAATACAGGGGTGCTGGCCCAGTCTTGTATGCTGTAATAATTCAGGGATGCTGCTGTTGTTAAAATAAAAGCACCCTAGTCCTGTATGCTGGAAAAATTAAGGGGTGCAGTTGTTAAAATAAAAACACACTGGTCCAGGTATGCTGTAAAAATATAGGGGTGCTGCTATTAAAATAATATTACACTGGCCCTGTATGCTGTAAAAATTCAGAGCTGCAGTTGATAAAATAAGATCACACTGGTCCTGTATGCTGTGAAAATACAGGGGTGCTGGCCCAGTCTTGTATGCTGTAATAATTCAGGGGTGCTGCTGTTGTTAAAATAAAAGCACACTGGTCCTGTATACTGTAAAAATTAATAATCAGAAAAAAAGAGAAATTATCTGATGATAAATGTAAAATAGGCAATATGCCATTCACGACACGAAGTGGCAAGGAAAGGCTAAGGCCTTGACCTATGTTCATGACTGGTGGCTCAGCTTCTCATGAGGATGGAAGCCCTCCTCGCTCTTGAAAAATGAAACAAATTAAGCTTGTTAAAGCACAGGAAAAAACAACTGTGCTTTCAGAGACATCACAAATCCCCAAGGAGAGTCCAAGTGAGTCCGCGGTTGCGATGTCTAGGCCTGACCTTCATGAGAGTGTACGGAAAGAGGAGGCTCCTACCACCAAAACACGCAAGTGCTGGGAGGAGCACCGCCAGTCCAGTTGCTGATATTGAGATTAAGGATGTCACTGTAGACGTACACCAGGATGAGGAGGATATTGGTGTAGCTGGCGCTGAGGAGGAAGTTGACGATGAGGATTCTGATGTGGTTTTTTTGACTAAGGCACCAGTTGAGACAGTTGCTGTCCATGGGATGAGAAAGCCCATTGTCATGCCTGGGCAATCGGTGTGGAATTATTTCTCCACAAATCTGGACAACAGGTGTCAAGCCGTGTGTTGCCTTTGTAAATCCGTAATAAGTAGGGGTAAGGACATTAAAAACCTAGGAACATCCTCCCTTATACGTCACCTGTAGCGCATTCATCAGAAGTCATTGTCAAGTTCAGAAACTTTGGGTAAGAGCGTAAGCAGTCCAATGACACCTAAATCCCTTCTTCTTGTTGGATCCAAGCTCCTGCAAGCCACACCAACTCCCTGAATGTCAATTTCCTCCTCAGTCAGGAATGTCAGTAGTCCTGCAGGCCATGTCACTGGCATGACTGATGAGTCCTCTCCTAACCGGGATTCCTCCGGAGGATCCTTGAATGGTACACCTACTGCTGCTGCTACAGCTGTCGCTATTGCTGCTGGGAGTCGATCGTCATCCCAGATTGGAAGTCGGAAGACCACTTGTACTACTTCAACTAAGCAATTGACTGTCCAACAGTCCTTTGCGAGGAAGATGAAATATGACAGCAGTCACCCATTAGCAAAGCGGATTACTGAGGCCATAACAACTATGCTGGTGTTAGATGTGCATGTGGTATCTTTCTTAAGTGCAGTGGGATTTAGATAGTTGATGGACATACTGTGTCCCCGGTACCAAATCCCGTCTAGATTCCACTTCACTAGGCAAGCGATTCCCGGACTGTACAGGAACATTAAGAAAAGTGTCCTCAGTGTCCTGAAAAATGCGATTGTACCCAGTGTCCACTTAACCACGGAGATGTGGACAAGTAGAGCAGGGCAAACTAAGGACTACATGACTGTGACAGCCCACTGAGTAGATGTATTGCCTCCCGCAGCAACAACAGCAGCGGCACCAGTAGCAGCATCTCATAAATGCCAAGTCGTTCCTAGGCAGGCTACGCTGTGTATCACTGATTTGCATGAGAGGCACACAGCTGACAACCTCTTAAGGAAACTGAGGGACATCATCGCACAATGGCTTATCCCACTTAGATTCTCCTGGGGATTTATGATATCTGACAACGCCACCAATACTGTGCATGCATTATATCTGGGCAAATTACATCACGTACCATGTTTTGCTCATACAATTAATTTGGTGTTGCAGAATTTTTTTTAAAATGACGGGCGTGCAGGAGATGCTGTCGGTGGCCAAAAAAATTGCGGGACACTTTCGACATTCAGTGATTGAATGTCGAAGACTGGAGCTCCAGCAAACACTCCTGAACCTGCCCTATCATCATCTGAAGCAAGAGGTGGTAACGAGGTGGAATTCAACACTCTATATGCTTCAGAGGATGGAGGAGCAGCAAAAGATCATTCAAGCCTATACATCCACCTATGATATAGGCAAAGGAGGGGGAATGCACCTGACTCAAGCACAGTGGAGAATGATTTCCATGTTGTGCAATGTTATCCAACCCTTCGAACTTGCCACACGTGAAGTCAGTTCAGAGACTGCCAGCTTGAGTCAGGTCATTCCCGTCATCAGTCTTTTGCAGAAGCAGCTGGAGAAATTGAAGGAGGAGCTAAGACAGAGTGATTCCGCTAAGTATGTGGGACTTGTGGATGGAGTCCTTCATTCGCTTTGCCAGGATTCAAGGGTGGTCAATCTGTTGAAATTAGAGCACTACATTTTGGCACCATGCTCGATCCTAGGTTTAAAGCCCATGTTGTATCTCTCTTTCCGGCAGACACAAGTCAGCAAAGGTGCAAAGACCTGCAGGTGAGAAAATTGTCAACTCAAGTGGAACGTGACCCGTCAACAGCTCCTCCTTCATTTTCTCCTGCAACTGGGGATACGAGGAAAAGGATAGCATTTCCTAGGCCACCCACTGGCAGTGATGCAGAGCAGTCAGGAGCAAGTGCTGACATCTGGTCCAGACTGAAGGACCTGCCAACAATTACTGACATGTCCACTGTCACTGCATATGATACTGTCACCATTTAAAGAATGGTAGAGGATTATATTGGTGACAGAATCCAAGTAGGCATGTAAGGCAGTCCGTATGTATACTGGCAGGAAAAAGAGGCAATTTGGAGGCACTTGCATAAACTGGCTTTATGTTACCTAAATTGCCCCCCCCCCCTCCAGTTTGTACTCCGAAAGAGTGTTTAGTGCAGCCAGTAACCTTGTCAGCGATCGGCGTAGGAGGCTACTTCCAGAAAATATGGAGAAGATGATGTTCATCAAAATAAATTATAAATTCCTCCAGGAAGACCTTTACCAACAATTGCCTCCAGAAAGTACACAGCGACCTGTGATGGTGTATTCCATTGGGTATGAATTAATACGCTGTGAGAATAAGGATGTACGCACTGAAAGGGGTGAGGATGAGGATGAGGACGAATTCTTGCCTCTGTAGAGCCAGTTTGTGCAAGGAGAGATTGATTGCTTCTTTTTTGGTGGGGGGATTAATTGCTTCTTTTTTTGTGGGGGCCCAAACAAACCTTTCATTTCAGCCACAGTCATGTGGTAGACCCTGTCGCTGAAATGATTGGTTTGTTAAAGTGTGCATTTCCTGTTTATACAACATAAGGGCGGCAGGTGGGAGGGCCCAAGGACAATTCCATTTTGCACCTCTTTTTTTTCTTTGCATGATGGGCTCTTTGGAGCCTAGTTTTTAAAACTGCCATCCTGTCTGCCACTGCAGAGCCACTCCTAGATGGGCCAGGTGTTTGTGCCGCACACTTATGTTGCTTAGCATAGTCATCCAGCGACCTCAGTGCACCTCTTTTTTTTTCTTTGCATGATGTGCACTTTGGGGCCTCGTTTTTAAAACTACCATCCTGTCTGACACAGCAGTGCCACTCCTAGATGGGGCAGGTGTTTCTGCCGCACACTTGTGTCGCTAACTTAGTCATCCAGCGACCTCGGTGCAACCTTTTGGCCTAAAAACAATATTGTGAGGTGTTCAGAATAGACTGGAAATGGTGGAAATGAATGTTATTGAGGTTAATAATACCGCAGGATCAAAATTACCCCCAAATTCTGTGATTTTAGGTGTGTTTATGTTTTTTTTTTTTTAATTATCCAGATCCAAAACCCGAAAGGGTGGTTTTGGCAAAACCAATCCAGATCCAAAACACACGCGGGGATCCAGATTCAAAATGAAAATGCAAAACCCGAAAAGTGTCCTCCACACATCTCTACTTACATCACAGATGTAGTCTTCATGATGGTAGCCCTGGTTTAGATATATAAATCAATTACTGTACAATCCATTTTGATCCCAGAAACACTCTGGTCTTACTGCTTTACTAGGAAACGTCACATGATTAAATACTGCAGCTTGGAATCCAGTTCTTGTCAAAAGCTACAGTATAGATCAACACATTTGTCTGTTTTTTATTCAAGGGTTATTGAATGTTTTTCCAAGTGATCATTTTTATAGTTAAGACACCCAATCACTTGTGAATATTACATGCACACAAGTCCGTCGCAATATAATCTGAATACAGTCATGCTACTTCTTGGTAAAAGCAGTCACTAGGAACCTATTGGTCCATAAAGTCACTTTCCATAATCTAACTCAGAGGGGCTCTGGCCCCATCTGCCCACACTATTTCACCACTGCAGATTAGAAACCCTGAGCCCCCAAGGCAGGTACTTGTACCATTCCCTCTTATTTTGTGCACTGCAGTTTTTTGTGATAAATAGATAGATAGATAGATAGATAGATAGATAGATAGATAGATAGATAGATAGATAGATCACCTGTTGGTGAAGTGCCTTCTTACAGTAGAGGTAGCTCTCAATTTTTTAACCCACTAGAAGCCAGTAACCAAATCTCAGAAGGATGTTACTGGTTCCTTGTGAATGTATTAGCCTGAATTCTCACTTTGCCTCCGCTTAATCTAAGCAACAGTTTCACGTTAGTACTTATGTACATGGCTGGTGCTCACTCTGGGGGTGCCCATGACAATGTCCACGCCCCTCAGCTGCAGCTCCCCCACATTCTTTATTTCTTACTATATCAAATGATGAGAGTGTGACATCACAGTTATGAGCTATGAGTTATCACAGTTATCCCAACGCATCATCACATTCATGGATGAGCCGCAGCTGGCCTCCAAGTCAGGGAAAGTGTACAGTATGGGGCATGGCGGGGGTATTAAAACACTGGATAAGTGGCATTATGCACTCATTCAGTGTTTTAAGTGCTCTTAGCCATTTGCACAGCAAGAACTTGTAGACCTGGATGCACAGTATATGTTCATGGGGGTGTGATCATATGCATAGTACCGTCTTTTATGGTAGACAGTCTGCTAACATTCCTATGGGTGCTAGAAAAATGAGCATAGATAATGGTAGCCAGGTGCCTTTGCTAAGCTTTCTGGAAGCACTTTCCAGCCATTGCGCAGAAATGAATTCCTCCTATATAGATCTTATAGATCAGTGATTCCCAACCTCGGTTACTAAGGAATACTGCCAGTCCAGGTTTTAGTGATATCCATGCCTGAACATATCCATGCCGGATGGTTACTAATTAAGGGGTCTTTTTACTAAGACTTGGATGGAGATGAAGTCGCTGGAGATAATGTACCAGCCAATCAGCTCCTAACTGCCATGCCACAGGCTGTGTTTGAAAAATGACAGTTAGAAGCCGATTGGCTGGTACTTTATCTCCAGCGACTTTATCTCCATCCAAGGCTTGGTAAATAGACCCCTAAATCACCTGTGCTCAAGTATGGCTAGCCTTAAAACCTGTTAGTGTGCCTTGGGGGCCGTGATTAGGAACCCCTGTTATAAATGCTATTACTTCTGCATTCTCTATGAAAACTATGTGCTACAATCACATACCTCTTCTATATAACTAATAACAATATATAAAGTTGATGCATGGGAAGTATAAGGCATTACACTGTGCCTGAGCAGGGCCCCTTTAAGATTTATGCTAACCCTCCCCCACTTCCCTTGCTAAATATTTGCAATGAATTGAATGTAGCCGATAGCGGTGGTTTCCAAACTGTGTGCCTTGGCGCCCTGGGGAGCCGCGAGGCTCAGAAGCACAACTGTCCACCACCACATAACTGAACCTAAGTATGACAGGGAGGCACAATTTACTTAATTTAATATTTTTTCCAAATGGATCAATAAAAAACTTTTATCCTAGGGGTAGCGTGAAAAAAATGCTAATACTCTATGGTGCCGTGATTCAAGAAAGTTTGGGAACCAGTGGCCTATAGGGTTTCTAGAAGTGTGTTTATTGGTGTTATACTAGTCTGTTCTTGATTCTGGAAATAGCCCACTCCCTCCCATCCCTTTAGTTATATTTAGTATGTTTGTTCTTTGTTTATGTGGCAGAAAGTTTTAGTTGATTGGTTTTGCATACCTCACAACATCATTAGGGAGGAACTTGGGACTCCACTGCGTGACAAAGCCACGCGCTCCCGAAAAGGGGGCTTGACCTTGATAAAAGGGAGCATGGCATTGTGGGAATGCCCTGTGTTCGTACTATGTGGGCATAGTCAGCGTTCTATGAGCTGCTGGCCATGCCCCCTGCTCCTGTATCCCCCATGAATAGACGCTGCGCGCATGCGTACAGCATCTATTCACCGCTGCTATAAGCAGAGCAGCGAGTGACAGGGCCCTCTCGACTGCCCCACACCATCATCACCACAGGACACTGCTGCCCGTGGGCGGGACAGCGGAACAGTCCCAAAAATACGGGACTATCCCGCAAAAATCGGGACAGTTGGGAAGTATGGTTCTGTGTTATTAGTGTTCTCCTCATATTTGATCACAGGCAAATTGTCCCTGTGCGGAAAGGACACAGTCAATCTGGGCATGTTTTTGCAGGAAAATTACCCCCCAATGGTTGATTTAGTAATGCATGTTGCTGTCCATTATGTTATCTTTTGTCAGTGACCATTCTAACTATAATGAGAAATGATACAAAATTTTAATGCATATGTCAAATAAAATTTGCAAAACATTCTCACCAACTCCTGTTGTACAGTGTGTTAATTAATAGATATGTTATTAGTGTTATTTAACTCTAAGAGGTTTCAAATGTTAGGGAGCTCTGGGAAACTGCTAATATCCTTTTGATTCAATCCAGGTTTTGCATTACAGGTATCATTATACCACTGCTTCTCAACCTCGGTCCTCATGTACCACCAACAGTTCATGTTTTCCAGGTCACCTAGCAGGTGCACAGGTGTATTCATTACTCACAGGTGGAGCAAATTATTTCACTTGTAATCCTATAAAGAGACTTGGAAAACATGAACTGTTGGGGGTACTTGAGGACCGAGGTTGAGAACCACTGATATATACAATTACACATTGACACTAGTGATATTGTACATTACAGTGCAGTATAAACAATTTCTGATATTATCATTTAAGTATTAACTGGAGCAACATTACCTAATACTAATCTATACAGTTTGAGTAACATTAATTATAGCTAGAGATGAGCAGTTCGGTTTTTTTGAAAACTGAACACATCAAAACATTGGGAATCCGAGTAGAACCAAGCCCCGGCTTAATTCACTTGTGGGGATCCGAGTGGACCAAGGGGGTAATTCAGAGTTGATTGCAGCAGCAAGTTTGTTAGCAGTTGGGCAAAACCATGTGCACTGCAGGGAAGGCAGATATAACATGTGCAGAGAGAGTTAGATTTGGGTGGTTTATATTGTTTCTGTGCAGGGTAAATACTGGCTGCTCTATTTTTACACTGCAATTTAGATTTCAATTTGAACACACCCCACCCAAATCTAACTCTCTCTGCACATGTTATATCTGAGCCACCCCCCACCCCCACCCCCCTGCAGTGCACATGGTTTTGCCCAACTGCTAACAAATTTGCTGCTGCAACAACTCTGAATTACACCCCAAGTCCTGAGTCGAGTCTTCCCTCGAGTTCAGAACTCTGATTTAGAAAATGAATCTGTGGTTTTGGATTGCATGTAAGTCCCTCCATCATGATGTCTGGTGCCATTTCACTTAGGGGGGTGTATGGTGAGGTGGTCAAAGTCAACTGGAAAAGACTGGAAATTAATGTTATACTGTAGGAACTAAACATGTCCAAGTCACATGATTTTAGATGGTTTTATCAATTTTTAAAGAAACCCAGACCCAAAACACTATGATAATTTAAGGAGTCATTGTGACCTGATCATAGCAGCTACGATCACTTACACTGACATGCAGGGGGATGCCCAGCACAGGGTTAGTACGCCCCGCATGTCAGGCCTCCCCCCACTCCCCCCACACAAGTACAAAAGCATCGCACAGCGGCGATGCTTTTGTACTTGAAGAGTAACTTCTAGCCAGCACAGCTCCTGTGGCTAGCCGGGAGTTACTCGTCGCTGCCCAGGTCGCAGCCGCTGCGGGCCGCCCTCCTCATGGTCCGGCCATGCCTGCATTGGCCGGACCACGCCCACAAAACAGCAGCCAAATGCCGCCCCCTCCCACCCAGCGACCACCTCTGCCTGTCAATCAGGCAGGGGCGAATGCTAGGCAAAGACAGCCGTCGGCTGTTGTGACCTGATCGCTGCGCTATGAAGAACTGCAGCGAGCGATCGGGTCAGAATGACCCCCTTAGACCCAAAACCAAAATACGATGATTATGTGCAAATCTCTAATTACACTTTGCACTTTGTATGAAAGGTCCATAATCTCTTTATAAGATTACACACATCCCAGTAACTTGTTATATTATTATACTTTACAATAGATTGTATGTTTTTCTCGTAAATCAATTTACAAAATAACGATGCAGCTTTATCCTGTTTCTGAGCCATTCATTAAAAAGCCACAATTAATTTAAGCCCATACAAGGGTTAATGACATTCTTGAGCTAAGTTAAGCATTTATCTAATCATTGCCCAGCTTTGATGAGGCAGAAAAGTACCATTTAAAAACTGCCAGAAAGGGCATCAGTATAGACACTGACACAGGAGAATCATAGTTAAACACAGTTATACATGATACAGATTTGCCACTAATCCAAAGTAATTTATCTTTATTATTAAAAGATAACAATGCTTTGAAGGCCAAGCCCTGTTTATGCACACAGTAAGAGCCTCTCTAATGTAGTTTCCTCTATTACTTTTTCTTTTAATTAATTTATGTATGTCAAGATCAAGGGAGTCTATCATAGCAGATGAACTCCAGGACACGCAACAAAATAAATCATTTCTTTCCAGCCAATATCCAGTATCCTGTAGATAGCTTACTAGGGCGATTTACTTTACCTTTTTTTCTGTTTAAGGGAGGCCACTTTTCTTACATATTTCTCCTTTAAGAGGTTCTGTCATGTGCCTCTTAACACGTCTTATCAAGAACAACCATCAGAATTTGATATAAACCAGCTCTTGACCAGTTCTTGACCCCCATAAGCTTTAAGAGCACCTTTCTCTTCTGTCTTTTATCTCATTAATGTTTAAAAGATAAATGAGACAGAAGAGAAAAAAAAAGGACTGTAACAGAGAAAGAGGACAAGTGCTCTCTAGTAATCTGGAAGATGGTCCCTAGTCTGCTGTCAGTTGACCACTACTCTCTAGAATAACAGCAGGGTTAGTACAGTCAATTACTGTTATAAGGCATATTTTACAATACAGGTTGAGTATCCCATATCCAAATATTCCGAAATACGGAATATTCCGAAATACAGACTTTTTTGAGTGAGAGTGAGATAGTGAAACCTTTTTTTTCTGATGGCTCAATGTACACAAACTTTGTTTAATACACAAAGTTATTAAAAATATTATATTAAATGTCCTTCAGGCTGTGTGTATAAGGTGTATATGAAACATAAATGAATTGTGTGAATGTACACACACTTTGTTTAATGCACAAAGTTATAAAAAATATTGGATAAAATGACCTTCTGGCTGTGTGTATATGGTGTATATGAAACATAAATGCATTCTGTGCTTATATTTAGGTCCCATCACCATGATATCTCATTATGGTATCTAATTATTCCAAAATACGGTAAAATCCCATATCCAAAATACCTCTGGTCCCAAGCATTTTGGATAAGGGAGACTCAACCTGTATAAAGATTAAAGGTAAAATGATTTTACAGATTGAGGTTCCCATATACCAAAAATGCAGAAATCCGGAATATTCCAAAATACAGAGTTTTTGGAGCATGACTGAGAGAGTGACACCTTTGCTTTCGGATGATGCAATGTACACAAACTTTGTTTAATGCACAAACTTATTTTAAAAAATATTGTATACAATTATCTTCAGGCTGTGTGTATAAGGTGTATATGAAACCTACATGGATTGTGGGGGAGATGTACTAAGCCTTGAAAAGTGATAAAGTGAAGAGTGATAAAGTACCAGCAAATCTGCTCCTAACAGCCATGTTACAGGCTGTGTTTGAAAAACAACAATTAGGAGCTGGTTGGTTGGTACTTTATCTCTCTCCACTTTATCACTTTTCAAGGTTTAGAACATATGGCCCTCTGTGTTTAGACTTGGGTCCTATCCCCAAGATATCTCATTATGGTATCCATGTATTCCAAAATATGGAAAAATCCGATATCTAAACTACTTCTGGTCCCAAACATTTCTGATATGGGAGACTCAATCTGTACAAAAAATAAACCCATACATTGTAGCATAGCCAAGGTGGACAGGTGTTCTCAATAATCAAGAAGCAGATCTTCTAGAGTCTGTTGTCAGTTTAGCCTATCTCTAGGTAGGGCAGCAACTGCCTAATGCTTTGCATTCTGCTAGGACAACCTCTTTTAAAGTCCCGAACAATTGTACAATGACATTTTGGGTCTCAGAAAAATGATTACCTGTCTATTGGCATCCTAACAATTTAAGCCTCAGAACAATGGAACCCAGACTTTTGGAGACCAATAACAATGTCACCATGACATATGGGGCCTCAGTAACAATACCACCCTGGCACTTGAGGTCTCAAAACAATGGTAATCGGACACTTGGGGTTCCAGAACAATTGCATTCTGAAACTAAGGGTAGCAATGGTGCTTTGACATTAGGGTTTCAAAAACAATGGTACAGTATCTTGACACTTGGATACTAGAACAATAGCACCTTGACACTTGTTATACAAAGCAATGGTTATCTGATTGGGAGTACTAGTACAATGGCACTCTGATACTTGGGATCCAAAAACAACGGTATCCTGACACTAGGTATTCCAGAACACTGGCACACTGACACTTGGGATCCAGACACTTGGAGTACCAGAGCAAGGGCACTCTGACACATAGGGTAGCAGAACAGTGGCACACTGACACTTATGGTAGTAGAACAATGGCACACTGACAATTGTGGTAGCAGAACAATGGCACACTGACACTTATGGTAGCAGAACAGTTTCACTCTGACACTTGGGGTATCAGAACAATGGCACTCTGACACTTGGGGTAGCAGAGCAATGACACTCTGACACTTGGGGTAAGAGAACAATGGTACACTGACACTTATGATAGCAGAACAATAGCACACTGACATTCAGGGTAGCAGAAAAATGGCACATTGACACTTGGGGTAGCAGAACAATGGTACTCTGACACTTGGGGTAGCAGAACAATGGCACTCTGACACTCAGGGTAGCAGAACAATGGTACTCTGACACTTGGGGTAGCAGAACAATGGCACTCTGACACTCAGGGTAGCAGAACAATGGTACTCTGACACTTGGGGTAGCAGAACGATAGCACACTGACACTTTGACGATACAGCTAAGTAGAAGATACTGCTCTAGATCCCTTAAAGTGACAGCAGGCTAGATGCATTCATTTACAATTATATAACGTATTTTGTCACCATATTTTTTCTCTCTTATTGACTGCAACACCATCAAAAGTTTCCAACACATCATGCATTAGTAAGGCCATAATTTTGCTTCATTTCTGTAGTTTGACTATTCAGATGTTTTTTCTTGAAAATGCAAAAGCTAGCTCTATAATTTATTACAGCGCCAGCAATTCAAGATGTTATGCTTGGATGATTTGCAAGCAGTTGGTTAGCAACATTCCAGGACGTTTTGCTTTCATTGGCTACTAGATTATTACCCTCAATTTCATTCTCTAAATCTGTGTTTAAAAACAGTTTAACAACACTTTGATTTTGTTTTAGAAGCCGTTGTGTGTTCTTCTTGGTAAGGGGCGTGCAGCTTAAAAAATAATGTTTTTTTGGAAAGACGTTAGGGTGGTGACTAAACTGGATCTTTATGTTCATATTCATTTTTCATCTACTATATTGGCAAATAAATGGAAACATGCAGCTATGGAACACAATGGTTTAATAAAGTAATTTCATGTTAGTCAAGTAGAGATTTTTAATTTGCTTTTATATATTACAAAAGTTTTGACTACTCTACAAGAATAATATAGTCAGTCAATTTTCTATTATAAACAATGTATAAGTCAAGAATGCTTCAAAGATTCCAGAACTGCATGTTTAGTCTACTAATGAAGAGTTATAGAAAGACAACACTGCCCAACATTTACATAATGTGGGATATGGGTGGTTCCTGTTACACCCACATTCTGTTAAAGTGAGCCTGTTACCTAGTGAAGGTAAAGCATAGTATTTAATTATTTTATAGTGCCATGCAGTTGAGATACCTCCGTGTCAAGTACTAAGCTGTTATACTATCAACTAAGTCAGAGGTTCCCAAACTTAAGCTGGTCAAACACCAGACCAGCTTTCATCCAACCATCCAACTAGTTGGTTGGCTGGAATGAAGAGCTGATAATCCATAGGAGCAAATGACAATCATCCATTTGCTCCCAAACACCTGAAAATAGACAAGAACTGTCATTCATTTCCAGATTTTCATTCCACCAACCAACTAGTTGGTTGGTTGGAGGAAAGTTTATCTCAGAGGTTTTCAAATGTGGTCCTCAAGGCACCCCAACAGTCCAGGTTTCAAGTTTATCCATGCTTGGCCATGAGTGACTTAATAGGCACTGCAGTCAATTTGGCTGAACCATCTGTGCTGAGCCATGGATATACCTAAAACCTGGATGTTAGGGGAGCCTTGAGGACCGCGTTTGAGAACCTCTGGTTTATCTGGTGTATGGACAGCTTTATTCCAGGTTTTAAAGATATTCATGCTTGAACACAAATTACATAATTAGTACCTCATCCAAGTTGATTTAATCATCTGTGCCCAACCATGGATATACTGTATGGATATACAGTGGTATGCAAGCATAAACTACCATGGTTTTCATCCCACAAAGGATTAGCGATGGAGCCTCATAGGTAATTGAATGTGTCCCTCAATTGTAATAAGTTTAGACAATACATTCAATCAAACTAAAATACACCACTCTACTTGAATAACATGTCAGCAGGCATTGCAATGTAAGTCAAACTAGTGTCAAAGATCTAACAAACAAACCTGACAATTCCATGTGACTTCTCAATAACCAGATTTGTCAGTACCTTTAGAAAGTTACGCAATTCGGTAGAGAGCTTCCCATCCATCAACCTAATGAGCTTGTTGTCTTTCATGTATGCCATTATAGAGAATGTCTGTTGACATGTGTAAGTATTTCTCTGCAGCTGTGCAATACCATACATCTCTGAATCAGGCCCCAAGTCCCTCTATCTTCAGCGCCATACAACACAGAAAGATGTGAGCCTTCCTCTTTCACACCATATGCCCCCATAGAAGTTTCTGCCTGTGACCAGTGAAATTATCACTACACTACAGAAAAATCATGAATTCCAGGGATGGGGAACATCTTTCCCCAAGCAGACAATATTATATGTGTTACAGAAACATAAATGGCACATTATTCCCATCCCTCATCTACTGGCTGCACAAAAGGAGGGATAACTGTGCTTGAAAGAGAGGAGTTCACTCTTTCAAATGATGTGCCCCCTTAATAATTATTGTCTGGCCACTAGCCAATGGCTGAAACAGTGTACAAAAAGAAGGAAGGGGATCTAAGCCATAATTGCCAACATTCTGGCTGCCCCCTCCGGGAGGTCGGCTGCAGGGGGCGTGGTGCGGCACGGCGGCGTGGCATGGCAAGTGAGCAAGATGCTGAATATGGGGCAGAACATGAGGCATGACCATGTGATCACGTCATCGCGGCCTAGCCCCCGCTATACAATGCAAATTAAAGATATTGATGTGGAAATGTGACAAGTGGAAATGTTAAACGCAGAAAACGCAACAGTGACGGAGTTAAATAAGTTCAAATAAGTATGTTTGGAAACTCTTATGTGTAGGCATACCATACTATACCTTTAAACCGGGTCGCTCATGGAATATACAGGTTCTGTAGCTGATTAAAACCAGGTGAAATGCAGGCTTAAAGTCAGCCAGCCACAGAACCTGTGTAATTCATTACTGTCTCGGTTTAAAGAGAAAGTGTGGTAAGCCTACTAATGTGGTTCCCTGGCTGATGCACTGATGTGCACTATGTATGAACCTTGTTTCATGATCTAGGGGCTGATTTATCAATGAGTTTTATCATATGCAACAAGTTTTAAAACTCATTGCATATGATAAATGGAGCTCCAGCCAAATAGCTCCCAACTGTCATGTCTTTGAAAAATGACAGTTGGGAGCTGATTGGCTGGGGCATCTTTTATCACATGAAACAAGTTTTAAAACTCATTGCATATGATAAAACGCCTTGATAAATAAGCCCCCTGGAGATGCATTTGACACTGCAAACTTCCGGCAACAGTTTCCTAGGAGCCTGACTTCACTATATTCTGTGTTGAAGAACTTTTGTTTCCAATATTTATCTACCTCTTTGGAGTAGCAGACAATGGCCCTCATTCCGAGTTGTTCGCTCGCAAGCTGCATTTAGCAGCATTGCACACGCTAAGCCGCCGCCTACTGGGAGTGAATCTTAGCTTATCAAAATTGCGAACGAAAGATTAGCAGAATTGCGAATAGACACTTCTTAGCAGTTTGAGTAGCTCCACACTTACTCGGCAACTGCGATCAGTTCAGTCAGTTTCGTTCCTGGTTTAACGTCACAAACACACCCAGCGTTCACCCAGACACTCCCCCGTTTCTTCAGACACTCCCGCGTTTTTCCCAGAAATGGCAGCGTTTTTTCACACACACCCATAAAACGGCCAGTTTCCGCCCAGAAACACCCACTTCCTGTCAATCACATTACGATCACCAGAACGAAGAAAAAACCTCGTAATGCCGTGAGTAAAAAACCTAACTGCATAGCAAATTTACTTGGCGCAGTCGCACTGCGGACATTGCGCATGCGCATTAGCAACTAATCGCTCCGTTGCGGAAAAAAAATAACGAGCGAACAACTCGGAATGACCACCTATGTGTGAACAGAGTTGCTGCCTCTCCTGAGCTGAGTATATGCAGAGATCCATCAGATGCCGTCGTATCTCTTGCACTAGGACTGGTGTTGGGCAAATGCTTATACTAGTGATGACTGCTGCACCTTAAAGCAGAGGGCTGGGGTTGGTGTAGGGTTGGCCATCGACCATCAATGGGCACAAACCATTGATGCTTAACCACCAATGTTATATGGTTTTTGCTATTGATTTTGGAAATCCAATGGTTTTCCACCATCGATAGTACAAAGCCATGCAATAGTTTTATTTCTCTAGCTCTGCCTCCTCATTGCACCCATCAAGCCTCATCCCCACCACTGATTGGCCTGCAGCCTATTGAGTGATAGAGCAGAGATGATCATCAATGTGTGAAACCATCAATGGGTCCACTGTTAGTGGTTTTATACCATTGAGATCAACCACCAATGGTACCATCAGTGGTGAACATTGCTATTCCTTGGTTGGTGCGGTTATATACTGTAGCTGCATCTCTCAGAATACAAGTGGATGTTCAAATGGGACTTGCAAGCACAGTACGACCAATCCGAACCAGACGCATATTTACCAACATCAAATGAGAGAAATAGCTGGGTAATTCTGCTGGGCAACTTCCAAAGACACAATGTGTCAAATGAAAAATGGCGCTCCTTTCTGTTCGTTTTGTTCCTCAAAAAGAAATAAATAAATACATCATGGTGTAGTATATTCAAATTAGGACACTTCCACCTTTTGTGGCCAAAAGTGATTTTTTTCACAAGTGAATTGACATCAGGGCACTTTCCAAAAAGTGACAGATTTATCACACCTGGATTGGTCACCTTATGGAAATGTAATTACCTCTATATGCCCCTCAACAAATGATGTCTATACATGTGAATTCTTTCACTCAGCAGAAAAACAGACCATGGAGATTGGTCAGCTGACGGCGGGGATCATCTGTTTGGGACTCAGACGGACCTACCATCTGGTGAGAAGAACTGGATTTCTATAAGACATGGGTCTTCAACCTGCGACCCTCCAGCTGCTGTGGAACTACACATCCCAGCATGCCCTGCCTCAGTTTTAGCATACCTTAATAGCAAAACTGTGGCAGGGCATGCTGGGATGTGTAGTTTCACAGCAGCTGGAGGGCCACAGGATGAAGACCCATGCTATAAGGAGTAACCGGGACTCCAAGAGGACTTTCAGTTTTTTCTATTCCATGCACTGTGTATTTGACATCTGTTCATTTGGAGGATTGTAATAAAAGAATCTGCTTTTAAGAAATTCCTGCGTTCGACTTTGCCGGGTGAAATATCCATACGCATATACCTCATTGGTTTGAGGGGTGTATAGAGGTAATTACATTACCATAAGGTGAATCACACGGGTGTAACGGATTTGTTGTCATCTATCCACTATTTCAAGCAACCCTTATGTTTTATTCCTGCTGGGTGAAACAGCCACATGCATATACCTCATTATTTTGAGGGGTGCATAGAGGTAATTACAACACCACAAGGGGATTCCCTCTACCATCTATTCACTACTTGGGAAATCTCCATGGTCTGTTTTTCTGCTAAGTGAAAGAATTCACATGTATAGACATCATTTGTTGAGGGGCATATAGAGGTAATTACATTTCCATAAGGTGACCAATCCAGGTGTGATAAATCTGTCACTTTTTGGAAAGTGCCCTGATGTCAATTCACTTGTGAAAAAAATCTCTTTTTGCCGCAAAAGGTGGAAGTGTCCTAATTTGAATATACTACACCATGATGTATTTATTTATTTCTTTTTGAGGAACAAAACGAACAGAAAGGAGCGCCATTTTCATTTGACACATTGTGTCTTTGGAAGTCTGTATTTGAAAAAACGGTGGTATTCTCTTTATTGTCATTTGAAGGCTGTCACCATATTTTTGTTTGTATAGAGCGCTAGGAATTGTCACCCCATTTTCTTTGAGTCTGCTGGGCAACTGCCAATAGCTCTGCACGTGAATGCAGCAAGTGGTTCCCACTAACCACCATTTGATAATAACATCATGCCCAATCATATACTAATGTGTAATGTCTTGTACTATAATTAAATGCTAAACTATTACAATGCTTCAGAATGATAAAATTATGTTGTTAAAACGATTGGACCAAAAGTAACAATATTGTGTACTCAGCCAAACCAGGCCCGTCTGCAGCCAAACCCATGTTTCTCTGTAATAGTTTTCCTCCACGTCCGTATCATCAAGAAAGCCCAGCTAAACACTAAAGTAACCGCAATTTTGTTGTCAGTAAATCTTGTTTCAAGGTGACAACCCTCAAAATTTGCCCATGAATTGATCTATTTCACTTTATCATGAAATTTTTCTTATTTTTTCCTCTTATGCAAGTACTTAGCTCAGGACTCTGCTATTACCGGGAATCTTTTAATGCTTCCCTTACCTCAAACAGTTGGCTATCTCATCTAAAGCTAATTTTTCTCTGTAGCCGCAGTGCACATAAGCCACCCACTAAAGCAGAGGTACAGTCTTGGCTGCCAACCCTAATTTTCAAAGCATTCGTTAACCCTTTTGCTGCCCAGAGTCTTTCTGTAAGTTCAGTAAGTATCACAGAATGTCCCACCATTTTTTTTTTTACTGTTTGCACTGCTTTGGTTTCACCAGCAATAACTTTTGTTTACTTTTTTATTCTACTCAAGTAACTGTACAGTATACTGTTATACCTCTCTTAGGAGGAGATGTACTAAGCCTTGGAGCGTGATAAAGTGGGCAGTGATAAAGTACCAGCCAATCAGCTCTTAACTGTCACTGGTTGCTCCAGTTTCTGAAATTATTGGGGACATTTTATATATCCCTACCAGTGGCGGAAGTTTATCCCAGTTGCCCGGAGGCAAGAAAAATATTGGTGCCTCCCCCCCTATATATCATCCGTGAGCCAATAAGATGCCGTTTTGGGATCCGAGTAACACAGAGTAAAACCGAACCCGCTCATCTCTAATTCTAACTATATGAAGCTACTACAAAACCGTTGCAACCAGGCAGATCTATGTAGGGGTCCAACCACACACTACATAGATCTGCTCAGTCACTCACAATGCTGATTATTTCTCTGACAATTAATTTGCAAGTGTAATATCCAGGATTAGAACCCACAACCTTTTACACTGGTAGCATGCACCTTACTGATGGAGATATCTGCTCTTGCATAGGAAGTATGAGAATTCTAACTATATGAAGTTACGTGTAATTGTCAGAGAAATAACTTCATATAGTTAGAATTCTCATGCTTCCTTTATAGGAGCAAATAGCTTCATCAGTAAGATATCTGCTTACAGTATATCTATAATAAAGAGGGTGTGATTTGTAAGGTGCAGTGACTAGTGGGGAAGTCGGCTACGAAAGAGATACCGGCTGATGTCAATTAACTTAATTGATTAATGTCGCTGAACACACAGAACAGGAGGAGAGGTGCCCCCCTTCAAAGCTGGAGCCCGGCGGCAGCTGACTCCGTTGCCTCCCAGAGTTCTGCCTCTGATCCCTACCTGTATTTTAAGCTAAATGGTCCATTAAGCAATAAGACATTTGCCAAATAGGGCATATGTATCAACGCTTGGAGAGTGATAAAGCGGAGAGAGATAAACTACCAACCAGCGCCTATCATTTTTCTAACACGGGAAATCACTCTCACTTTATCTCTCTCCAAGGCTTAGTAGACTTTTTCCCCCAGAAGTGTACCAAACCTGTGTTTTGTTAGTATCATAGAATTCTCAAACATAGGGGCTGATTTATCGAGTTTTAAAACTCATTATATATGATAAATGGAGCTACAGCCAATCAGCTCCTGTCATTTTTCAAACACATGACAGTTAGGAGCGGATTGGCTGGAGAACCGTTTATCATACACAACGAGTTTAAAACTTGCTGATAAATCAGCCCCAAAATGTATTTTAAAAACATCTTTGTTATTTCCACTAAACCAAAAATTCTATTTATATCCAACTGTGGCCCTCATTCCGAGTTGATCGCTCGCTAGATACTTTTAGCAGCCGTGCAAACGCATAGTCGCCGCCCCAGGGGGAGTGTATTTTCGCTTTGCAAGAGTGCGAACGCCTGTGCAGCAGAGCGGCTGCAAGCACATTTTGTGCAAAACAAGACCAGCCCTGTAGTTACTTATTCTGTGCGATGATTGCTGTGACAAGTGACACGATAATGACGTCAGATACCTGCCCAGCAAACGCCCGGCCACGCCTGCGTTTTTCCAAACACTCCCAGAAAACAGTCAGTTGCTACCCAGAAACTCCCACGTCCTGTCAATCTCCTTGCTTTCAGCTGTGCGATTGGGATCGTCGCTAGAACCAGTGCAAAACCACAAAGGACTTCGTACCCGTATGACGCGCGTGCGCATTGCGGTGCATACGCATGCACAGATTAGCCATTTTTTTTTCACCGATCGCTACGCAGCGAACAACGGAAGCTAGCGATCAACTCGGAATGACCCCCTGTATGCAGAGTCATCTACTAAAAATTGAGCCATCAATGATGGTAACATATTTAGGGGGAGATGAACTAAGCAGTAAAAAGAGTGAAGAAGTGAGCCAGTGGAGAAGTTGCTCAACCAATCAGCATTGAAGTAACGTTTATAATTTGCATATTATAAAATTATAGAGAGCAGCTGGCTCACTTCTCCGCTCTTTTCACTGCTTAGTACAGCTCCCCCTTATTCATCTGTGGAACTATGAATTTTTTTTTTTTTTTTCCAATTTTCTTTTTCTAAAACTCATCTTTGGTGGCAGAGTAAAAATTATAAAATTCAATGAATGGAAAATCACATAAAACCAATTCATGATTCAAAATAAAGACCATTAACTATTCTATCCGAAAGAGGGAAAATTAACTCCCAGTGGCTGCACAAAAGCATATTAATGTCTCAAAGATATCCTTTGCACTGTGACGTACAGTAGTACAAGCATAGTCCACACCAAATCAATACAGGTTTCAAACTGACCATATCAGATTGCAATGAATTTTGGTATAATAAATGCCGCCATGGGTGTAAAGAAACCCCCCAAATCTTAGGCTGATATGAACCCTGGTTTTGAAGTTGTATGCCTTTAAAGCTGGAATTTTATAATGAAAAATTGCTTATTAACATTTTTTTAAATTGCACTTGCAGCTCACCTAATGGAGCTAGAGTTGGGCAAAGTCCCATTTTAAACCTCTTTTTATGGGCTTTCGATGTATAACACAGTAGTATGGTTGCATAAAATTTAGAAATGACATTATTTTCAAAATCAAAATTTTGATTTTGAAAAAAATAGCATTTTACATTTTTATGGAAGGGAACATTTAGATTTTGAAAAAATGCTAATTTAAAATTTTGATGGAAACATACTAATCTTTTATATATCACATTAAAGATCATAAAAAGAGGTTTAAATGAGACATTGCCCAGCTCTCTAACTCAGGTAATTCCGAGCTGATCGTAGATGTGCTAAATTTAGCACATCTACGATCACTTTCACAGACATGCAGAGGGACGCCCAGCACAGGGCTAGTATGTCCCGCATGTCTGGCTCCTCCCCACCGCACAGGTACAAAAACAGCGCACGGCGGAGATGCTTTTGTACCTGACGAGTAACAGGGAGCTTCTCTCCGCATCCTGAGTGTCAATCAGGCAGAGGCGATCGCAGCCTAGAGATGCTGATAGCATCTCACTGGGCTCCTGGGGTGCGTGTGCGCACTCCACAAAAAGATTCAGACTGCAATCACTGCCGCTGCAGCGATCCAGCCTGAATTACCCCCTCAATCAGTTGAGCTGCAAATGCAACTTAAAAAAAAAAAAAAACATTTTTCATTAAAAAGTTGCATCTTTAAAGGCATATAACTTCAAAATCAGTGTACTTATCAGCATAAAATTTGGAAGTTTTCTTTACATCCATGGCAGCATTTATTATACCACATTTTGTCTTTACAATATGAAACGATCAGTTTGAAACTTGTGTTGAGTTGGTGTGGAATAACCTGTAGGCAGGGGCACTACCAACAAATCAACTCCTAACTGTCATTTTTCAAACAGCCTGTAACATGGCAGCCAGGAGTTGATTGGCTGGTACTTTATCTCTCTCCATTTTATCACTTAGTACATTAGGCTTAGTACATATGTTCCCCAAAGAGAAAAAAGCTTATTTCTGAGGTGGAATATACCCAGCTGACTAGTAAAACGACACACAGTCACAATGGTATTTTAATCCAACTTAATAACATAGGCCCTCATTCCGAGTTGTTCGCTCGCTAGCTGCTTTTAGCAGCAGTGTAAACGCTAGGCCGCCGCCCTCTGGGAGTGTATCTTAGCTTAGCAGAATTGCTAACGAAAGGTTAGAAGTTCTGCTATTAAATATTTCCCTGCAGTTTCTGAGTAGCTGCAGACCTACTCCTAGATTGCGATCACCTCAGTCCGTTTGGGTACTGGTTTGACGTCACAAACACGCCCTGCGTTCGACCAGCCACTCCCCTGTTTCTCCAGCCACTCCTGCGTTTTAGCCTGACACGCCTGCGTTTTTTAGCACACTCCCGGAAAATGCTCAGTTACCACCCAGAAACACCCACTTCCTGTCAATCACTCACCGATCAGCAGAGCGACTGAAAAGCGACGCACAGCCCTGTGTAAAATTGCATAGTTTTGTGTGAAAGTACTTTGCGCGTGCGCCCTGCCGCCTTTGCGCATGCGCAGAATTGCCGGTTTTTAGCCTGATCGCAATTCTGCTAAAAACGGCAGCGAGCGAACAAACTCGTAATGAGGGCCCTACTTCCCAACACTTCCACTACCTAGTAATAATAATAATAATAATAATAACTTATACAGCACTTTTTTTCCCAATAGGACATACAGTGGGGAATTGAAATGTTTGAAAAGTCGGTTGGGTGTCTGTTTTTCCAGTCTATTAGATAGGAAAAAAACAGACACCCAACTGGCTTTTCAAACAATTGAATACCCTCCAAAGTGCTTTACATTTGCAGTTACAGCACAAAATCCAAAATAAGCTTTACAGAGAAGAGAACTAAGCATTTGGGTTGTATGGTTTTTTTTTTAGGAACTAAAGGGACATTAGTGAAAAGCTTGGGTAAACAGGTAAAGGGGACCATACATCTCCAATCGCAATTTATTGTTTCACGAATCCTGAGATTTTTTTCCCTAGATTTATTGTTTCCCCAATCCATCTGACTTACATTACAGATATTTTTCAATAATTTGCAGATCATTTTCAGTTAAACAGATCTGCAAATCTTGAAAGATTTATCAGTTTGCTAGAAACAGTCTGCAGATCTACTGATTGTTGCCCATACACTAGCAATCTAAAGTCCCAACTGATCTGTGAAATTAAACATTTTGAAAAACCTAATGTAACAATCCCAATCAATTTGTAGCAGAAATCTGCGATCTGTGAACCCGATTCATTGCAGATTGGTTTGCACAATCGTCTGCAAATTGGCAAATTGCCCTAATCGATTGCTGATGTATGGGCCCCTTTATTCTTAAGGAAATGTTTTTACTTGCATTCTCTGACACATCACTCAGTACACCTTAAAATACAAATTTGTATAACATTTTTTTTTAAATAAAATAACTAGAAACATCATAAAGCAATAAAATAATAAAATGTAGTGTACAGTGGGGGGTTCTATTTGACAGTGGTTAGGGGGATGGCAGCCACTATTTGGGGGCAATGGAGAACATTAGTATACAGATCTATTCATCAGGCCTAAAGGGGCAACAATTTGAAAAAGGAGAGGGATAGAGGCATTAGGTCCTGAAATAGGGACAGTTGTGACTTTGGAGATATGTACTGGTCATATGTAAGGATGTGATATCATGTGAGTAACTATAGTGGGTGTAAGGTGTTTCATTGCTGTGGGGCCCAGAGGCTTAGGGGAACTTGGACAGACCCAGGTTATAAAGTTGCATAACAATTTGCCAGATTTGCCTGCTAAGCCATTGGGTTTGATCCACTGCCCAGCCTGAATTGTGTGACATTACATTTTCAGTGAGAGGTGGGTGTGGAGGATGTTATACTGGTAAAGGGCACTGTAATGTGGAATAATTTGAACTAGAGGCCATTGTAATGTGGTACAATATGAACTGGAGGGCACTGTAATGTGGTACAATATGAACTGGAGGGCACTGTGATGTGGTACAATATGAACTAGAGGACACCATAATGTGTTATAATCTGATCTGCTCATTGTACTGTAGAGGGCACTATAATGTTGCATAATATGATCTGGGGCACTGTGAAGTGGCATAATTTGAACTGGATGGCACCCTAATGTTGCATAGTATGAACAGGGGGCACTGTAATGTGGTGTAATATGAACTAGGGACACTGTCATAATGTGAATTGGGGGAAATTGTCATAATGTGAATTAGGGGAAATTTGCTTTACAAAACCAGATCCAAAACCCGCGAGGGTGGTTTTATAAAACCAGAACCAAAAACATGGAAAATAATCCAGATACAAAACCAAAACATGGGGTCAGTGCACATCTCTAATTATGGGGGAAAACATTGATAACTGCTGTGGAGAAGCGTCTCTCAAGTAGCATTGTGACAAGGGCCCCTTTAAAATGATGCCATGGGGCCCTCAAAGTTCTGTTCATGCCCCTTTGTGATATCATTATTGTATTGGATAAAATGAATATGTTAGGCTGAGAAACACATGCTAGAGAAGAGTAAGACTTTCCAATACACTCTAAGGGGGATATTCAATTATTTGAAATGTCAGTTGTCTGTTGTTTCCTATTAGATAAGAAAAAACAGACACTCACTTTTCAAACAATTGAATTCCCCCCTAAATCTGTAGTTTTAGAACTGCAACTATACTTTTCCACTTTACTAAATTTCATTTTTAAAGATTTAAATTGTGCTGAATTTGCTGCTGAATAATTATCTATAACTGCAGCATTGCCGTTACTCTAGCAGACTAGCACTGGGGTCTGGAGCTTGTTCACTAAAGTCTTTCCCCAGTTCCTCGCCTCGCCCATACCAGAGAGAGATGAGCTTGGCACTAGTAAAATAAAGGCACTCCCCCCCCCAAAAAAAAACCCCAAAAAAAACAGCAACAAAAACACAGCAGGACTAGAATTCTACCTGTACCGCTTTGCTCTGTATGTTTTTAAGATTTTCTGGTTTGGTTTTGCGTTACAAAAATTGCCTCTTGAAATCCCACAGCAAAATCACAGGAAAATATGCAGTTTTGCTAAATTACACATTGTCCCTCTGTCTCAGCCACTACTATATAACTATTAAGATTCAGGATGATGTTAAATATGCTGTTGGTGTATTGAATAGTGCGTCTGCAATACAAATTAACTTTTGGAAAAGAAAGTGTATTTTATTCCAGACCCATTGACTGCGTGAACCAACTTGCCTAAAATCTAGTCATCTGAAGACCATAGAAAAAGGTATAAAACGATCAGACACTTGAGCCCGTCTGACAAACTAAGGGGCATAATCAATGGGCCGCGTTCATTTTTTTCTTGTGCTGCGCATCAAATTGCAGCCAGGACTCAAGGTCTTTGCCATTTAAATAGTCATGAGAATTTTAGCTGTGGTTCTTTTAATTAGGAAGTTTACTTCGTCTTTTTTACACCTCTTCAGAGCAGGTGCGGTTGGGAAAAAAAATGGTATTTTAAGGTAAAAATGTCAGGATTTGGTCCAGAACCCCTAGGGCAACCCACCCCTATGATTACTTCGGCAATTAGAAGGTTTTACTTAGCATAATTTGGGCAATAATAATTACATATCTTTATTGGGGTGATGTTTTTCAATGTGCAGAAAATTGTGGTAAATGATGTGGTACAGGTACATGGGGGCGTTGTATGGATGGGACAGGTGTTTTTAAGAATGTCTGTGGATGTAACAGGTTTTGTTTTTAGATTTTTGGGGGCTTAAAATGACAAAAAAACATCTAACAGGCATTTTATACACCCCTACAATAACTATTTGAGTATTTACTGAAAAAAATTAAATTAACCATTTAAAAGCTCTTTAAAACACCAAATATTTAGCTTTTTTTTTTTTTTTTACAGTAATAGATATCTATAATGTTATCCCATTTTTCATTGCAGTCTTTTTTAGAATACAGTCTGATTTCTCACTTTTTACAAATATTTGACACGGTGTCTAACAGAAAGATCATATTTTTTTCAATTAGAAACATTGGAATCCGAAGTGCTCATAGCCGCGTTAATCGGAAATTGAGCGTGTTAATTTTTGCCCCACAAAATATTGCAGATAATTGGCTCTGCCCCTAAATGCCTATAGATTGTAAGCTTGCGAGCAGGGCCTTCCTACCTCTGTGTCTGTCTGTTATTACCCAGTTTTGTTCTATTACTGTTGTTACAATTGTAAAGTGCAACGAAATATGCTGCGCTATATAAGAAACTGTAAATAAATAAAAGAAATAAATTCACAAATTATTACAGAATAGGGAGTAAATATAGAGTGCAGTGATTTCTAGAAGAGGTCGCAGAGAAGTGACAGTGAAGAATAGCCCATCAGAACATTCATAATCTGTTTTAATATGTGACCTGGTACCATCAATATTAGGAATTCACTCCTAAAATTAGTCAAATAAACATTTTCTCCCATTCCCCCGTCAGTCAGATGCTGCTGCACCGCTCCGGTTACAGAAAGCTCAGTACACCCTCAGGACACTCCGCTTCCTGCTGAGGTTGCAGCATCCAAAGATGTTTAGCCACAAACCAAGAAATGTGGCATTGGAATGTGAGTAACTATAGGAGGCTGTCTATGATAGGAGCAAAAAAAGTCCAAGTATAAACCGTTTAAAAGTCTCATTTAACTAATTGATGTAACATTTTGTGACATATGCTTTGAAGAAGAAAACACTAGACCTGATATTTACCATTAAGGTGTGCTGAACATGCTCTAAATGGACATTCCTTACGTTTACGGGGCCATATTGTCAAAAGATTAATAGTATTGTACATTGAGATGTATCTGTAAATGTAACATATTCCAAGCCAGAGGTAGACAATCTGTAACTGTAAAACTGTTGTCGAAATTGCAGAGGATGTTATTATATTTTCACAGCAGACAAAGAGTCAGGGCCTGAGCTGGCACCGGGGGAGCCTTAGGTGCAGGCCCCGCCTCTACTATAGGAGGCTCTCCTCATTACTGCTGCTTACCTTAGCAGGTGGGAGGTGAGGGCAACAAGCTATAGCCCTGGGGGGTCTGGGACTCAAGGTCGACACCAATTAGGTCGACATCAATTGGTCAACACCCCTTAGGTCGACACCAGAAATAAGTCGACACTGACAAAACTTACAAAAGATCGATATGAACAAGGTTGACATGGAAAAAGGTCGACATGAGTTTTAAAAAAAAATTGGGTGTCGTTTTCTTTGTAATGTGACCGGGAACCCCAATTAGTGCACCATGTCCCCTCGCATGGCTCATGAGCTTCAGGCAAGGTGCCTCGCTGCGCTCGGCACAGGTCACCATTTCCAGTTGTAGTCCACGTGGATCGTAAAGTATGAAAAAAATTAAAAAATTAACCTTGTTCATGTTGACCTTTTATCCGTGATGACCTATTTCTGGTGTCGACCTAAGGTGTGTCGACCAATTGGTGTCAACCTAATTGGTGTTGACCTGGAGTCCGGATACCAGTCCTGAGACAGGTAGTCAAGCACCGCTTATGGATGGACAATTGAACAATTGCTTTTCCCATATTGATTTTCAAATTAACATGGGATTACCACAATAATCGGTGAAATTTTTTTTGTGCTTTCAAGGTTAGGGGTCCAGTAAAAATGTGCACTTGCAGTTAAAACAGAAAATAAAAGCCAGTTTATGCACAGGAGAGCAGGCAGTGCCGTAACAGAACTCAAGTACGCCCAGTGAAAACCCCACCCCCCGAGCGTGCAATGTCATGACGTTACACAGAGGGTGGGATGCATGCTCTGGTTAGTGCAGCCCTGACCAGAGCATCCTGATGATGTTCCAGCAAAGCTACAGCTGTTCCAGGCAACATCCTAGTCAGAAGCAATGGCCATATAGCTCTGTGCAGCAGTATTGCTCCCATACCCCTAGATACAGCCCTGGAACCCGGGGACACAGGGGACTCTATAAAACAGGTAAGCTTGAAGTTGCTGCAGTATCATGCTATTTGGATCAATTCTGTAAACACATCGGGGTAAATTTACTAAGGTAGGAGGTTTTTTTTAGAACTGGTGATGTTGCCTACCAATCAGATTCTATCTATTATCTTCTAGAAGCAGCTAGATACATGTTGAGTAGAATATGACCGGTTGCTATGGGTAACATCACCAGTTCTAAAAAAAACTCCCACCTTATTAAATTTACCCCATCATGTCTCCAGACTAGATAAAAAAAAAGTGATGTTTCGGGCATGAATGATCAATTCTCATCCCTAGCACCACATTCCCACTGCAACTGGAGTAGGAATCTCTGCTGGCTGCTACTTCATATCAGCGGCTGGCTCCGGTGTGGGGGCACTGGATAAAATTATGGCACTCATTCAGTGTTTATGGTCCCTCCTTACCATTGTCACCCTAAGCAACTGCCTAGGTTTGCCTACTTGCAACGCTAGTCCTGAAAAGTGCTACATATTCCCTATATATACCCTGGGCCTGATTTAGATGTAGGCGCAGTTGCGATGTCACACTACACACATGTCCAGAATGAAGCCGGACGCAGAGAGATGGAATATCAGTGGACGATTCTGGGTGGTAACAGAGGGTAGCTAGAAAGACGCAGGTGAGTCACTCACAGTGGCCAGTGGGTGTCTCAGTATGACAGAATTGCAGCATTAGCATAAAGAGACAGATTCTGCCGCAGCCGGGGGTTTACTCAGAATTACCCCTCTATGTCTTTGATAGAGAATAAAGGGCAGATTTAACACTGACAGATGTTCTTGTTATCACTTGTTACGAATGATAATAATGCTCCAGCCAATCAGCCGATGTCATGTGTTTGAAAAATGGCAGTTAGGAGCTGATTGGCTGGAGCATCATCGAACATTCACAACGAGGGATAACAAGAATATCACTCATTGTTAAATCTGCCCCTAAAAAAGTGAAACAGTAGTTTTTTGGAACACTACAAGTTGCAAAAATTTGTGCTTTGACGCAAAAATGTGAATGATATTTTCACAAAATAAGGTGCAAGTTAATATTGATTTAATGTGTATTCACCTTTCTGTGCAGTCTCTTACTGAAAGCCAACACCAAGGCCCATCACTCCCTAGGTATAAATATTTGTCTCTATCTGTGGCTCAGACGTACTCCAGCTAACCTTGCAGAGGTTGTGGTTAGCCACGGAGAGGGTGGGAACACTCGTTCTCTAGAAATTATCTTCAAAGGGAGTTTCAAGCATATTTTATTTAAAAAAAAATCACCAGAGAATAAAGCAAAATAGAGTAGAAGTACAGGGAAAGTACAAGTCGTTTAATTACATATCTGAGTGTTTGCAGAAAGCACAGGAGAATGCCGTGTAATTACTGAACAATTTTTGAAGACATTAGCAAAAGAAATGGTTGGCAGCAATTTAGGAATTAAATAAAACTACGGTCTTACTCATACAAGATAGGCAAGGTCATACATACTGTGCATAAGTCACACATGATGGAGGGCACCATTCTGTACTGGTTAACCCTTAAACTACACTTAAAGCTTGTTTATTCACATGGTAACTGGAACATCACTGACATCAACGTACCAGGGATTTGTATGATAAATGTGTAGTGTAACACAACACACTTCATTTCAGAATACACACTCAAACTTAGGCTTTGGGAGTGAGCCTGCATCTTTATACTTACTTGGCGGATAGAGTTACCAGATTCAGAGCTGTAACTAGACTTTTTGGTGACCCGTGCCAGAAAGCGAATTGCCCCTCTAATTTTTCCAATAGGAACATAAGGAGCATGCCTCGTGGGGAAGATTTCTAACAACATGAAGCTACTGGTACATTGTGAAAAAATAATCAGCACTGCAATTGAGCAGATAAATGTGGTGTGCAGCTACACATCCAATCCCTTGCAGCCACACACTGCACAGATCTGCTCAGCCGCAATGCTGATCATTATTTCACAAAGTACAAGGTAAGCTTCAGATAGTTAGAAGTCTCTAGCTTTCTATGTAAGGGCAGATAGCTCAGTGAATAGAGTGTCTGACTGCAATGCCATAAGAAATGGGTTCGAATCCCAGGTATGTCAGCATCTTGAAATGTAATAAAGGACAGTGTGATTGAATAGAAAAGAGCTATCAAATTAAGTTCATGAATGCTGTATAGGTATTAGAGATGGAAGGGGGGTAGAAGACAGGGGAGGTCAGGAGTTGCTGGGCTTTTAAAAGGGGGGAAGCAACAAGTGAAAGTAATTAAAACAGATAATTGACAGGTATCACCAACAGCACCCCCTACCCTGCAGCGCTATGTGCGGTGGCACACTCTGCACATACCTGGTTATGGCCCTGACCAGATCATACCTTTAATCAGAGACTCATATGACTTACACAGGTTCTGTGGATTAGGTGAAATGGAGACTTGTAGCCACAGAATCTGTGTATGTCATCCGTGTTCCGCATTGGCAACTCTATTTGTTGAAAGTATTGTCAAGTCTAGCCTACATCTACCTACATCAACCCGGCTCGTGGTTTCACCTTTTTCTTTTTTATCCTAACATATGAATCGTTCAAGTATCGTTTGTGTTTGATAGATACAGTATTCATGGATAAAGCACTGCGCTGACCACATCGAATGTACCTGTTTACTTTAAACATCATCACTCTACGATTACTGAAAAATACATAGAGGAGAAGGAGGATGTGTGTCCATCCGATAATCAGCAAACATTCTTGTAAACCAGTGTTTCCCAACTTCAGTCCTAAGGGTCCCCCCAAAAAAGTGCATGTTTACAGCAGTGACGTGCAGTCAGGGTGGCAGGGGAGGCAGAGCCTCTCCTATCATACTCCAGTACACACCAGAGTTTTCACTATATAAATAAGTAAAATAATACAAGGAAGATATTTCTAACTTATAAAGATCATCTTTGTTTTAGTCTAATAATTTTTAGCCAAAACTCACCAAATTTGCAGCACTCCACTGGTAACACAGGGACTGTGAGGGAGAGACCAGAGGTGAGACAGCTATGAGCTCAGCCTCCCCTGTGTGATAGTCAGACACTGCCTGGAGGCCGCACTGTTGCCAATAATACTGCAAAACACAGCATAAAGGGAGGAGCTATCAGATTTGCCACACTGAGGGGTGTGTGGCTTGCTGCAGTGTCAGGTGACCCATCCACGAAGTTCCCCAGAACCCAGCCAGGAGCAGCCAACATGAAGGAGAAGCTGATGTACAAGATGGCTAACATGTAGGGAATGTGCTGGTGAGTGGTTGCTGGGGCTGGGCAAGGGCAGCACAGGGCTGGCCCACTTCCCTCCTGTGGGCAACAAACACCTCTGCCACTGGGAGGAAGCAGATAGTGCCCAGGGGCTGGCATGCTTAAAAAACAGAGGTTTGCTCTCTTGGGCAAGTGCTAGATTTCAATATTTGGACTATGAGTAAGAACCCAGAGGACAAATGGGTTAGTGCAGTATATTGGGTTTTAAAAACTTGTTAATGCTCCCCACCCTACCTTTTGAGGCCAGTCTTATTCTCTACCTACATCTTTTATGTTGTTATATAGAGATACACAGTGAAGTCAGACCAGACGAAATGCGTTGGGTGAATCCTGTTACTACTGTATCCTCAAGTTAAGCTACTTTTGTCCTAATTGTTACAAGTGCAACTATTTATAGTTGTCTTCCCCCCATCCTTCCTTCTTCCTCCTTGTTTTTACTTTATTTCCTGTCTTATGCATTTCGTATTGAATTTTCATATGTCTTTTTATACCTTTTACACATATGAATTTTGTATCCCCTTTTTTAAACCCACCCCCCTTGCCGTATTTTATGTAAGGCAAATTGCGTTTATAGGTGTTCTGGCTAGAACACATTGACTTTTATGTATTGGGTTTTAATACTTCTCTAATGTTTTATTAAATAGGGATTTTTATCGCTTACTAATTTTAGCCCTTGATATTATTGTTACATCGTGACTCTCTATTTTATTGCATTCTATGACTTCTTGTTCTGTAATAAACCCCAAAATCTTTTTAAGATATTTTCGCAGTCCATAGAATATATTGCCACCAGTGGTCGCTTAGATCTTACCTATTTCTTCCAACCTCTTCTCTGCACCCTGCACTCGTACTAGTGCAGGATTTATGTAAGAGTTAGCAGACGCCCTCATACCTCAGGGAGTGGCACACAGGGACTGTCAGTCTGGGGGTCATCAGCTGACATATTGTGAAAACCTATCTACTGTAAACATTGGCGCTGTTAGTCTACCCCATATACACATATATATATATATATATATATATATATATATCATGTCAAACAGCAGCACTCGGTATGAGAATAACAACAGACAGCAGTCCTATTGCCTTCTTGAACACTATTTACAGCATGGATGGCACCATTTTTTGGGTATTTATCATTATTTGAGGAGAGCAGCATCACCTGGAAAATAGGATTTTAATACCTACCGGTAAATCCTTTTCTCTTAGTCCGTAGAGTATGCTGGAGTCACATCAAGAACCATGGGGTATAGACGGGAGTGAACTGGCTCCTCCTTCTATGCCTCTCCTCCAGACTCCAGTTATAGGAGGGAGACGGACATTTCGAGGAAAAGGATTTATTGTTAAACTAAGGTGAGATACAAACCAGCTCACACCTGAAGCACGCCGTACAACATGGCATTTAACACAACGCAAGTCAACGGCATGAACAACATCAGCAACAGGCTGACTATAAACGTAACACAACATGTGTGCAACCACAACTAATAACTGCAGATACAGTACACACTGGGACGGGCGCCCAGCACCCTCTACGGACTAAGAGAAAAGGATTTACCAGTAGGTATTAAAATCCTATTTTCTCAAACGTCCTAGAGGATGCTGGGGTCACATCAAGAACCATGGGGTTTATACCAAAGCTCTAGAATGGGCGGGAGAGTGCGGATTACTCTGCAGCACCGATTGACCAAACATGAGTTCCTCAGAACTTCGCAAAGGTGTTTGAACCGACCAAGTAGCTGCTCGGCAAAGTTGTAATGCCGGGACCCCCCGGGCCGCCGCCCAGGACGAGCCCACCTTCCTGGTAGAATGGGCCTTCACCGATTTCGGTAACGGCAATCCAGCCATAGAATGAGCCTGATGAACCGTATGACAGATCCAGCGCGCAATAGTCTGCTTGGAAGCAGGAGCCCCAAGTTTATTGTGAGCATACAAGACAAACAGAGCCCCTGCGTGACTGCTCCCCAGACTCGGAGACTCGCATCCGTGGTCACTACAATCCAGTCCTGGACCCCGAACCTGTGTCCCTCTAGGAGAGAGCTGTGTAGCCACCACAGGAGTGAGATCCTGGTCTTGGAGGCCAGGGTTATCTTTCGGTGCATGTGCAGATGGGACCTGGACCACTTGTCCAATAGGTCCCACTGAAACACTCTGGCATGGAATCTGCCAAACTGAATGGCCTCGTAGGCTGCCACCATCTTCCCCAGCAACCGAGTGCATTGATGGATCGATACCCTTGCTGGTTTCAGAATTTGCTTGACCAGGTTCTGAATTTCCAGAGCCTTTTCCACTGGAAGAAAAACTCTCTGTAATTCTGTGTCCAGAATCATTCCCAAAAATGACAACCGTCTCGTCGGGACCAACTGCGATTTTGTCAAGTTTAGGAGCCAACCATGTTGCTGCAGAATTGTCAGAGAGAGTGTAATGTTCTGCAGTAATTGGTCCCTGGATCTCGCCTTTATCAGTACATCCTCCAAGTACGGGATAATTGTGACTCCTTGTTTGCGCAGGAGAACCATCAGTTCGGCCATTACTTTGGTGAAAACCCTCGGAGCTGAAGACAGACCAAACGGCAACATCTGAAATTGGTAATGATAATCCTGAACTGCAAACCTCAGGTAAGCCTGATGTGGAGGATAAATCGGAACATGTAAGTAGGCATCCTTTATGTATACCGACACCATAAAATCCCCCTCCTCCAGACTGGAAATCACAGCCCGGAGAGATTCCATCTTGAATTTGAATTTATTTAGGTAGAAATTGAGGGATTTGAGGTTCAGCATTGGTCTGACTGAGCCGTCTGGCTTCGGAACCACAAACAGGCTTGAATAAAAGCCTTCTCCCTGTTGTGACGGGGGAACCCTGACAATGACTTGGTTGTGACACAATTTTTGTATCGCGGCACATATCACTTCCCTGTCTGGAAGAGAAGCTGGTAAGGCTGATTTGAAAAATCGGTGAGGGGGGACGTCTTGAAACTCCAGTTTGTACCCTTGGGACACTATTTCTAAAACCCATGGGTCTAGGCCCGAACGAGCCAAGAACTGACTGAAGAGCCTGAGACGTGCCCCCACCGGTGCGGACTCCCGCAGAGGAGCCCCAGCGTCATGCGGTGGACTTGGCAGAAGCCGGGGAGGACTTCTGCTCCCGGGAACCGGCCACGGCCGGTGATCGCTTACCTTTTCCCTTTCCTCTAGTAGCAAGGAAGGAAGACCCTCGGCCTTTTCTGTATTTATAGGGCCGAAAGGATTGCATCTGATACTGGTGTGCTTTCTTTTGTGGTGCAGGCACATAAGGTAAAAATGATGACTTACCCGCGGTAGCCGTAGGTACCAACTCAGCGAGGCCATCACCAAACAATACACCACCTTCATACGGTAGAGACTCCATAGCTTTTTTGGAGTCAGCAGCAGCATTCCATTGATGAATCCACAATGCTCTCCTAGCTGTGACTGCCATGGCATTGGCCCGTGAACGCAAGAGGCCAATATCTCTCGCAGCTTCCTTTAGGTAGACTGCAGCGTCCCTGATATGACCTAGCGTCAGAAGAATGTTATCCCTATCCAGGGTATCCAATTCAGATGACAGGTTATCTGCCCATTTTTCGATAGCACTACTCACCCATGCAGATGCAATGGCTGGTCTGAGTAGCGTACCCGTGGAAATATAAATGGATTTCAATGTATTTTCCTGCCTACGATCCGCAGGATCCTTTAGGGCTGCCGTGTCAGGGGATGGAAGAGCCACTTTTTTGGACAGCCGTGATAAAGCCTTGTCCACAATGAGGGGTGACTCCCATTTTTCCCTATACCCAGAGGGAAACGGATACACCACTACAATCCTTTTGGTAATCTGAAACTTTTTGACAGGATTTTCCCAAACCTTTTCACAAAGTGCGTTCAGTTCATGAGAGGGAGGAAAAGTTACCTCACGTTTCTTCCCTTTATACATACAGACCCTAGTATCAGAAACAGCAGGGTCCTCAGTAATATGTAATACATCTTTTATAGCCACAATCATGTACAGAATGCTCTTTGCCAGTTTTGGATCTAATCTGGCATCACTATAGTCAACACTTGAGTCAGTGTCCGTGTAGGTATCCGTGTCTGCCAGCTGGGCAAATGAACGTTTTTGTGACCCCGAAGGGGTCTGGACTTGAAACAACACATCCTCTACGGATTTCTTCCAAGCCTGGTTCTGAGATTTATCCAATCTTTTATTAATCAGAGCCACATTTGCATTCAAAGCACTCAAAACATTCACCCAATCCGGTGTCGGCAGTGCCGACAGGGTCACTCCCACAGCCTTTTGTGTCCCCAACACAGTCTCCTCCTGCACCCATCACATGCAGATGCACTGGGCCTATAGGGGACAGACCTACAGCAAAGCCTGTCAGAGAGACACAGAGGGAGATATAGCCAGCCCACACCCCAGCGCCCAAAACCCGGTCTGAACACTACAGCCAATGTCCCAGACCTGCAGCGCTTTTATGAACTAGTATAATGCACCAAAATCGCTGTGCCCCCCCCCCCCCCCCCCCCCCGTTTTCCACCCTGTTACTTGTTACAGCAGTGTGAGGAAGGACCAGCGTCTCTGCAGCCATGTGAAGAGAAATGGTGCCGGGCTGTGTGCTGTGAGGGCTAAGCCCCGCCCCCTTACCGGCGCGCTTCAGACCCGCTAATTTTTAAACTTTTTGACACTGGCGGGGGTCTGCTGTTGCCAGATAGATAAATGAGGTTTATATGCTGCCCATATATAGCACTCACCAGGCACTCTTCCCTCCTGCGGAATGGAGCTACTCACCGCAATACAGGGCAGCTCACAGCTCTCTCCTCCTCTATCCCCCCTCTTCACCTCCTCCCACCTCGCCTCTCTCCTCTGCAGGCTCTTGGTGTCTCTATCCATATCCCTGTGTCAGTTTCATGCATCCCATGGTCCCCCTTTCTCTGCCATCAAAGCTGCACCTGGCTGTACAAGCGGGCTGGGGTGGTCAGCACTGTGGAGTGGAGGTGAGAAAGCACTCGGGGCTGAGGAATTTCTGGACCTGCTAACCCCCTCCCCCCCCACACACACACACGCACGCACACACTCACACTTCCTTTACATTCTCTGGTTCAGTCCGCCCAGCAAATAAAAGAATCTGGGGAGAACACTGTATATAGAGATGTGTCCCCGCTCATAGGGGGTCATTCCGAGTTGTTCGCTCGTTGCCGATTTTCGCAACGGAGCGATTAAGGCAAAAATGCGCATGCGCATGGTACGCAGTGCGCATGCGGTTAGTATTTTAGCACAAAACTTAGTAGATTTACTCACGCCCGAACAAATAATTTTCATCGTTGAAGTGATCGGAGTGTGATTGACAGGATGTGGGTGTTTCTGGGCGGAAACTGGACGTTTTCTGGGAGTGTGCGGAAAAACGCAGGCGTGTCAGGGAAAAACACGGGAGTGTCTCTAGAAACGGGGGTGTGGCTGGCCGAACGCAGGGCTTGTTTGTGATGTCAAACCAGGAACGAAACGGCCTGAGCTGATCGCAATCTGTGAGTAGGTCTGGAGTTACTCAGAAACTGCTAAGAATTTTCTATTCGCAATTCTGCGAATCTTTTGTTCGCTATTCTGCTATGCTAAGATACACTCCCAGAGGGCGGCGGCCTAGCGTGTGCAATGCTGCTAAAAGCAGCTAGCGAGCTAACAATTTGGAATGACCCCCATAAGTCCTAATTCAAGGTTGATTGCAAAACAACATTTTCCTCTAATGGGCAAAACCATGGCCCTCATTCCGAGTCGTTCGCTCGGTATTTTTCATCGCATCGCAATGAAAATCCGCTTAGTACGCATGCGCAATATTCGCACTGCGACTGCGCCAAGTAATTTAACAATGAAGATAGTATTTTTACTCACGGCTTTTTCATCGCTCCGGCGATCGTAATGTGATTGACAGGAAATGGGTGTTACTGGGCGGAAACACAGCGTTTTATGGGCGTGTGGATGAAAACGCTACCGTTTCCGGAAAAAACGCAGGAGTGGCTGGAGAAACGGGGGAGTGTCTGAGCGAACGCTGGGTGCGTTTGTGACGTCAAACCAGGAACGACAAGCACTGAACTGATCGCACAGGCAGAGTAAGGTTGAAGTTACTCAGAAACTGCAAAGTAGTGTGTAATCGCAATATTGCGAATACATCGGTCGCAATTTTAAGAAGCTAAGATACACTCCCAGTAGGCGTAGGCTTAGCGTGTGTAACTCTGCTAAAATCGCCTTGCGAGCGATCAACTCGGAATGAGGGCCCATGTGCACTGCAGGTGGGGCAGATATAACATGTGCAGAGAGAGTTAGATTTGGGTGTGCTGTGTTCAAACTGAAATCTAAATTACAGTTTAAAAATACAGCAGCCAGTATTTACCCTGCACAGAAACAATATAAACCACCCAAATTTAACTCTCTCTGCACATGTTATATCTGCCTCACCTACAGTGCACATGGTTTTGCCCATTAGAGGAAAATGTTGTTTTGCAATCAACCTTGTATTAGGTCCATTCTGCATATAATATAATGTGCACGTATGTAGCAGCGATTAAACACAGTTTACCACGCTTAGCCGCAGCGTGCAACAGCTCCATTGATTTTAATGAGAGCAGATGCGTACCCACATGCCTGCGAATAGCCACAGGCACACTATTCGCAGCACATAAGTATGATAACAAAGTATATGGGCAGCATACAGTATGTGTATGTGTACTGGCTATGCCAGTGCCTCTCCAGCTATTGGCCTCACCACACGTTACTGTTTTACCAATCTCCTCAGTATCGCAATTGAATATATGGATCTTTTCAAATGTGTCAATCTGAAAACACTTGTGCACCAACCTGGAGATCATGAAAGCAGCACTGCTAGGGATACCTGAGGCATACTTGCCTACCCTCCTGGAATGGCCGGGAGGCTCCCGAAAATCGGGTGACCCTCCCGGCCCCCCGGAAAGGTGGGCAAGCCTCCCGCTTTCCCCCTCGGCCGCCCGCAGCAGAGAACAAGCGGGCGGCCCGAGGGGGTCCGATGACGCGATTCGCGCTGAATCGCGTCATCGTAGCTCCGCCCCCCGCTATGCAGCGGCTCGTTTCTCGGCACAGCACAGCGGGGGGCGGAGTCACGATGACGCGACCCTGATGTAACGCCCCCGGACCGCCCATCCTGCTACCGGCCACGCCCCCAGACCGCCTATTCTGTGCCGGCCACGCCCCCCATACACCTACAACGCTGCCTCCTCCCGGAGGAGGAGGCAGCAAAGTAGGTAACTATGACCTGAGGACTGAATTTGGGAAACACTGTTGTACAGTAAATGCACCATTTTCTTCCTGTGACTCTGATTTAAATATCTCACCTGCACGACATAAGGAGTGCATAACTTTGGAGAGCGCTAAAGTGGAGAAAGATAGTACCAGCCAATCAGCTCCTAACTGCCATGTTACAGACTGTTGTCCTTGTTTATGAATGAGTGATGAATTTCACTGTGAGTTATAAATTGCACTAGCCAATCAGCTCCTAACTGTTATTTTTCAAAGACAGTCTGTAACATGGCAGGTAGGAGCTGATTGGCTGGTGCAATTTATCACTCACAGTGAAATTTATCACTCATTGATAAATAAGGGCATGTGTTTGAAAAATGACAGGATATGACTGGTTGGTAGTTTATGTCTCTCCAAGGCTTAGTACATAGACCCCATACTCTTTTTTTTTATATGTGGGCACAGTACACCCAACTCCTTCCTTCAGAATCTGCAAATGGCACAGTACGCCCAACTCCTCACTTCATAATCTGCAAATATCTGCACTTCCTTATAGACGCTACTATCTCAGCACACAGATCCATTTGTTCCCTTTATTTAAAGTTCATTTGCAGAACCATAGAAGTAAGCCATACGCTCCGCAGGGATACACTTTTTCACATTTTCAAATCATCCCTGGCTTGTATATAATGTTCTTGGCAAAGTCACCTCCGGGATTCTTTATGCTGTAAGGGAACCATATTTGGGAAGACAATATTTTGTGTTTGTTTTCAAATTGACCTAACATTGTAAAATGTGTAGGGACCTTATGTACTATTACATTCTGACTCATTGCTGATTCATTGGCTTAGAGGGAATATTTAAACAGCCAGAGACACCCTCTGGAATGCGTATTACTATCTGATCAAGAAGTTGAAAGAACTGTCAATGCTCTGTCAGGAAGTGGAACTGTGCATTTTGCCCTGGTGACAACATTTAGCAAACTGGACATGGGATCTAGCCATGTATAGACACCTGACCTTTTTTCAGGTGTGCACTAACAGACTACAGCATAGTTGCCTACTTTTGAAAAAAGCATTCCAGGGAGAATGTGAAAGTCCCACCTATCAGTTCATTCATACCTCCCAACTGTCCCGATTTTCGCGGGACAGTCCCGTTTTTCGGGGACTGTCCCTCTGTCCCACCCGCGGACCGCGGTGGGGGGGGCAGTTGGGAGGCTCTGTCACTCGCTGCCCTGCTTAGCAGAGCAGCGGTGAATAGACGCTGTGCGGCGTCTATTCAGTGCAGACAGAGGGAGAGAGGGCATGCCAGCAGCTCACAGAGCGCTGGGCATGCCCCCTCAGTGATGAAAACCGGGACGTGGCTCGCGATCGCGGCACTCCCGTGAAGCCACGCCCCCTTTTGGAGGCCATGCCCCCTTTTCCTGGTGGGCCGCGGCTACGCCGCGCCAAGGGTCCCTCTTTCCTCTGCTAAAAAGTTGGGAGGTATGCAGCTTGGGCGTGTACTGCTAGATCTGTCATAACTTGCATCCAAATGGAAATGAGCCCCAAAACAATTAGTAAGAGCTACAGTACTTGTTGATTAAAAGACACTGCTGCTTTTCAGGGCATGCTTGCGTATTGTGTTTTACAAGAAGTTCCATATAAGTGGCCATGAGAAACCTTATTTAAAATGCATGTAGCCACAGGGATCATTGTGCCTAATAACCTATGGCGGAAATGGCACTGATGATCCCATCTGAATGTATATATCTCTGATTTCTTTTTACTCCCAAGACTATGGGCAGGATATAGTAAAGGGAAAATGAGGTACAACCCCCATTTTCAGGGGTTTTACCGCATTTTCATATGTACTGTACTAAGAACCAGCCGCCAGGTTTTAGCCGCCGAGGGTATCACCATCTTTTAGTACATATGCGATTAGCATCACTGCGGTGTGCAGGGAGGGGCGGGGATGTATTTTAATACATCCCGTCCTATGACCACTACATAATGGGTTAATGTGCAATTGGAGAGATTTCAAGGAGTCAGAGAGATTGCTACTACAGGTCGAGTATCCCATATCCGGAATGCCCAGGACCAGGAGCATTCCGGATATGTGATTTTTCCGGATAACAGAATAACTGTTATCTGGATGGGTCCTATGGGTACGTTGTGGGTCCGACGCATTGGTAGAGGGGTCCAGCATGTCTGCAGGGGTGTCCCGGTGGTCAGCGGTGGGGCCCGGCGTATTGGTGGGAGTAGGCGGCGGGTCCCGGTAGTAGTGACGGTGAGGGAATGGCTGCAAAGCTCCTCTCCTACCTGTCTGTGATTGGCCGCCAGTGATGTCATGACACCGGTCACGTCATGACGTCACTACAGGGCCAATATATTCCAGTTTTCTGAATATTTTGGTTAATGGGTATCCGGATAACGGATACCTGACCTCTATTTCAGAGAGTCTCCCTTACTATCAGGGAGAGTTGATAAGTAAAAAGCTGTGGAAACCTCTGACGTCACCAAACATAAAACATCATAACATGCCTTAGACAATAAAAAATACATTTATGTTGAGGTAAAATTGCCTTTGGCAGCCATTCCTCTAATTAATATCAATCAGTTTTCTCTGTGTGTATGGCCTACAACCGCATTTCTGTGTTTAACTTACTAGTTTATGATTTGTAGTAAAAAAGTGACTTGATTACTTGTGATAAAAGCACATGAGCAGTTCTTCGTCTAGTTTTAAGTATTCTAAGTAAGAGATTAAATGGATTAAAGAAGCTGGAGCCACATTCATGCACCTGTTAGCAGTGTGCCTAGGACTAACATTGCGGATTTCTCCACAGAAGGATTACATAAATCCCAATGTTATGCAAATTATCAAGACATTTATATGGAGTTAAAAGAAAAGAGGAGATATAGTAAGCTATTTAATTATACTCCCAGCATCACTCAGCAGGTCTTACACCATTGCTGTGCTTCCAAGACATTGAATCAAACCTATATAACCGGAACAGAGAGAATTTGACTCGTTATGCATGATGTTACAGTAGTAATGTAATTCATGAGGCTAATAAAGACGCAGTTGCTGTAAGTTAAACCTTGTGATTTAAAGTTAGCATACAAAGGGGAAGGGGGATCTTATGTGACAAGTGGCGAATAATGGGGGCAGTGCCGTAACAAGACATTTTGGGGCCCTGTGCCATAAAAATAATTGGTGGCCCCTCTCTCACCATATTGAAAATAGGGACAGAGTGCTCCGAAAGCGCACACCAAAAATATAGGGGTGTGGCTTTATGGGGAAGGGGTGTGGCCACAGAATAGTACCAATTCACATTAAACGGCACAGCAGTGTTCGTTATTCACATTACAACACACAGTAGTACCCCTTATACACATTACACTACAATAGAGGCCTTTACACACATTACATGACAGCAGAACCCCTGATACACATTATGCCAGGTAGAGCCCACATTATTAAAGGAAAGAGAGCCCAAAGGGGCAAAAGGTTAGATTCTAAGGTGGTCAAGCACTCAAATGTGGTAAGGAGTTTAAGGGAGTAATCTAACATTTAACTTTTAATTGTATTCACATAAAACTCCCTAAAGTAGAGTGTGTGCTCACATGCACACAGTTAAGGTGAAATATGGACACATACAGACATAAACACAAAAACAGTACAAAAACATGTAATTCTTAAAAACAAAAGGGTCCCTTTTGATAAATATGTCATAAACTCAATGCTCCTCAAAGCAGGTAAGTTATAGAGATAGCATAGGCGGGATTATTGGGGTAGAGCCCACATTATGCCAGGGAGAGCCCCTGATACGCATTACACCAGGTAGAGCCCCTGATACACATTATGTCAGGCGCCTTTCTGTATTCTGCCTCCTGCCCTAACGCTGCCGCTCTACGCAACGCAGGGCAGTATGGGTGGGCTGGAGGCAGACTGGAAGAGAGGTCATCTCTCCCAAAAGACAGGGGGGTAGTGGAGGGGTGGAGCCAGAGCGTGAAGTCCTGCACGGCTACCTGATTACCTAGCCGGGCAATGCAGCTGAGATAGATAACGAGTGAGCGGACGGACCCCACAGTGCGGCAGCGGTGTGGCCTAGCGGGTGTTGCTGGTGGTCCTGCACCCACAGTGCATATGGGCTGTGTGCCAGGCACCACTTGCACATGAGTAGTTACGGCCCCGGATAGGGCACAGGGACATGCCCCATAATAGTGCCCTAGTTAATTTATGAACCATAGTAGTGCCCTAGATTATGAAACAAAGTACCCCCAATTCACAGTGTCCCCAGCTTATATTATGCCCCACTATAGTGCCTCCACTTCATTGTGTGCCACATTACAGTACAGCACATCATATTATGTAGCATTATAATGCGCTTAATTTCATTTTACACCACATTGCATTGAGCAGGTCAAAGGGCAAAACTAGATATAGTGTAGGCCCGAAGGCTAAAGTTTCTATGTACCCCCCATTGATGAAAAATGGATATAACATATGTAACTGTGACAGAAGATGGGCCCCTCTCAGCTCTGGGCCCCAGAGCAGCTGCACTCCCTGTACCTATGGCAGCTACACCATTGGTGCGGGATCATACAGAGGAAGGAGTATAGAGGGGGTCATATGTGACAAGCGGTGATTATAGGGTGCATTAGTGACGTAAGGAAGATGCAACAAGGTAGCAAGTTGTAAAGTAACAAGAGGTGAGTGAAGGGGGATATTTGATATATTTAACACTGCTCATATAATGTAATGTGTACTTAGAGGACAGTATTATACTGTGTGATGGGTAGGTGGTGACTGAGCACGGTTCTGATATCAGCTCAGCTGAGTTCAACACATAGTCAATTATTTTTTCAGTATTTGCTCCAGAGCTTTTTTCTGTCATTGATTTAGGATTAATTTGAGTGTGATGAAAACATTATTGGCCATAACCTATGAGCCTGCCATCTATATTCATAAATATACCACATACATGATGCCAGTGTGACTGAACATGGCTGTATACTCTGTGCACTATTAGGTTTATTCACCATTACTGCTGCCTTCCTGCTTTCCATCTATCAGTACGGAGGCTTCAGTTGGCCGCATATTAGTTTTTTAACCGTTTTGCTAAATAGGTGTGAAAGTTCACAGGAAATTTGTGACTTTTTGATCAATTTAAAAATATGAGCTAAATTTGAGCCTCCTGTCAGCCATGTTTGTGCCAGTGTTCTTGGAAAGTATGGAAAAGTAGCATCACTAGGAGGTGTGGGTGTGTGAATCGCACAGGGTGACACCACCCAAGGGGGGAGCTGCCCTGCTGTTTTGGTGTCACCCCTTCAGATGGTGTCACTGAGCAGTAGGGATAGATAACGTGGTCACACAAGCATCATCCACACTGTCCAACAGCATCCAGACCCTCCAGTAGGACCCCTTTCATCCAGTACAGAAGGCTCTTAACCTGGCCTCTCACCTAATTTATGATTACTGTCACCTGTGGTGACCTTTGTCATCAATTAACTAGTCCAAGGAGCAGAGCATTTTGTTCCTGATGTTAGGGGTCATGTTGGAGAAACTGCAGCTCCTGGAGCTCTAGGCAAGCCCCCAGCATTAGAGAATAGGGGTGTAATATGTGGCCACGCCCCCAGAATGTCATACATCATGGGTAGAAGACCACACCCCCTTGCACGTGCACTGAGTTCACACTGGGTGACACCAAACCAAGTGACACCTCTGGTATGGAAGTAGCATTTTGCCTGTTAAATACTACAGATCTCTTGCTTACAATCTTTCCTCTTGAGCACCGTTAGCACCTCTGTACTTTGGCCCTCATTCCGAGTTGATCGCACACTAGCTACTTTTTGCAACCATGCAAATGCATAGTTGCCGCCCACGGGGGAGTGTATTTTCACTTTGCAAGTGTGCGAACGCATGTGCAGCTGAGCGGTACAAAAAATTTTGTGCAAAACAAGACCAGCCCTGAAGTTACTTATCCTGTGTGATGATCCTAGCGACGGAGGTCTTGGAATTGATGTCAGATACCTGCCCTGCAAACGCGTGGTCATGCCTACGTTTTTACTACCACTCCCAGAAAACGGTCAGTTGACACCCATAAACGCTCTCTTCCTGTCAATCTCTTTGCGATCGGCTGTGCGAATGGAATCGTCGCTAGAAGCATTGCACAGCAACAATGCTGTTTGTACCCATATGACGTGCGTGCGCATTGCGGTGCATAAGCGTGCGCAGTTTTGCAGTTTTTTTAACTGATCGCTGTGCTGCGAAAATCGGCAGCGAGCAATCAACTCGGAATGACCCCCTTTGTCATAGAGAGATTCTGCTTCATGCTACATCATGCGTATTATGCCGACAGCTTACAATCTATATTCCCTACCCCAGGAATCTGGAGTAGCCGGATGAAACCCATGCAAGCACACAGAGAATACACAAACTCCACACAGATAGAGCAGTGGTACAAATAGAACCCAAGACCTCAATGCTGTGAGGTAGAATCTCAATGCTGTGAGGCAGAAATGCTAACCATTACACCATCCGTGCTGCCCTATATAAGTGAATGAATCATTTCTCCATAGCAGCTACCAAAAGGTGTTCATGAACTTTCATTACCAATAACTGCATGTGGAGATCTTTAATGGAAAAAATATAAATCTATATGATTGTGATTTTGCGAGCAGGGCCTTCCAACCTCTATAACTGCCTGTTATTACCCAGTCTTGTTTTTTTCACTGTTGTTTAAAATTGTTTTGTTTTATATTATCACTGTTTCCAATTGTAAAGCCCAACGGAATTTGCTACGCTATATAAGAAACTGTTAATACATAAATCATAATAATCCTGACTTATTAAATCACATATTTGTTTATTGTTTGCAGGAGCAAAGTTGGCATGTTATTTCCTTTCATCTGAAGTAATAGAGACTAACCATCCAATTCATTGTTCCATTTCCCAACAAATAAACAACATTCCGACAATTTTCCCCCCCAATTTAATTAACAACATAATGAAATTTTAATTATTTCAGTTTTTTTAATAATATGAATTGACCTAAAATTAGTCTGGATCGTATTTTCTTTTTGTCTATTTTATTTTTTGCTTCCAAATCAGCAAAAGCAACACCTAGTGGACAGAAACAAAATTGCAAGTAAAAACTGTGTAATTTTAACAGTCATCTGAGGATAGTTTATTATTATTATTATTATTATTATTATTATTATTACTACCAGTTATTTATTCAGCTTGCATATATTCCACAGCGCTTTACAGAGAATATTTGACCTTTCACATCAGTCCCTGCCCCAGTGGAGCTTACAATCTTTATTCTATACCACATGTACACGCACACACATTCACACCAGGGTTAATTTTCTTGGGAGCCAATTAACTTACCAGTATAATTTTGGATTTTGGGAGGAAACCGGAGCATGGTGAGAATATACAAACTCAACACAGTTAGGGCCATAGTCAAGGGCGTAGCTACCATAGGTGCAGGCAGTGCAGCTGCTATGGGGCCCAGAGCTGAGAGGGGCCACATTCCCTGTCAAAGTTACATGTGTTATATAAATTTTCCATCATTGGGTGTTATGTAGGGGTCCTTTCAAACTTTTTCCTTGGGCCCTGCAATATATCTAGGTATGCCCCTGGACCTGCTCATTGTAGTGAGGTATAAAATGAACTGGGATGCATTTTAATGTTATATAATATGAACCAGGCACTGTGATGAGACACTATATGAACGGGGAGCACTATACATCATAATGTGAATTGGGGGTACTGTGCGGCATAATGTGTACTGGCAGCTCTGATATGTGACATAGGGTGAACTTAAGCACTACTGTAGTGTTCACTCTAAACTTCTTTCGCAGGGCGCTGCGCCCTGCCCCTTTTTTGAGTGACAGAATGCCGCCCTGCCCGTTTGTGCCCGCCCTGCTAAGGACTGCTCTTCTCTCCCCGCCGCGCTGTCACTTCTCCCCCCGCCGCGCTGTCACTTCTCCCCCCCGCCGCGCTGATAGCTCTCAGCTGAAGGCGGAGACAGGGTCAGCGTGCAGTGGGGAGGAGCAGCCAATCAGAGCCTGCAATGCCTCCCGCCAGTCCTCCGGCATGGTTTGATTCCCCCTCACCATGGCGCTGCGTGCTGACCTGGGCTCCGCCGTCAGCATCAAGAGACCGGCCCCGCTGACCCGGCACAGCGCTCTCCTCCGCAACGGTGAGTGCCGCTCTGCATCTGCCCTGTGCCCGTCCTCCCCTTCCTCCTAGTGCTCTCTCCCTGTTGCAGTGTGCCTCAGTGTTCTCTCCCTGGTGCAGTGTGCCTCAGTGTTCTCTCCCTGGTGCAGTGTGCCTCAGTGTTCTCTCCCTGGTGCAGTGTGCCTCAGTGTTCTCTCCCTGGTGCAGTGTGCCTCAGTGTTCTCTCCCTGGTGCAGTGTGCCTCAGTGTTCTCTCCCTAGTGCAGTGTGCCTCAGTGTTCTCTCCCTGGTGCAGTGTGCCTCAGTGTTCTCTCCCTGGTGCAGTGTGCCTCAGTGTTCTCTCCCTGTTGCAGTGTGCCTCAGTGTTCTCTCCCTGGTGCAATGTGCCTCAGTGTTCTCTCCCTGTTGCAGTGTGCCTCAGTGTTCTCTCCCTGTTGCAGTGTGCCTCAGTGTTCTCTCCCTGTTGCAGTGTGCCTCAGTGTTCTCTCCCTGGTGCAGTGTGCCTCAGTGTTCTCTCCCTGGTGCAGTGTGCCTCAGTGTTCTCTCCCGGGTGCAGTGTGCCTCAGTGTTCTCTCCCTGGTGCAGTGTGCCTCAGTGTTCTCTCCCTGTTGCAGTGTGCCTCAGTGTTCTCTCCCTTGTGCAATGTGCCTCAGTGTTCTCTCCCTGTTGCAGTGTGCCTCAGTGTTCTCTCCCTGGTGCAATGTGCCTCAGTGTTCTCTCCCTGTTGTAGTGTGCCTCAGTGTTCTCTCCCTGGTGCAATGTGCCTCAGTGTTCTCTCCCTGGTGCAGTGTGCCTCAGTGTTCTCTCCCTGGTGCAGTGTGCCTCAGTGTTCTCTCCCTGGTGCAGTGTGCCTCAGTGTTCTCTCCATGGTGCAGTGTGCCTCAGTGTTCTCTCCCTGGTGCAGTGTGCCTCAGTGTTCTCTCCCTGTTGCAGTGTGCCTCAGTGTTCTCTCCCTGGTGCAATGTGCCTCAGTGTTCTCTACCTGTTGCAGTGTGCCTCAGTGTTCTCTCCCTGGTGCAATGTGCCTCAGTGTTCTCTCCCTGGTGCAGTGTGCCTCAGTGTTCTCTCCCTGGTGCAGTGTGCCTCAGTGTTCTCTCCCTGGTGCAGTGTGCCTCAGTGTTCTCTCCCTGGTGCAGTGTGCCTCAGTGTTCTCTCCCTGTTGCAGTGTGCCTCAGTGTTCTCTCCCTGGTGCAATGTGCCTCAGTGTTCTCTCCCTGGTGTAATGTGCCTCAGTGTTCTCTCCCTGGTGCAGTGTGCCTCAGTGTTCTCTCCCTGGTGCAGTGTGCCTCAGTGTTCTCTCCCTGGTGCAATGTGCCTCAGTGTTCTCTCCCTGTTGCAGTGTGCCTCAGTGTTCTCTCCCTGGTGCAATGTGCCTCAGTGTTCTCTCCATGGTGCAGTGTGCCTCAGTGCTCTATCCCTGGTGCAGTGTGCCTCAGTGTTCGCTCCCTGGTTCAGTGTGCCTCAGTGCTCTGCCTGGCGCAATATGTATAACATGCTCTACCTGGCGCAGTGTGTATTGGAGGTTCTACCTGGTGCAATGTGTATAACGTGCTCTATCTGGCGCAATATGTATAACGTGCTCTACCTGGCGCAGTGTGTATAGGAGGTTCTACCTGGTGCAATGTGTATAACGTGCTCTATCTAGCGCAATATGTATAACGTGCTCTACCTGACGCAGTGTGTATAGGAGGTTCTACCTGGTGCAATGTGTATAAGCAGCACTATTGTGTGGTACAGGTTGAGTCTCCCTTATCCAAAATGCTTGGGACCAGAGATATTTTGGATATGGGATTTTTCCGTATTTTGGAATAATTGCATACCATAATGAGATATCATGGTGATGGGACCTAAATCTAAGCACAGAATGCATTTATGTTACATATACACCTTATACACACTGTCTGAAGGTAATTTTAGCCAATATTTTTTATAACTTTGTGCATTAAACAAAGTGTGTGTACATTCACACAATTCATTTGTTTCATATACACCTTATACACACAGCCTGAAGGTCATTTAATACAATATTTTTAATAACTTTGTGTACTAAACAAAGTTTGTGTACATTGAGCCTTCAAAAAACAAATGTTTCATTATCTCACTCTCACTCAAAAAAGTCCGTATTTCGGAATATTCCGTATTTCGGAATATTTGGATATGGGATACTCAACCTGTATAATGTGATTTGGTACTATTATGTGGTCACGCCCCTTCCCCACAAAACAACTCCCCTAAATTTTTGCTGCACGCCTCCGGCGCACACTGTCCATGCTTTCACCTATAGGAATGGGAGCACCAAGCATTATAGTATGTACCTAATTTTGCCCTTCTAACTTAAAAATGTGCCCTCACGAATGAAAAATGTGCCCTCACGAATTAAAAATGTGCCCTCCCCTTGATCAGCACCCTGCCCTAAAAAAATCCTAGAGTGAACACTATACTGCGATTCATAAAATAAACTGGGGCACTACTATGAGGCATAACATTAAATAAGGCTCTACCATGGTTCAGAAAATGAACTAGGGCACTATTGTAGGGCATAAAAATGAACAACTGCTGCAGAGAAGTGTCTCTCTAGAAGCATTGGGACGGGGGGCCCTTCAAAATGTTGCAATGGGGCCCACAAAGCTCTGGCTATGCCCCTGGCCATAGTGCATACCTCCCAACATGACCCCTCTCCAGGAGGGACAGACTGCTCTGCTTCTGGACTTTTTCTCTTAATTTATGATTGCCGGAACCTGTATTGAACAGGTTAAAGGATAAGAAAGGTTTTTCAGCACAGGTGATGGCAATCATAAATTAAGAGGGAAGTCCATGAGCAGAGCATTCTGTCCCTCCTGGAAAGGGTCATGTTGGGAGGTACAGTATGCATAGTGGGAATTGAACCCATGACCTTAGGGGGTCATTCTTAGTTGATCGCTAGCTGCCGTTGTTCGCAGCGCAGCGATCAGGCAAAAATGTGGCATTTCTGCGCATACGTATGCTACGCAGTGCGCACGCGCTTTGTACTTTCTGCTGTGAGGCAGTAATGCTAACTATTACACCATCCATACTGCCCAACTATGTATGAGAATGTGATCTACCAGTTTTAAAGAAGCGTAACTGAGCAGTAACAGGCTCGTATCGGTGGAACTGTAAGTTGGATCTAAGCATAAATACCTCTGATTCCAGATTGTCAGGGTCCGGGGTCTTCCCATTGGCGCTGGGTTCCAGGGTCTCCCTGTCCAGGTCATGGCAGTGCTGCAGTGGCAGGCAGCTGGTTATTGCTCTGTGTGAGGGGCTGCGGAGCCTTCTCTTGTACGTCTTCAGTTATGGGAACTGCCATGTTGGAGACCAGTGCATGCAGTGTAGCCAATAGCAGTGCTTCCTTTTAAAAGGGTTGGATTTGAATCAAACACTGCCAGTGCTTTTCTTTTTAGAAGGTGCTTCTGCTCTGTGCTCCTGTGGGCGTAGTGGTTGCTCGGTGCTTTGAGTCCCTGGAAGTCTCCTGCCTGGCTCATCTGCATGTCACTCCACTTCTCTCTGTACTCTGATCCAGAGTTCGGCACTGGCGCCGCTTCTTGCGGCTGCCAGCTCGCCGGGTGGAATTTGTGGTAATCCGAAGCTGTTGGTGGTTCCTTGGGATCTCTGCCCAGTGGCCAACAGTCTAGTTTCCAAAGTCTGAGTTCTTCAGTAACATCTTCCAAGAATCCAGTTACAAAGTATGAGTTCTTCAGTCAAGTATTTCAAGAATCCAGATACAAAGTCTCAGTTCTTCAGTCACATCTTCCAAGAATCTAGTTTCAAAGTCCGAGTTCTTCTGTCACATTTTCCAATAATCTAGTTTCCAAAGTCCAAGTTCTTAAGTCTCATTTTCCAAGTATCCAGTACTCTTAATTCTTGTCTTTGACCCACAGCAACTCAAACTCTAGTCTTCACAGTTATTGTCTACAGGTCCCAGTCGTCAAGTACCTAGTCTTCACAGTTATTGTCTACAAGTTCCAGTCATCAAGTAACCTGTCTTCACAGTTATTGTCTTCAAGTTCCAGTCATCAAGTAACCTGTCTTTACAGTTATAGTCCTCAGTCTTCACAGATATTATCTCCAAGTCACAGTTTACTATCTCTCAGTTTTCAAGCCACAGTAATCAGGTCCAGTAACCAGTCTTTGCAGTTATTATCTTCTTGCTACAGTAACCACGCTCCCTAACTTCACAGCTACAGTTATCTCTTATCCAGCTGTCATAGTGCGCCTATCGTTCTACCCTGGGAGTCCATGAGAAGGAATTATATCCAGCCTTCACGTCTTCTTCCATCAGTGGCCTCTGCCACCTCCGCTCAAACCCATTCGTTGGATACCACATTCCTGCCTGACCTGACACAGATTAATCTGGGAGGTTGCCTAATAGGCACTACGTGTAGGAGCGGTTCATGAGAGGGAGGGGCCATGGGCAGCCACCACGCCTCCCCATCCTCCATCCCCCTCACTGTGGATCTTCCATAGACTGAGCCAGTGTCTACTGCTCATGCACCAATCTCTGGGGAAATGGCACGTCTCCATTTTCATGGTGATTTTGTAGTATAAAAAATGGCACCTGCACCAGTTCCGTATGATATCTGCACTGCAGACAGAGAGATAAGTATTGTGAAAGGGAGCAGCATGTGTGATGTTGGCCCATCTTGACCCAGGGGCTTATATGCACTGCACACTATGAACCCATTATAGATACACCCATGAATATGTGCCAACTATGGGTAATGGAAGCATTGGTAGCATGAAATAGAATACTCTAATAAGGTTATAGAAGGGTGTTGGTTATAGAAGGGTATTAATATACAGGACTTGACAAATAAATTAATAATTTTTAATTAAAGAACACTTGCGTACGAAACACACCATAAATAGCAAACAATGAAAAACATTGCAATAGCATTATTAAAGTGTGAAGGAAAGAATCAGGAACATTTTTATATTGAGATAAAATCAACTCTATAATTCATACATGGCTGAAATGCCAGACTACATAAAACATCTGTGCAAATTCCAAACCTGCATAAAACACAATAAAGAAATAAAATAAGAACATAAAAGTGAATATCTATAAAGATAACACTTTCTTATAAAACAAAATACAAAAAAAAGAAATAAAACTTTCATATACAGTATAATATATTATTATTATTATTATTATTATTATTATTGTTATTATTAAAGGCTATTAATGTTAACCAATATAGCTTTTCTTAATCGGTGTGGTGGTTCTACTTATTAAATTTTTTTAAATTCTTTTAAAAACAATCAAAATGCACTTTTTTTTGGTAAGGCTCCCATAGTGCCTTGACATCTGACATCCTGTTTAAACCCCCCACTGAAATGCCTTGAAGCACAGCTGCATAATTGACCTACGCTAGGTAGATATATCCGTCACAGGCTAATTCCTGTCTCCCTCTGCAGTGTTCTTCTTGCACGCTAAAGAAATGATTAATTCTACTTCATTTTTGGATGGAAAGAAAGAAACAAAAATGCAGGACTCAAACGAAACCTCAATATCTTTACATAATAATTACATATATATACAGAATGTGTGTCGGCGGCTCGGATTTTTTTGTTTACCTAGGAGTGCACCGGCCATTATTCCTTTTATATATTGGACATAGGACAACGAAGTGCCGTAAACTGCTTGTACTATTATATATAAATATATATATATATATATATATATATATATATATAAATTTCCAAATATAATAAAAGAAGCTGGAGCATGTGTTCTTTAACAAACAAATGCACTGTGTTTTATGCACAATTCCATTTATAAAAAAAAGTAAAGTTTCTGCCATATATAAACTCCAGTCTTGTTGGAACACCTGTGGTTATATCTGAATAACAGGAGATTCTCCAGGAGACTGAAAGAGCCTGTTGTATCTGTACTTTGTAAATGTACACGAAATGGCTTCTGGGTACAACAACTTTCCACCTCCCTCCCCCTTCCCGAGTGGGTGTGGCCATAGTATGTATATTTATATTTTTTCTGTATATAGATTACTATACATATATATATATATATATATATATATATACATATACTGTATATATATATTTCTATAGATATATATTTAATACTAACACTAATGGTAATGCACAGTGTATGGATGCAAGTATTGTAAAATTTATATAGAATTTATAAATTTGTTAGGTGCTGCATGCAGCACCGCAATGCTGTGTCTAACACTCACAGTCACAGTTCTCAGCTCACAGTGTTGCCGCCTTCCCAACGAGGTGACCAGCCCAGCTGCTCATTCTTACAACGGAGCTGAGCTGTTCCACTTCTTAAACCCACGGGCTACGCCCAGCCAGCTGCATGTCTGCCACTTCCATCCCCTGCCCACTTTCTGGAGCCTGCTGATTCTGAAGCGGCCGTCCAGAGTTGGACAAACAAGATGATGATGTCATCATCTCGGAAGATCCTAGCAGTGGTGCAGTGGCTTGAAGTGGCTGTGAGGGACGTCCACTACAAGGGACAAACAGCCAGGTGACACACACACATACATCCCCACCTCCCGTTTGGCCGACCTGCCATTCACCCAGCCACTGATTTATAATTGAAAATATATTAACCCCACCCCCCAAAAAAAAAAATGTCTACTGGTGTGCTCTGGCCCGGGCCCCCTGGCATGCCTGGGCCCAGGTAATCTATACCCCCTCCACCCCTCTCTCACTGGGTGTCTGTGGTAGGGGTTGTAAGCTCCACTGGGACTAATGGTAATACAGGTTGAGTCTCCTATATCTGAAATGCTTCCGCTGCCACCCCTTCCTGGGTATACCTGAGGCTGATGCAATCTTCCCAGTGTTATCTTTGGGAAAATGGCGCTCGCACATTGAACGCCAAGACTCAGTCACTGTGCCAGAGTCTTTGCTCTCTAGTGCACATGCTACATCTTCCCAAACATCACTGGGAAGAGGGCGCAGGCCGAGGAGGAGGGAGCCACTTCCCACAAGCAAGGGCGTTCCATATTTCTATGTGCCAGGTTGGAGAAGATAAGGGAATTTCTCCCACCACAGCTCCCTCACCCCCTGGACTATACACTTTCTCCTTTGGCCCAATGTGACATGATAAAGCCACCTTACTTACACGATCGCTGAAGACAAGTGTACAGGTGCAAGCTGATTAAGGGTCCCACTTGTCCTCGGCACTCCTGGGGTCAAAAGATACACAGTTATTACTCCTACTGTATCATTTTGTGGCCCAAAAATACAAGTTTTATTTTTACTTCCCTATATGTACTTGAAAAACAATAGGGATTAGACTTCCATAGTTTTCCTGTGCTGGATTTTTTGTCTTTTCTAGATTTAGCTGCAATGTTCTCCCTCCTTTCCCTCATTTATCTGTAATATTGTCCTACTGTATATAATATAAGCACAATGATTGTCTTTTATTCTTACAAATGTCACGGTTTTCTGAGCTATCCTTCTTCTGGACAGGTCTTATGCATGTTTTTACATGAACACAACCCCCTATCCCTGTTTAATCTTCATTAAACAAACTGCTTATAGCCTTCAGAATCACTGGCCAGGCTTGTCATTATACAGAATGCATCATAACTCTCTTCTAACTTCATCAATTCTAATTCATCTATTTTCTTTGGATGAGTCTTGTAATTTGTTAGCTTACTGTTTGTATTCTTACTGGCACTTAGTTTTATGCATGTTTTTATCTTTTCAGCTGATGCATCCCACAACTCCTACATTTTCCATTTACATTACATTGTACACTGTTTCTATCCTCATCCTCCAGCACAGTCTCCCTCCTCCAGCCATTTAAACATCTTGTCCACAGCACAGATGCCCCCTTTCCATTGAGTTATAGCCTATCCTGACTGTAGACCCTGTAACCAAGAGGGAAATACTCCAGAACCTTCTCCACACTCCAACTTGTGAGTAAACTATTCATCTTACTAAGCTTCCACCTGTCCTTTCATGTGTAGCACAGGTAATATTGCAGGAAATACTACCTTGGGGGTCCTGGCTTTATGTATACAGCCTATTTCCCTGAAATTGTGTTTGTGTATCATTCAACTACCACTCGTTTTGTTATTGCTATCGATATGTGTCCCCCTCAGCCCCTCCCAACAATTTATGAACCCAATCCACAATATGCTGAACTCAAGCATTCCTTAGACAGCAAACTGTTTAGGTTTCTTCATTCTGGCATTCTGGTGCATGTTTATCTCCTAGTAATGAAATCCCCCTGCCAGTCTGCCCTGCACTTCACTGCCGTCTCCCCTATAAGAGTCATTGCCCTGTGGTTATGGAAAGTACTGTATCCTGTTGCAACAATGCTCCTCTGGAACTGACTTTCCCTTTATCAGTCAATATGGGACTTTTATTGGGCTATTTCAGATCACGACTACACTCCCTGACACTCATTGTACTTCTCATTCTTCTATCTGTAACCTAGGATCCTGTTATCCCATGTATTTGCTATTTCGATATTGACTTCAACTACATGCACAGTGAGGATCAACTTTATTCCAAAATTTTCTCTGGACCTCAGTTTTTCCCCAGATCTATAATGTGATTTTGGAATGAGCAACTTGCACATGTATTGCATTGCAGTATTCCCTGTTTTTCTGAAGGTGCATATCTATAGTAGCACAGACGTGACTAACAACTTATTAATCATAGAACATAGACTGACTGTCATTTGCTTAAAGTATAACATAATTTGGCATATTATTTAAGCATAGCTAAAAAAAAGTATCAATTTACTAGTTAAAACATAGGTAGGATGACAAAGATTTACCAACCCAAGACACAGGAGCCCTAAGACATTGTTTTCTGTACTTCCTCAATTGTCTCACAGTCCTGCACAAATGTAGGAGTAGATTCGATCATGCGGACCAATAATAAGTCGCTATCACGGAGTTACTGTATGCTTCTTATTGGTCCTCCCGTTCACACCCACATCCGCAGTCATAACACATTGGAATTCTCGGTACTAGCTCATTGTCACAACTGAGGGCCTGAGCTGACGGGAGGCAGCCTCAGTTGTAGGGGCTGAGATGTACCGGAACCTGGGAGGTTGTATCAGACCCCTGGACATGTAAGTAACATGAATAATAACTGCCCGAAGGCGTGACCACGACAACTTGGATAAAAGTCAATGATGTTTATTATGACAACTCCGCAACACAGCAACAGTAAAAGAAAACGTAAAAGTCAGCAAAGAATAAATACAGTTCCTGGGTACTACAGGATGGCAGGAGCCACAGGGCACTGGTAGTGTGAGATAGTTCTTATGATCTTCTAGATGGAAAGTCCTTACCAGGCCCGACTGTAGCAATGGAGATAACCCAGGATTGTGCCAGCTGGTGTTCCAGGAAAAGCTGGGTTGCTGAAGATAAAACAGCTGCTGTGGATACTGGCTGGAACCAGACTGTTGTTAGCACGGAGTGGATACTGGCTGGAACCAGTTAAATAATAAATGAACTTGGGAGCGATGAAATATGAACTGAAATGTAGAACTTGAGAGCGGAGAAATAATAATACCGGTGGAGAGTGGTAAAGTGTAGAAAGGACACCGGCCCTTTAAGGGAAGCTGTACTCTGCTGGAAGCTGAGCTGGAAGCAGGTAATGTTGTAGCTGGAAACAGATGAATCCACAATGGATTGGAGAGTCAGGCTACACCGCAGGTGGAATGCTGGTGCGGGTCTCTATGGTGGAAGTCTTGAGACAGGAGCTGGAACCTGGAAGACAATCACAGGAGAGAGACAAACAGGAACTAGGTTTTGACAACCAAAGCACTGACGCCTTCCTTGCTCAGGCACAGTGTATTTATACCTGCAGCAAGGAAGGGATTGGCTAGGCAATTATGCAGATTATCAATACTGAGAACAGATTGGTGGAAATGATCAGCTGACAGAATCCAAGATGGCTGCGCCCATGCAGACACTTGGAGGGAAGTTTGGTCTGCAATCCACGTGGCAATGAAAACAGCAATGGCGGCGCCGGCCACCGGAGACAGGAGGCGCCAGGCCGACAGACGCACATCCAACCACGCGGACACAGCGGAGGCCGCGGCCGACGCAATCGCCACCCAGACACTCTGCATGCAGAAGCCCAGGGACGGCGGCGGAGGCCGCGGGAGACGCCACGCCAGGTGCAACATGGCGTCCACTGCGACAGCGTCCCAGAGCGACAGGAGAGGACACAGGAATGCACACACCAGGACAACAGACGGGATCCGGTCCTGGAGCGCCGAGCCAGCCCCAGGAGGCATCCGATGGGTAAGAAATGGCGTCCAGATACCCGGATCGTGACAGCACCCCCCCCTTTAGGAGTGGCCCCAGGACACTTCTTTGGCTTTTGAGGAAACTTGGAATGGAATCTCCGGACCAAGGCAGGAGCATGGACATCAGAAGCATTGGTCCATGAACGTTCCTCAGGACCATAACCCTTCCAGTCAATAAGATATTGTAGTTGACCGTAACGGTGACGTGAGTCCAGGATCTTGGCCACTTCATACTCAACGCCTCGTTGAGTTTGGACTTTCGGAGTTGGAGGAAGTGAGGAATGAAACCGATTCAAGATCAGCGGTTTCAACAGGGAAACATGGAATGTCCTGGGTATTTTTAAGAAGGGAGGCAACTGGAGTCTGTAAGCAACAGGATTGATGACTTGTTCAATCTTGAAAGGACCGATATAGCGAGGTGCAAACTTCATACTGGGAACTCTTAACCTCAAATTCTTCGTGGATAACCATACCCGATCACCCACCTTGAGAGCAGGAACTGCTCGACGCTTCTTATCCGCAAACTTCTTGTACCTGAACGATGCCTTGAGCAGAGCTGATCGTACGCTCTTCCAGATATTGGCAAACTGATGCAAGGTGATATCCACTGCGGGAACAGAAGTTGCTGGAAGCGGTTGGAACTCAGGGACTTTAGGGTGGAATCCAAAGTTAGTGAAGAATGGTGTTGAAGCAGATGAAGAATGATACTGGTTGTTATGACAGAACTCGGCCCAGGGAAGTAATTGAACCCAGTCATCTTGAGAGGAGGACACATAGATGCGGAGGAAGGCCTCCAAGTCCTGATTCACCCTCTCGGTTTGACCATTGGTCTGAGGATGGTAAGCCGTGGAAAACTTTAGCTTGACTTGGAGGACTTGACATAAACTTCGCCAGAATTTGGCTGTGAATTGAACTCCTCGATCTGAGATAATTTCTTCAGGAAGACCGTGGAGTCGGAAGATCTCTTGTATGAATACTTGAGCCAACTTGGAAGCTGACGGAAGACCGGTGAGAGGAATGAAGTGTGCCATCTTGGTGAACCGGTCAACTACCACCCAGATGGTATTGAACTTGTTGCACATGGGTAAGTCTGTAATGAAATCCATCGACAAGTGGGTCCATGGTCGACGGGGAACGGATAGTGGAACCAGTTGCCTTGCAGGCGACTGGCGGGATACTTTATGTTGGGCACACTTTGGGCAAGATGCAATAAACTCCAAGACGTCCTTTTTCAGAGTTGGCCACCAATAGGACCTAGAGATAAACTCCAGGGTTTTTTGGATACCTGTATGTCCGGCAAAACGGGAAGCATGGGCCCAATGCATGAGCTTCTTCCTTAGCATCGGCTTCACAAAACTTTTCCCTGATGGGGGCGTAGAGTCCATCCCTACCGTGGAGAATGCCAACGGATTTATAATAGGATGCTTGTCTGAAGACTCTGACTCATTTTCTTGCTCCCATGAGCGGGAAAGGGCATCGGCCTTGCGATTCTGAGAGCCCGGACAGAACTGGAGTTTAAAGTCGAACCTGGAAAAGAAAAGTGCCCATCTGGCCTGACGAGGGTTGAGACATTGTGCGCCCTTCAGGTATAAAAGGTTCTTGTGGTCTGTAAGTATGGTGATTGAATGAGAAGCTCCCTCCAACAGATACCTCCACTCTTCTAGAGCGAGCTTGATGGCTAGCAACTCCTGGTCGCCAATGGCATAGTTGCGCTCAGCTGGGGAGAACTTCCGGGAGAAGAAACTGCAAGGGTGTAAATGGCCATCTTTAGCCCTCTGAGATAACACCGCTCCTACTCCAACGGAGGAGGCATCCACCTCTAAGATGAAAGGAGAGTCGATGTCAGGCTGTTTCAGAACAGGCGCAGAGATGAACCTTTGTTTTAAAAGATGAAATGCTTGCATGGCTTCTTCAGACCACTTGGACGGGTTAGCACCCTTCTTAGTGAAAGCAGTAATAGGCGCCACAATGGTGGAAAAGTCTCGTATAAACTTTCGGTAATAGTTGGCGAACCCTAAGAACCTCTGGACCCCTTTGAGGGTTAAGGGTACCGGCCAATTTTGGATTGCTTGTAGTTTCTCAGGATCCATCTCTAGTCCGGAACCGGACACAATGTACCCTAGAAACGGAATGGACTTGACTTCAAAGACGCATTTTTCTAATTTGCAATAGAGATGATTGACACGGAGACGGGACAGAACCTCTTTAACCCAAAAACGATGTTCCTCTAAATCGTTGGCAAAAATGAGGATATCGTCTAGATAGACCACGACATGACGGTATAGAATGTCTCTGAAGATCTCATTGACAAAATGCTGGAAGACAGCTGGAGCATTGCTCAATCCGAAGGGCATGACGAGGTACTCATAATGTCCGTCACGGGTGTTAAAGGCGGTCTTCCACTCGTCACCCTCACGGATCCGGATGAGATTGTATGCACCTCGCAAGTCCAGCTTTGTAAAGATGGTAGCTCCGCTAACTCTGTCAAAGAGCTCAGTAATCAGGGGTAAAGGATAACGGTTCTTGATGGTAATGTCGTTCAAACCTCTGTAGTCGATGCACGGCCGCAGACCACCATCTTTCTTTTTTACAAAAAAGAAGCCTGCGCCGGCTGGAGAAGAAGAAGGTCGAATGAACCCCTTTGCTAGGTTCTCTTTAATATATTCCTCCATAGAATGCGTCTCAGGCAGAGACAACGGATAAGTTCGGCCTCGAGGTGGAACCTTCCCTGGAACGAGATCAATCGGACAGTCCCATTCTCTATGAGGAGGAAGGATATCAGCAGAAGCTTTACTGAACACATCCGTGAAATCTTGATATGGAGGAGGTGGAACATCAGACGACCTGGGGGAGGAAGAACAGACAGGCAATACTTTAAACAAACATGTCTCAGCACAGGAGGAACCCCATGCCAGGATTTGCGTAGTCGTCCAATCAATTGTAGGATTGTGAAGACGGAGCCATGGAAGGCCCAGGACCACAGGATGTGTGGCTCTTGGAATCACAAAAAAAGAAATAAGTTCGGAATGAAGAACTCCCACTCTCAGACGAACTGGTAGAGTCCTTAAAGAAATAACTGCATCAAAAATTTTGCTGCCATCCACGGCAGTTAAAGAAATGGACGAAGGAAGTCTCTCGGTGGGTAGGGACCACCGTTTAACATAGGCTTCGGTAATAAAGTTCCCAGCTGCTCCGGAATGAAGGAGGGCAATGACGTTCCGATAACGTTGAGCAACTTGAAGCGAGACTGGGAGATTACAATCTTGAGGAGATGGAGAGGAGATCATTACTCCTAGCCGGCCCTCTCCTTGGCGAGCTAGGATTTGGAGTTTCCCGGACGTTTGGGACAGGCATTAATGGTGTGAGACGGAGCTGCACAATAGAGACAGAGAAACTCGGAGAGACGTCTTCGGTGCTCAGCAGGAGTTAAACGGGAACGGCCAAGTTGCATGGGCTCATCTTTAGATGGTGACAGTTGACGAGGAGGAGGAGCAGAAGATTTTGGAGCAGATGATCTTCCACGCTCAGTTGCTCTCTCTCTGAAACGTAAATCAACTTTCGTGCAGAGTGAGATTAGCTCATCTAACTTAGAAGGTAAGTCTCTGGTAGCTAACTCATCTTTAATACGCTCAGATAAGCCATGCCAGAATGCAGCATACAGGGCCTCGTCGTTCCATGCCAGTTCGGATGCCAGGATCTGGAACTGTATCAGATATTGTCCTACAGTACGTGACCCCTGGCGTAAACGGAGAATCTCGGATGAAGCTGAGGTTACCCGGCCTGGCTCGTCGAAGATGCGCCTGAATGTTGACACGAAGGCAGTGTAGGAAGATAGCAGGGTGTCGGACCTCTCCCATAACGGTGATGCCCAATCAAGGGCTGAGCCACTGAGAAGAGAAATAATGTAGGCAATTTTTGTACGGTCACTGGGAAAATTGCCAGGTTGTAGCTCAAACTGAATCTCACACTGGTTGAGAAATCCCCTGCAGAATCTTGGAGATCCGTCAAATTTTGCTGGCGTTGGAAGATGAAGACGTGGAGCAGAAATGGGTAAGGTGGGTGGGGTTATAGCTGGAGTCACTGTGGTTGATGCACCAGACGCGCCTGATCCACGGAGAGTTGTCTGAATCCCATCCAGCCGAGTAGAGAGATCCTGGAGACAGCGGATGATGTGGCCCTGTGCAGCCTCCTGATGTTCTAGTCGGGCTGCCAGTTCTTGCATCGGCCTGGCCGCTTGATCCTGGTCTCCGGCTGGATTCATTAGGTCAGTGCTTACTGTCACAACTGAGGGCCTGAGCTGACAGGAGGCAGCCTCAGTTGTAGGGGCTGAGATGTACCGGAACCTGGGAGGTTGTATCAGACCCCTGGACATGTAAGTAACATGAATAATAACTGCCCGAAGGCGTGACCACGACAACTTGGATAAAAGTCAATGATGTTTATTATGACAACTCCGCAACACAGCAGCAGTAAAAGAAAACGTAAAAGTCAGCAAAGAATAAATACAGTTCCTGGGTACTACAGGATGGCAGGAGCCACAGGGCACTGGTAGTGTGAGATAGTTCTTATGATCTTCTAGATGGAAAGTCCTTACCAGGCCCGACTGTAGCAATGGAGATAACCCAGGATTGTGCCAGCTGGTGTTCCAGGAAAAGCTGGGTTGCTGAAGATAAAACAGCTGCTGTGGATACTGGCTGGAACCAGACTGTTGTTAGCACGGAGTGGATACTGGCTGGAACCAGTTAAATAATAAATGAACTTGGGAGCGATGAAATATGAACTGAAATGTAGAACTTGAGAGCGGAGAAATAATAATACCGGTGGAGAGTGGTAAAGTGTAGAAAGGACACCGGCCCTTTAAGGGAAGCTGTACTCTGCTGGAAGCTGAGCTGGAAGCAGGTAATGTTGTAGCTGGAAACAGATGAATCCACAATGGATTGGAGAGTCAGGCTACACCGCAGGTGGAATGCTGGTGCGGGTCTCTATGGTGGAAGTCTTGAGACAGGAGCTGGAACCTGGAAGACAATCACAGGAGAGAGACAAACAGGAACTAGGTTTGACAACCAAAGCACTGACGCCTTCCTTGCTCAGGCACAGTGTATTTATACCTGCAGCAAGGAAGGGATTGGCTAGGCAATTATGCAGATTATCAATACTGAGAACAGATTGGTGGAAATGATCAGCTGACAGAATCCAAGATGGCTGCGCCCATGCAGACACTTGGAGGGAAGTTTGGTCTGCAATCCACGTGGCAATGAAAACAGCAATGGCGGCGCCGGCCACCGGAGACAGGAGGCGCCAGGCCGACAGACGCACATCCAACCACGCGGACACAGCGGAGGCCGCGGCCGACGCAATCGCCACCCAGACACTCTGCATGCAGAAGCCCAGGGACGGCGGCGGAGGCCGCGGGAGACGCCACGCCAGGTGCAACATGGCGTCCACTGCGACAGCGTCCCAGAGCGACAGGAGAGGACACAGGAATGCACACACCAGGACAACAGACGGGATCCGGTCCTGGAGCGCCGAGCCAGCCCCAGGAGGCATCCGATGGGTAAGAAATGGCGTCCAGATACCCGGATCGTGACACTCATTTTGCAACCCAGTTGCTAGATAATTTGCTCACCATATTTGTCTACAGATCTGGTCCATGAATTTATCATTCATAACAGATCATTAAGTATAATTTAGGTTATTCCATAAGTTAAATAAGACTATTTAGACAGGAATACTTCTCTTTCGCTGAAGCGTTAACCTACAGTATGGGCAGAAAACATCACAGGAGGAAAAAGTCTTTGCCAAGACAGTTGGTTATCGGCAGCTCTGTCCTGGCTAGACTTTTTGTTGCATAGCAAAGATAATTCATTTCTTAAAACTTTTTGAATATTAATAAATGGACCCCTTACATTTGTGACCCCAGTAACAGTCCCCCATGAAGCTATACGAACATAGAACTGGTCAGCCTGTGTGTGAAACACCTACAGTATGTGTCCAAATAGAATGCTGATCCTGTCTCTTGATGACTAGGTCAGGATTATTTCCAGTGCAGGATTAGTACACACCAGGACTCCGGCGCCAACCCAGATTCCTCAAATCCCTGCACTGTCTTTATGGTTGCTTTGTGGAACTTCTACAAATAATGCCGCAACGCTGTCATGTTAATTCTGTCCTGTCCTAAGATGAGCTGAGCAAACCTATGCTGCAAGTTGCTCCTAGACATTACCAACCCAGCCAGAAGTGCTGCAACTAGCAAATGATCTCAGAAACTAGGAGAACAATGGCCTGGGTAAGTGGCTGACACGGTAAGTATCTTACACAGAAAAGGGGGATTAAATGCAGATGGGTTTTTTTAGCAGGGGCCCCCACAAGTGATTTGCCCTGGGGGCCCCCTCACACCTTAATCCAGCCCTGATCATTTGAAGTATTAAACTGGCAGAACTTTTTCTTTCTAGGCTTGTCAATACAGACTATGGATTCTTGAAATCATATGTTGCCTTTATATAGAGCGTAGACTCATTAGAGAAGATCTTATTTCAAGCGCACTTGAAATGTCTGAGAATGTCTGCCAGCATTGGGCAATGTCAGTAGGACACGTGCATGTTTCCATCATAGCTCAGGTTGTAAGAATTGTGCGTTGTACTGTTTTATGTTATGCGCACACTACTTGTCTGCTGTCTCATTTGTTCTGCTTTTTAAAAAAGCCTTGAAACTGCCCCAGAAAAAAACTTGGCAAGAGCCACAATAAAAGGTATTATTCATAATATAAACTAAGGTTAGTTGCTGCTTGCTGCCCAAGTGGTTAGCATTACCTCTTTAATCTTGATATGTGTTCTTGGCACAGGCAATGCATCTTGTTTCAGGATCCAAGTAATAGTTGCACTTGATCAAAAAATGAGCATTTCCAATCTGAAAGTCTAGGAGAATGCCTCTGAATGCCTGCCTGTTATTGTTTGTACATACAAGCGTAATGTGCTGTGTTCTACAAATGTTATACAAGTGCTAACACTAGGAGCAGAGATAGTATCTACACACAATGGGGATCATTCGCAACTGATCTGTGTGATGCTCAGTCCACATACTGTAGCATGTTAAGTCTGCAATAACACTGCCCATCTGTCCAGATGGTTTTGCAAGACCATTGCACATTGTGAGAGGCTCTTCCCTGCAAAGTTGCAAAATCAGGTTAGTGAATTCTCCCATTTAGACCCTCCTGAGCTGAGTAATATGTGTTACACTTGAAATAACTGCAGTGTTATACTTAAATAAAGTGCACAACAAAAGATAGAAACTGAGACTTAACTAGCGCGTTCTTAATTCCTGCTGATTCTTGTAGTTCCACAGAATTCCATTAATCACAATTGGGTACCATATGGAAAAAGAAAGTATGTATATAGTGAAGTACCGTTTTAATAGTATAACATATATAACATACAAATGAATATAATAAAATTACAAAGATATCCAAGATATTGCACAATCCCTTCAAGCAAAAAATGGGAGGACAGGCTAATTACCAGATAATGCTGAACTGTGGTTTAGACAGTTCTGAAAGCGCATGCAAGATGTAATATGGGATTTCCGGATAGTCCCACCATGCAGGTATCAGGTCTTACTGAGTACTGGTCCTTACGTCCGTCCCCAGGCTTGTCAGGAAACAACCTACGCGTTTCTACCCCTAGCTGGGGTCTTTTTCAAGGTTTTACAAACTGATCAGCAAGACCTGATACCTGCATGGTGGGACTATCCGGAAATCCCATATTACATCTTGCATGCGCTTTCAGAACTGTCTAAACCACAGTTCAGAATTATCTGGTAATTAGCCTGTCCTCCCATTTTTTGCTTGAAGGGATTGTGCAATATCTTGGATATCTTTGTAATTTTATTATATTCATTTGTATGTTATATATGTTATACCATTAAAATGGTACTTCACTATATACATACTTTCTTTTTCCATATGGTATCCAATTGTGATTAATGGAATTCTGTGGAACTACAAGAATCAGCAGGAATTTAAAACGCGCTAGTTAAGTCTCAGTTTCTATCTTTTGTTGTGCACTTTATGGGTGAGGGGTGAAGGAAATCCTCCTAAGAAACTTTGAGACTAAACCAGCTGCTGCATTTGCGCACAAAGTTTTCCTATTCATTTTTGCATTGTGTGGTTATACTTAAATAACTCCAGCAACCATGATATCATGGTACTGTAGAATCTAGCCTAAATAATGTGGGATGAGCATTAGCGGTTTGTGATAGAATGGGGCAATTTCTTGTTTCTTACTTTATATGGTTTATTGTCAACCAGTCTGATGTACTCTTGTGCTAATTTGTTGCATATATATTTATCTCATATATGGGGTCTATTCATGAAGCAGTGAAAAGTGTGGAGAAGTGAGCCAGTGGAGAAGAACCAATCAGCATTGAAGTAACATTTATAATTTGCATACTATAAAATTATACAGAGCAGCTGATTGGTTGCCATGGGCAACTTCTCCACTGGCTCACTTCTCCACTTTTTTCACTGCTTCATGAATAGACCACATCATTCCTCTGTGTAGCAAGATTATATGGTCTTTGATTCCAGTCTATTATTATGGAAGGTGGCATTTGAAAACCTGCTGCCCATACTGACGTTCTGATCACCAGCAGTGCTCTGCAATAATCGACTGCAGCAAGAAGTATTCTGCTGTATCTGGCACTGCAAATGGTTTAGGGTGGACTAGAGGGGACACTTCTTCTACTCTTGACCCTACCCCACCCATGGGTTTGAAGAGGCAAGGTAAATATCAAGGGGTATATTTACTAAGCAGCAGTTGTGGAATCCTAGCTGGATTGCAGCGCATTCACAGTGGGGTTGCATCCCACTGAATAACTAATCTAATCACCGCCACAATCCCACTGAGAAACCACACTTTAGTACAGCATACCCAGTTCCTACTTTCATCCAGTAAAAGAATAGAAAAAATTGATTTTCTAAGCACAACCCCAAAAATGACCTGCCTTGGACATGCGAGTTGGTGGTAAGCACTGCGCAGAGCCCTAGGATTGCCGTATTAATTACTTCAAATGCTCTGATTGGTCAAAGCATGAGAGTTGACGTGCTTTAACCAATCAGAATGCTCCTATTTGTTCTGTTATTTGCAATGGGCTTATACTGATGGGAAAAATATTGTGAATGTCCTACAATTTTTTTAATTGGGGGGAGGGGGTTTGCCAATTATCAGTATGCCTATTTTTGACCGAAGAGCTGTCCCCATAGATATTTAGAAGTAATAATTTAGTGATAGAAGGCTCTCTTAGTGGTTTTATTTAATTAAGTGGTTTTTTTAAATAATTAAACTGGTGTGAGTGCATTTTTTCCCTGGTGCTCTACAGGTGCCAGCAGGCCCAGAGCATGCTGACACTAGTGGTTCTTCAAGGGCCAGCATGTCCTTGAAGCTTTTTAGGAATTGGGCAATGCTGGTATCTCTGTGCAAGAACAAACTGTATTTATTTCATATTGTTACACTATTACCCCATACCTACTGCCACACGAGTATAGAATATACCCTTGTGTTATTGGCACTAGGGCTGGGTATGCCAATATGGGGAGGTCCACACCTTTTTTGGTGAGTCTGATCTCCTTAGGGAACCCATCCCTGAATCCAATTGACCTAGGGAGTGTTGGAATCATGGTGGACGTCTCCCCACCATGGTTCCACCGGTCCTGGCGAAAAATCAGGGTAATCTCACTCTCTTTGTCATTTCGATTTTTTCACTCCCAGCCTAGGCTTAAATGCATGTTGGTTGTTATCAATTTGGGGTGGGGCCGGGGGGCATGCCATTATGTTTTTAATAAAGAAACATGGCCAGATCTTAGGGATCCTAGGGATCTGTGCATTGCTTATACAGCATTGGGACAACTGTTTATTTTTAGAGTGTCAAAATGACATTTAGTAAATGCTGCATTTTGCACTTAGAATCTGCAGTAATAATTAGCCTGCAAAGCCAAACTTACTACATTTACCCCCAGCTGGCAAAATAAAAACCCCAGCCAGGATTGTGTCGCTTATTGGAGAAGCGGTTTTGCCTCTAGTGTTAATGGGGGTAATTCAGAGTTGATCGCAGCAGCAAATTTGTTAGCAGTTGGGCAAAACCATGTGCGCTGCAGGGGGGGGGGGCAGATATAACATTTGCAGAGAGAGTTAGATTTGGGTGGGTAATATTGTTTCTGTGAAGGGTAAATACTGGCTGCTTTATTTTTATACTGCAATTTAGATTTCAGATTGAACACACCCCACCCAAATCTAACTCTCTCTGCACATGTTATATCTGTCCCCCTCTGCAGCGCACATAGGGGGTCATTCCGAGTTGTTCGCTCGGTAAAAATCTTCGCATCGCAGCGATTTTCCGCTTAATGCGCATGCGCAATGTCCGCACTGCGACTGCGCCAAGTAAATTTACTATGCACTTAGGAATTTTACTCACGGCATTTTCATCGTTCTGGCGATCGTAATGTGATTGACAGGAAATGGGTGTTACTGGGCGGAAACAGGCCGTTTTATGGGCGTGTGGGAAAAAACGCTACCGTTTCCCGAAAAAACGCAGGAGTGGCTGGAGAAACGGGGGAGTGTCTGGGCGAACGCTGGGTGTGTTTGTGACGTCAAACCAGGAACGACAAGCAGTGAAATGATCGCAGATGCCGAGTAAGTCTGAAGCAACTCAGAAACTGCTACGAGGTGTGTAATCGCAATATTGCGAATACATCGTTCGCAATTTTAAGATGCCAAGATTCACTCCCAGTAGGCGGCGGCTTAGCATGAGCAAATCTGCTAAAATTCACTTGCGAGCGAACAACTCGGAATGACCCCCATAGGGGGTAATTCTGAGTTGATCGCAGCAGGAACTTTGTTAGCAGTTGGGCAAAACCATGTGCACTGCAGGGGGGGCAGATATAACATGTGCAGAGAGAGATAGATTTGGGTGGGTTATTTTGTTTCTGTGCAGGGTAAATACTGGCTGCTTTATTTTTACACTGCAATTTAGATTTCAGATTGAACACACCCCACCCAAATCTAACTCTCTCTGCACATGTTATATCTGCCCCCCCCCCCCCCCCCCCTGCAGGGCAGATGGTTTCGCCCAACAGCTAACAAAGTTCCTGCTGCGATCAGGTCAGAATTACCCCCATGGTTTTTCCCAACTGCTAACAAATTTGCTGTTGCGATCAACTCTGAATTAGGCCCAATGTCAGTAAATCACCACATTTATGTATGCAAATAAAGATTTACCCCAATATGAAACTGGATGATTCAAGTATTCACTGTGCAGGTGCATGAAATACTTGTAAGTGCTGAACGCCAGCCTGACTTACTCAGTTACAGAATAGTTTAACAAAGAAAAGTAATCTTATGAATTATTTTGCATCTCTAGTCTTTAGACCTTACAGATTATAGTTATTATGACTTGTAAACATTCTATTATATTTTCTGCAAGATATTTTCACATAACGCATGTAAAGGTCAAAGTGCTGTCTGTCTGAAAACCAAATCATTATAAGTATACCGTTTTGGCAAAACAAACAGTCCCGATATGAAAGGCTGCATCCGAGGCTTGCAAGTGGCCAAACAAAGCCATAATATTGTCCATCTCCTCCTCAGACAAAGAGCTTTAGAGGTTCAGCATGACATGCCTCAGGCTGGCACGTGATTCCAGTAATTAAATTAAATAACAGGAAACATGTTTTCCATACGACATTCCCCGGCCACACACAAACTGTAACAGTAAATCTTTTATGTTAAATTGGTCCGGTGAGAAGTCCCAGGCTTAAGAAATGTGCCAAATTTTGTGTTTATATAGTGCACATAAAAAGCTGTAAGTACACTAACTTCTTGACATTGCATAAGGCTACCTAAATTACATGCAGTTTTAATTTGTTTATGCCCCCTGGGCTTATTAAATTCAACCGTTTCAGCACTGTATGAAAAGTTACAAAACCTGAAGGAAACATGTTGATCTAGTTATTTATTTATTTTGTTATTGAAGCTGTTTGCATTTTCTATTTTTATTTCAGGTACCATCAATGCCTGGAGAAGAGGGGTGTTGGAATGGTGTTGAAGAACGCTGGTCTGACCTTTTAACCTGTGGCTCAGCACGTTTGCCTTCCTAAATATGCTGTCTCCTTCCACTGAGCTACACCTTCAGGCTACAAGAGTCTTCTGAATCTATCACTGTATTCCTCTGCTATTGTAGTGGAATCTTTTTTGATTTTGTTGTGAGATCATAGTATTGTTATTTAAACATGTACTTTTAATATATAGATATTATTTACCTGTTTATAAAATATTTACCAAAAAGCAACATGGAAATCAATAGTATTTGGGGATTATGGTAACTTAATAATAATAATAATAATAATAATAATAAGATCACAGAATGGTATAAATCATAATAACCTTAAAAAAAAACAAATTACTGCTTTCTTTTATGTCTATTTTTTTGTATTTTTAAAAAATGATGTTTGTAGTGTCTGCAGAATGTTTTGTGCACTGCAGTTGAATTAGCTGCTTTTAGTTTTAATACATACTTACCGACATTATAAGTTGTCTGGAAAGGAGAACCAGGTAGGAGGCGATGGGGGCGGGGCCATGTGAGTCAAGTCATAAGGCTCCAACCCTCAGGATTAAATGCCATGATATGTGCTTATTTGAATAGGGGCGGGACTAAAATGATGCAATTACCATTAAAAAACGTTATTAGGCACCGCCCCTGCACAACGGGCTGAAGATTTACTGTTTTTATCTCCCCATTCTGTCCACTTCAATAAGAAGTGGGCAGGATGCGAAAGGGATGCCAACTCTTCAAGGGGATGTGAAGGGGCTACCTGAAAAATGGTGAGTCTCTCGCGGGATCAGAGAGAGTAGGCAAGTATGCAATTAGCTGGGAAGACGGATGAGATGGTCAACTAAACTTCCATTCTCATAAATCTAAGTGCAGAATGTGGTGAGTGGGTACTCACTCAATGTCAGTAATAGCAGTAAGCATACATAAGAGTTTGATGACATGAGCATTGCAGAGCACTGGGGACTAGAAAACATTAGTTCCTTGGGCAGATATTCTTTACTTTAAAGAGTAAAGTCAGGCTTATTAATTGTTTATTGATACGTTTCATTTTTTTTAAACTAAAGACCTAATTTACCAATGTAGAGATGATCTATTACATTTCAGTTCTCAAAAATCTAAGTGCAGAATTGGATGAGTGGCCACTGACTCAATGTTAGTAATAGCATTGAGTATACACAAGATTAAGGCATTTTCCATAAAAGATGGTAATGGAAGCTACAGCAGCGATTTTATGATAAAGCTGACAAAATTCATACCCTTTTAGCAAATAAGTTGCAACATAAACAAGCTTTGGGTATGAGAGATAAATTGTATTCTCATAAACAAGAAACTACCACCTATGTTCTAAAGTAATAGTGGAGGAGCTCTCTCTTAATTGATTACAAGAGCCCCCTCTTGCCTTCTCTAATGGACCTGAGGGAGCAGGTTCATACTTGTTGACCATTCCTTTGACGTGTGTATTGGAATCCCAGCTTTCTATGGTTGGTAGAGAAGATGACTGCTGCTATAAAATGTATGCAATCTTCAGCTGCTCTGAGTCCAGACAGCTAGACAGCTCAATATAAAACTTTTGTGAAGGAGCTTGCCCCCATCTTAAGTCCCTCTTCAATAGTGTTTTGGAAGGTGCATCCTTTGCACCAGCTTCCACTCACACGGATATCATGGTGATTCTAAAACTGGATAGAGACCCTACACAGTTGTCTAAGTATAGGCTGATTTTGCTGCTAAATCTGGACCTTAAAATCTATGCCATAATTCTATCTAATCTTTTGGCCCCCTCCTTACTTAGCTGGTCCACCTAGACCAGGTAGGTTTTATCCCAGGTCATCAGATATCAGAAAATACCAGGAGGGCTATAGACCTCATCCATTTTATTCACAGGCAAAAACTACCATCCTTACTTTGGCACTAGATGCTGTGAAAGCATTTAACCGTATTTCCTGGTTCTTTGCTTTTGGGGTACTCCAGAGGATGAGTTTTGATGGAAAGTTCTTAGATGGTGTCTCAGCTTTATATCGTTCCCCCACAGCCACAGTTTCTGTAAACCATATCACATCTTCCTCTTTCAGAATCACCAATGGTACCAGGCTGGGATGCCCGCTTTCTGCCATGCTTTTTATAGTCATGGAACCCCTGGCAGCGAGGATTTGTAGCAATTCCGTAATTTCCAGTGTGAAGGCTGGTCCTTCAGAGCACAAAATTGCATTAAATGCAGATGATGTCCTGATTTCTCTAAGTAACCCAACTTGATCCTTGTGACCTCTCCTCCCCAAGAGTAATCTGTACTCTGGCTATTCAGGTTTTAAAATCAACACTAGTAAAACAGAAGTGCATGATTTCTATATCCCTGGGACAACTACACTATGACTGGTGGCATCTTTCCCGTTGACTTTAAATGGTATTATTTAGTTGCACATCTTGCATATTGCATGCAATAGTTTAACCCTGATGCTCGGAAGGTCTGGGCAACTATTAACCCTGATGCTCAGAAGGTCTGGGCTACTATTGAGGTTGACTAATTTGGTTAATCCATGATTTCCTCACTTGTCTGGCTCCCGAGGTAATTTTTGTCTAAGGAATGTTGCTTCTCACCCAATTGTCTTCCACTCATTGGGGCTAAATCAGACCTGATCGGTACTGTGCATGTTCGCACAGCAGTGATCAGGTCTGAGTTGCGCATGCGTCAGCGCTGCAGCATGGCAGACAGCCGACGGCTGTCTTAGCCCTGCGATCGCCTCTGCCTGATTGATAGGCAGAGGCGGTCGCTGGGTGGGAGGGGGCAGGCGGGTGGTGTTTAGTCGTCATTTAGTGGGCACGGTCCAGGCAACGCAGGCGTGTTCGGATCATTGTGGGGGCGGGCCGCGGCAGCTGCGTGACATCACGCCGCTGTGACCCGGGCTGCGATGAGTAGCTCCCTGCCATCACGCAGGAGCTGCGCTGGCTGGGAGCTACTCTTCCAGTACAAAAGCATCGCCGCTGTGCGATGCTTTTGTACTTGTGCATGGGTGTCGGCCATGACATGCAGGGCGGACAAGCCCTGTGCTGGGCGTCCCCCTGCATGTCACGGAAGCTGATCATAGATGTGCTAAATTTAGCACATCTAAGATCAGGTCTGAATCACCTCTGTTGTCTATATGGGATTACACTAGCAGGAATTTAACTTGGCACCTAGTCCTCCCATTATCCCGATTTTTCACAACCCCGACTTGCCTCCAGGTAAGAAAAAGATCTAATTTTCTTTGTGGAAAGAGGGAGGTTTTCTCTACTTAAATGATATTATGAAGGATGCAAATTATCCTCAATTCTCCCAGATCCACGCAGACCCAGCTCTTCCTTTTAGGAATTCTTTCCAATTTCTACAACTCATACACTTTCTAAAGTGAAACACCTCCTCACTAGTAGACCCCTTTCCATCTTTGAGGCTTTATGTTTGAGACATGCCTCGACCGAAGGCTTAATCTCCCTCTTGTATATTTTGCTTGTTGAGGAGTCTTCTTTATGTGATTCTCATGAACAGGCTTGGGAGGTGGATCTGGCTACCACTTTAGATGATGAGAAGTGGAAAAAGGTCTGGGATAATGCTGTATCCAGTTCCATATGTGTCAGAATCCAGGAGAATACTTCTAAATTATTATATAGATGGTAATACGTGTCCTCTTGCTTGAGCAAAATCTATCCCGGCAAGCTAGATAGATGCTGGAGAGGATGTGCCATGAAGTGTACCTTTTTCGAAAAATGGTGGTCCTGTCCAAGGATACTACATCTTTGGAAGGAAATCATCTGCCTCATAAAACATTTCATATTTCTATTCTAATCTGGCACATTTATCGCATGGAGTTTATGACTAGCATTATTTCTCTGACGTCCTAGTGGATGCTGGGAACTCCGAAAGGACCATGGGGAATAGCGGCTCCGCAGGAGACTGGGCACAAAAGTAAAAGCTTTAGGACTACCTGGTGTGCACTGGCTCCTCCCCCTATGACCCTCCTCCAAGCCTCAGCTAGATTTTTGTGCCCGAACGAGAAGGGTGCACACTAGGTGGCTCTCCTGAGCTGCTTAGTGAAAAAAGTTTAAGTATAGGTTTTTTATTTTCAGTGAGTCCTGCTGGCAACAGGTTCACTGCACCGAGGGACTAAGGGGAGAAGAAGCGAACTCACCTGCGTGCAGAGTGGATTGGGCTTCTTAGGCTACTGGACATTAGCTCCAGAGGGACGATCACAGGCCCAGCCATGGATGGGTCCCAGAGCCGCGCCGCCGGCCCCCTTACAGAGCCAGAAAACAGAAGAGGTCCGGGAAATCGGCGGCAGAAGACGTCCTGTCTTCAATAAGGTAGCGCACAGCACCGCAGCTGTGCGCCATTGCTCTCAGCACACTTCACACTCCGGTCACTGAGGGTGCAGGGCGCTGGGGGGGGCGCCCTGAGACGCAATAAAAACACCTTAGATGGCGAAAAATACATCACATATAGCTCCTGGGCTATATGGATGCATTTAACCCCTGCCAGTTTTTCCTTAAAAAAGCGGGAGAAAGGCCGCCGAGAAGGGGGCGGAGCCTATCTCCTCAGCACACAAGCGCCATTTTCCCTCACAGCTCCGCTGGAAGGACGTCTCCCTGACTCTCCCCTGCAGTCCTGCACTACAGAAACAGGGTAAAACAAGAGAGGGGGGGCACTAATTTGGCAGATTAATCAATATAGCAGCTATATAAGGGAAAAACACTTATATAAGGTTATCCCTGTTATATATAGCGCTCTGGTGTGTGCTGGCAAACTCTCCCTCTGTCTCCCCAAAGGGCTAGTGGGGTCCTGTCCTCTATCAGAGCATTCCCTGTGTGTGTGCTGTGTGTCGGTACGTTGTGTCGACATGTATGAGGAGGAAAATGGTATGGAGGCGGAGCAATTGCCTGTAATAGTGATGTCACCCCCTAGGGAGTCGACACCTGACTGGATGGTCTTATGGAAGGAATTACGTGATAGCGTCAGCACTTTACAAAAGACTGTTGACGACATGAGACAGCCGGCAAATCAGTTATTACCTGTCCAGGCGTCTCAAACACCGTCAGGGGCTCTAAAGCGCCCGTTACCTCAGATGGTCGACACAGACCCAGACACGGACACTGACTCCAGTGTCGACGGTGAGGAAACAAACGTATTTTCCAGTAGGGCCACACGTTACATGATCACGGCAATGAAGGAGGTTTTGAACATTTCTGATACTACAAGTACCACAAAAAAGGGTATTATGTGGGGTGTGAAAAAACTACCAGTAGTTTTTCCTGAATCAGATGAATTAAATGAGGTGTGTGATGAAGCGTGGGTTTCCCCCGATAAAAAACTGCTAATTTCTAAAAAATTATTGGCATTATACCCTTTCCCGCCAGAGGTTAGGGCGCGTTGGGAAACACCCCCTAGGGTAGATAAGGCGCTCACACGCTTATCAAAACAAGTGGCGTTACCGTCTCCTGATACGGCCGCCCTCAAGGAGCCAGCTGATAGGAAGCTGGAAAATATCCTAAAAAGTATATACACACATACTGGTATTATACTGCGACCAGCAATCGCCTCAGCCTGGATGTGCAGTGCTGGGGTGGCTTGGTCGGATTCCCTGACTAAAAATATTGATACCCTGGACAGGGACAGTATATTATTGACTATAGAGCATTTAAAGGATGCATTTCTATATATGCGAGATGCACAGAGGGATATTTGCACTCTGGCATCAAGAGTAAGTGCGCTGTCCATTTCTGCCAGTAGAGGGTTATGGACGCGACAGTGGTCAGGTGATGCGGATTCCAAACGGCATATGGAAGTATTGCCGTATAAAGGGGAGGAGTTATTTGGGGTCGGTCTATCGGACCTGGTGGCCACGGCAACGGCTGGGAAATCCACCTTTTTACCCCAGGTCACCTCTCAGCAGAAAAAGACACCGTCTTTTCAGGCTCAGTCCTTTCGTCCCCATAAGGGCAAGCGGGCAAAAGGCCACTCATATCTGCCCCTGGGCAGAGGAAGGGGAAAAAGACTGCAGCAGGCAGCCTCTTCCCAGGAACAGAAGCCCTCCCCCGCTTCTGCCAAGTCCTCAGCATGACGCTAGGGCCTTACAAGCGGACTCAGGCACGGTGGGGGCCCGTCTCAAGAATTTCAGCGCGCAGTGGGCTCACTCGCAAGTGGACCCCTGGATCCTGCAGGTAGTATCTCAGGGGTACAAATTGGAATTCGAGACGTCTCCCCCTCGCCGGTTCCTGAAGTCTGCTTTACCAACGTCTCCCTCCGACAGGGAGGCGGTATTGGAAGCCATTCACAAGCTGTATTCCCAGCAGGTGATAATCAAGGTACCCCTCCTACAACAGGGAAAGGGGTATTATTCCACGCTGTTTGTGGTACCGAAGCCGGACGGCTCGGTGAGACCTATTTTAAATCTGAAATCCTTGAACACTTACATACAAAGGTTCAAATTCAAGATGGAGTCACTCAGAGCAGTGATAGCGAACCTGGAAGAAGGGGACTATATGGTGTCTCTGGACATCAAGGATGCTTACCTCCATGTCCCAATTTGCCCTTCTCACCAAGGGTACCTCAGGTTTGTGGTACAGAACTGTCACTATCAGTTTCAGACGCTGCCATTTGGATTGTCCACGGCACCCCGGGTCTTTACCAAGGTAATGGCCGAAATGATGATTCTTCTTCGAAGAAAAGGCGTCTTAATTATCCCTTACTTGGACGATCTCCTGATAAGGGCAAGGTCCAGGGAACAGTTAGAGGTCGGAGTAGCACTATCTCAAGTAGTACTACGACAGCACGGGTGGATTCTAAATATTCCAAAATCGCAGCTGATTCCGACGACACGTCTGCTGTTCCTAGGGATGATTCTGGACACAGTCCAGAAAAAGGTGTTTCTCCCGGAGGAGAAAGCCAGGGAGTTATCCGAGCTAGTCAGGAACCTCCTAAAACCAGGCCAAGTGTCGGTGCATCAATGCACAAGAGTCCTGGGAAAAATGGTGGCTTCTTACGAAGCGATTCCATTCGGCAGATTCCACGCAAGAACTTTTCAGTGGGATCTGCTGGACAAATGGTCCGGATCGCATCTTCAGATGCATCAGCGGATAACCCTGTCTCCAAGGACAAGGGTGTCTCTCCTGTGGTGGTTGCAGAGAGCTCATCTTCTAGAGGGCCGCAGATTCGGCATTCAGGACTGGGTCCTGGTGACCACGGATGCCAGCCTGAGAGGCTGGGGAGCAGTCACACAGGGAAGAAATTTCCAGGGCTTGTGGTCAAGCATGGAAACGTCATTTCACATAAATATCCTGGAACTAAGGGCCATTTACAATGCCCTAAGTCAAGCAAGGCCTCTGCTTCAGGGTCAGCCGGTGTTGATCCAGTCGGACAACATCACGGCAGTCGCCCACGTAAACAGACAGGGCGGCACAAGAAGCAGGAGGGCAATGGCAGAAGTTGCAAGGATTCTTCGCTGGGCGGAAAATCATGTGATAGCACTGTCAGCAGTGTTTATTCCGGGAGTGGACAACTGGGAAGCAGACTTCCTCAGCAGACACGACCTCCACCCGGGGGAGTGGAGACTTCACCCAGAAGTCTTCCACATGATTGTGAACCGTTGGGAAAAACCAAAGGTGGACATGATGGCGTCCCGCCTCAACAAAAAACTAGACAGATATTGCGCCAGGTCAAGGGACCCTCAGGCAATAGCTGTGGACGCTCTGGTAACACCGTGGGTGTACCAGTCAGTGTATGTGTTCCCTCCTCTGCCTCTCATACCCAAGGTACTGAGAATCATAAGAAGGAGAGGAGTAAGGACTATACTCGTGGCTCCGGATTGGCCAAGAAGGACTTGGTACCCGGAACTTCAAGAGATGCTCACGGAGGACCCGTGGCCTCTACCTCTAAGAAAGGACCTGCTCCAGCAGGGACCCTGTCTGTTCCAAGACTTACCGCGGCTGCGTTTGACGGCATGGCGGTTGAACGCCGGATCCTGAAGGAAAAAGGCATTCCGGATGAAGTCATCCCTACCCTGATCAAAGCCAGGAAGGATGTAACCGTGCAACATTATCACCGTATTTGGCGTAAATATGTTGCGTGGTGTGAGGCCAGGAAGGCCCCTACAGAGGAATTTCAACTGGGTCGTTTCCTGCATTTCCTGCAAACAGGACTGTCTATGGGCCTAAAATTAGGGTCCATTAAGGTTCAAATTTCGGCCCTGTCGATTTTCTTCCAGAAAGAACTAGCTTCAGTTCCTGAAGTTCAGACGTTTGTCAAGGGGGTACTGCATATACAGCCTCCTTTTGTGCCTCCAGTGGCACCTTGGGATCTCAATGTAGTTTTGGGGTTCCTAAAATCACATTGGTTTGAACCACTCACCACTGTGGACTTAAAATATCTCACATGGAAAGTGGTAATGCTGTTAGCCCTGGCTTCAGCCAGGCGTGTCTCAGAATTGGCGGCTTTATCCTATAAAAGCCCTTACCTAATTTTTCATACGGACAGGGCAGAATTGAGGACTCGTCCTCAATTTCTCCCTAAGGTGGTTTCAGCGTTTCACTTAAACCAGCCTATTGTGGTACCTGCGGCTACTAGGGACTTGGAGGACTCCAAGTTGCTGGACGTAGTCAGGGCCCTGAAAATATATGTTTCCAGGACGGCTGGAGTCAGAAAATCTGACTCGCTGTTTATCCTGTATGCACCCAACAAGCTGGGTGCTCCTGCTTCTAAGCAGACTATTGCTCGTTGGATTTGTAGTACAATTCAGCTTGCACATTCTGTGGCAGGCCTGCCACAGCCAAAATCTGTAAAAGCCCATTCCACAAGGAAAGTGGGCTCATCTTGGGCGGCTGCCCGAGGGGTCTCGGCTTTACAACTTTGCCGAGCAGCTACTTGGTCAGGGGCAAACACGTTTGCTAAATTCTACAAATTTGATACCCTGGCTGAGGAGGACCTGGAGTTCTCTCATTCGGTGCTGCAGAGTCATCCGCACTCTCCCGCCCGTTTGGGAGCTTTGGTATAATCCCCATGGTCCTTTCGGAGTTCCCAGCATCCACTAGGACGTCAGAGAAAATAAGAATTTACTTACCGATAATTCTATTTCTCATAGTCCGTAGTGGATGCTGGGCGCCCATCCCAAGTGCGGATTGTCTGCAATACTTGTACATAGTTATTGTTACAAAAATCGGGTTATTATTGTTGTGAGCCATCTTTTCAGAGGCTCCTCTGTTATCATGCTGTTAACTGGGTTCAGATCACAAGTTGTACGGTGTGATTGGTGTGGCTGGTATGAGTCTTACCCGGGATTCAAAATCCTTCCTTATTGTGTACGCTCGTCCGAGCACAGTATCCTAACTGAGGCTTGGAGGAGGGTCATAGGGGGAGGAGCCAGTGCACACCAGGTAGTCCTAAAGCTTTTACTTTTGTGCCCAGTCTCCTGCGGAGCCGCTATTCCCCATAGTCCTTTCGGAGTTCCCAGCATCCACTACGGACTATGAGAAATAGAATTATCGGTAAGTAAATTCTTATTTAATCATTCTTCCAAATCATTTGAGAGATGATTTAATTCATTGTGACTCTCCAAATGACTTGTGGGCAAATCATTTATTTAATGCCCCCTGTACTCACTGGAAATGGAAATAAAGTTCTGTGGTTGACTTGTGAAGAAGCTTCCTATCGTCAGTAAAGCACTTTAGACTTCATGGTCAGAGCATGATATATACATGCCTTGACCAATGTATTTTTTTAATTCCTTATTTGCCTTGTTCATATGGTTTCTTCATTGGTGGCCAGTTGTGGTCTTATCATGTGTTTTATAAGGTACATCTGAATAGGTACTAAGCACCTTATTGTAATCAATCATTATCATGTGTGCTTCTGTGACTTCTTGTCTTTAATTTTTATATAAGTGGGGACAGAACTACCTGCAACCAGAAGGTATGTACTAGAGAAGAGTGGGCTGATCATGTGAACATCACTTACCTATTTGCTGCTGTGATAGTGCAAGTGTAGATAAGGCTGCATCTGTCAGTGGTAATATCATGCTATGAAGAGGGGACTGGAGGTAAACACTACACTGTCTCCAAGTAACAAATTAGGAGACAGTGGAGAAAACAGGGTCTAAAAACCAGAGTATTGTTGTGAGGACCCATCAAACTGGCACAGGAAGATTTCTGTATCAAGTGCTGAAACAAACTTCATACATGCAGTTTATATTTGTGTTTTCTTGAAAAGTTTACTGCTGGGAGCTTAACTATTTCCTATTATCTTTAATTGTATTATATTGCTGCTCAGTGAAAAAAAAAATATTCCCATGTAGACCAACTCCTCAGCCTCTGTTAAACTTATATTGTATGTTAAACTTAAATACTATTTGTTAGCAGACCAAGTAACTCCAGAACTCCTGCTACTGTAGCTCATTAGTCCATCTCTCTAAAGGTAATAAATATCATTCATGAAAATGCTGTTAACTCAGAAGGTGTCATGATGCACCTGTTTTTGGGGATTTGCAGCCAAGAATGTTACATTTTATGGTAGGAGAAGTAGAAGGAATAGGGTACTTCTTACTGAGTGTAGACCAATGGACACTTGTGCATCCAGAAGAGATTTTATTTTAGAACATAATTATTAAAGAATTGGAGAAATGAGATTCAATATGCGAAGAAAGCGCCTTTTAGGATAGTACTTCTCTGTATAGAAGAGGGCATCACAAAATTTTAATTTTACAGGAACTTGGAGATGATGGAAACCAGGTGGAGACCTTTGTGGTCCTCTGGATGCCTTTAACACCTTCTAAACACACTTTATATGGTAAAGAGCATTTCTAGGCAGCCAATGTAAAAGCAAGCACATTTCACAAAAAATATACATTTACTAAAGACAGACCTGATGGCCCCTTATGCTTATCATTAACTTAAGTCATAAATGAAAACTAAACCAAACTGTATTTTAGCAGAAAAACAGAAATTGAAATGAATGATAATGACTATGAATTAATGTGTTCTCTCTTTCCTTCATGTCTAATTCCAGTTCTGGCCTGCAATCTTTCAACAGCAGACCAGACTAATATGGCACAACACAATAAGTTGTGCCACAATGTTATTGCATCACAAATGACCCATTACGTGTATGTATGCATGCTGTGATAAATCTATCTTCATGGGTTCAATTTCCATATTAATAGAAATGCTTGCATCCAACGTCAAAGGTCAGAAACTAAGATGCATTGTCCTAAATACTAACTACATCATTATGCCATTAAAATTCATTACCATAATGTATTTAAAAATGCAGTGATATTGCAAATTATCTTATGTCCTGGTTTCTGTTAAGTAGGTTCACTGTTCACACTTAAGGGGGGAACTCACGGGAGAGATGTGTGCTGAGCGATCTTAACACAGACCGCTCAGCACACATCTCTCACCCCGCTCAGCACAGCGCGATGTGCTGAGCGAGGGGGAAAGCCGACAGGGGGCCGCTCACTTCACACAACGGTGAAGTGAGCGACCCGCTAGATTGAGCCTGCATGCAGCTCAATCTAGCATCGGCGATAGCGATGCGCGGGGCCGCGCATCTCTATCGCTGGAGGGCATACACACGGCAGATCCGTGCTTAAAATCTAAGCAATCTAGCAAGATTGCTTAGATTTTAAGCACGGATCTCTCCGTGTGTACCCCCCTTTAGGGCAGTATTCAATTGAAGTTGGAACTGCCGTCTAGTCGGAAAGACGGCAGTTTCTGACTTTTTTAGGTCGAATCATGACTCGACCTATTCAATGGGGCTGCCGTTTTTCCGACTTGTCGGCAATTCCAACTTGTCGGAAAACACGTGGATCAGCGGATTAGCCGCAGAACCACATGTTTTGTTGGATTTGCGGCCAAATCTGACAGATTTAAGCCCTGTTTTCGACAATGTCAATCCGACTTTAAAAAAAGGCGGATTGACAGTGTTGAAAATGGGCAAAACCAGTCTGATTTGCCTGCAAATTGAATACCACATTGTCGGATCCTCTCTGTCGGAGAGAATCCGACATGCATTGAATAGACCCCTTAACATTAATACACTAACAATTTATTTTATAGTTGTATCTTTAATATAAGTATGGTTATATCTAGTTAGTTACTTTTTTCCTTATTTACAGTATACAGTATATTGAAATACTTTATTGATGTGCTGTGTATATTTGATGTGACCCACTTTAAAACTTTTGCTATGTTGTGACCTTCAGAAATGAAATTGTGTTCTTTTAAGGATAATGATCTATGGTAACTTAATTTTATAGCACAAACACCAGAAGAAAAAATGCATAAAAAAACAGGGAGAAAACTTTATTTGTGAAAAGAACAAAATAACATAAAGCAAAAATAATCATACAAACATAATCTATTTACAAAAATAAAACACAGAATCACCACTAATGGTGAAAATAAATACAGCAGATCAAAATGGTATATACACTGGTACCAAAAGAAATATATTATTTAAACTGACAAAACCATTGAATATTCCCTTTCAGTTGTATTGTTACGTCATTATATTCAGTCAGCCATTAAAATGTGTTTTTTTTAATGCTGAATGACATAAAAATAAATATTTTTAGCTTCAAATTTTATTTGTTTACACATTAATATTTACACAAAATCAAAACTCTATCTTAAATTAAACCCAAAATTCAAGTGTGTCCAATATGAAACAAGGTCAAAATTATGAATTATAACATGAGCAAAGCATTCTGCCAAATTTAAATGTTTTGCAGTCTTTGGAGATTTTATTTTATATTACAATCATAAAAAACAAAATCAAAATATTCCATAAAAACAAGAATTTTGTTCTAAAATGTACTTTTAGATTCTAAAATGTAGCAAGTTTTTAGTTTGAGCCAGAAATGGAAAAAAAAAGTAAATTAATTTGCTAAAAAAATAGAATTATTGGCTAATTGCTCATATCATCTTCTAGTTTTCAGATATGTCAATGAATGAATTACCAAAACAGAAGACATTTTAAGACTTGTTTGTCTTCTATAACTGAAGTTCTGACAATTTGTCCATACATACAGAATATTTTTCAATGTTAACAGTAGCGTCTTAATAAAAAATACTTGTATTTTAGGTTTAATTTCCCTCTAACTCCTTAGTTTATAAGCATGTTAATGTTACTGACATAGCTGACCATAATGGAATTTTGATATATTTGGATCTCAAAACCCAGATGTATTTCAACATGGCAGCTTCTGCCAATGCATGTATAAATACGTAAAAAATGTAAATATGTCATGAGGCATTTTTCTCTGCAGAAAATAAATTATGCCTATAAAAAGTAACACCTACTCATAAATGAGGCATACTGCATATTTCTTTTATAAAAAAAATAAAATAAAAATAAAGCAAACACAAATTGTAGTTTGTGCAAGCTTCTGCATTACGTAAAAGAAAAAATAAGAAAAAAATGGTCAGATGCCATCTTAAGACACACAGCTATATGGAAAACATGATATCAAATAGAAACATCTGATTTGCTTGCATGACATTCTTTAGCTGATTTTGTTAAATTATCAAAGATAATAGAAAATTAAGCCATCAACTTCGATGGCTATCACTTTAAATATAACAATACTTCAAACTACTCATATCACATAAGTGGGGTGTTCACCCTGCATCTTAAAGGTCACATCTGACCTACAACAAATATTTTGTGAGCTAAACCCAGGGCCAGTTTACCGCTGTGAGCACCAGAGACAAAACAATTTCGTAAGTCGTGCCCAAAGGCGCCTAGAGGGGGGGGGGGGGGAGGCGGGTACTAATTACCAGGGCCCTTGCTTGTTGGAAGGGCCTGAGCCAGCTGCTAAGGAGGCACTGCAAATACAATAGTTTCTAATTTGTTTGATGAGGTTTGGCCACACATCACCGGATTTGGCCATACCCCCAGTACCCGGGCCCGTGGCTGCTCTTGGTTGCCCTGATAGTGTCCCCTCTGGTCATTCCAACTGCTTCTTACCCTAGCAGACAAGAGGTGGGGTCAGCATCTTCTGCTGCCCTTAGTCTGGGAGTGTGACTTAGGGCTGTGAGACTAGTGGTGTTGCTAACTATACACAAGAGATTAGATTATGGCCATGAAATACAGTATCATGATTACTGAGCAAATTCAGCCAAAAATGGCTTCCTTCTATTGTGTATGTGATAGTGATGGCTATACCTTAAGTACAAATAGATGGCAAAACCATGTGGAAAAGATGCTTCTTTGGCAAAACACACCTAAAATGCCTACTACAGGCTGGTCAATGATAGCAGCTATAAGACTCATTAGAGTGAGGATATGTTACTACTCACATTCCAAACTCGAAACATATAAAAAAAATTGTTAAAAAAAAAAATGTTAAAGAGATGGTACAGAATGAGTACTGGTGGGAAAGAACCGAAAGATAATTCAAAGAACAAGAGATAACGAGATAATATTGGTAATAAATAGTGTAAATGTAATAATCTGGTTTATTAATATCATTTAGCGAGCTAAACATCTGCCATAGCTCTGTACAATTGGGGAAATTAATCGGAGTGGCATTCTCATAAAAACATAAGAAGAGAGGTCCCCAGTCACAAGATTTTACACACTAGTAACTACAAGGATAAAGTAATATTACAATATTTTGGCCTGTGTCGCAAATATTTTTAAAGGAGGGGTTTCCAGTGTAAAAAAAACAATTTAAATGTGTAAACGAAAAACGGTCATCGTAAAAATAACTAATCATGTGGGATGTGATCATTGTGAGAAGAGTATATCCAACATGGGGGCATTCATATTAGGAGAAACGTCTGGTAGTTCAACATTCTGAAGTTCTCATCTTTTAGAAAATAACCTGTACTACCTGCTGTCAAAAGAGATTTAGGGTAGAATGTAATAGCCTGTGAGAAGCAGGCTGTGCGGGATACCATGTGAGTCTGCTGGATTTTTAAAGCAGCAATAATTTACAAATCCAGGCACAGCCTCCTTCTCCCAGGCTATTACATTTTACACTTGATCTCCAAAGACTGCTGAAAATACCCAAATGAATGTTAAGGGTCCCATACACTAGAGCGACCACATGTCGGAGGTGATCGCAGGCGATCAACCCAGCAGCCTCCCGGGGGGCTGGATCGGCCAAGATACATCGTATGCTGCCCTTCTGCATACGATATATCTTGGGCGATCCTGGGAGATCCCAGCCATGCCCCCAGGTCGGACCTGATTGAATGTGCAGCACATTCAATCTGGAGGATCCTATCCGATGCTCACGGGAACGCGCATCGGATCGGAAACACCTAAAAAATGCCCGATTTCATCCAATATATCGGGCCGAATGCCTGAAATCGGCTGAAATCAGGCATTATCGCTCTAGTGTATGGGGCCCTTTAGAATGAGTATTGGAGGACGCGGGGGGGCGTCCATTCTTGTACACAGATTGTGTCCTTGGGTTTAATGTCATCTCCTTACAGAATGTGAGAATGCTGCAAGCTGATCTTTTAATGTGAAATGAATTTAACTACACATAGATATATGGAGATGGCATTAGTGTTGTGTCCACTGAATTCATAGATGAAAACAAAAGTCATGCCTACAACAGTAATAAAGTGCACCTATCCCCTATACACAGAGTGTACTGTAGGTATGCTGAATCATTAGTACCAGCCGCCTATATAGGGGTAACTACCAATTAGATTGTGGCTATCTTTTTGATAAATCACAGCTAAAATCTGATTAGTTGCTATGGTAAACACCTTTATTCTTCCTTTTTAGAAGTTATGATAAATCTACATCTTGGTCCCTAGAAACCAATGACATAATTCGAGCACATCAAGGGGTATAATTACTTAAGAACATTTTTCATTGATTTTTATAAATTTCAAAACTATGAAAGTCGACCTAATTTGACGTTGTGTTTCAGGGGCTGAAACATATTTATTAATAGACAATTGTTGTAGATTAATTTAGAAATTTTAGTAAATGTGTGTTTTAGCCCCTGAAACTCAACATTGGT